>NW_019211460.1:31040710-31190065 GCF_002443255.2 Varroa destructor | reverse complement strand
ATATCACAACGACAGCTATGTTGCGGTTGACTAGGATGGCACAGTCTAACGAAAATCAGAGAATTAGATCATATAATAAATACTTCAGATCACGAACAAAAATTTCTCTGAAGTAAAGTAAATTTTTACACAATTATAGGTCGTCAAATGCCACAGTCATAGTTTCGTGATTGTTAAAATCGCCTCGGAGGAAGCGATAGTCTATGTACGAGCACACAATTTCAGAAATGCCGTTTACTGCGATGGTGATATTGGCAACAATTATCACACTGCTAAAAGTAAGGGCGAGCCGTGTTAGATGACTCAATGAAAACATGTAAATGACACTGTATGCCGTACATATACCGAGTTCGCGTTTGCGTACGCATATGTTAAATCGTATGCTTCGAGGTGTGAAGCGCCAATGAAGAAAGTGAACAGCGCGCGCGTCCCGACGAAAGCGAGATGCAGTAGGCTTGTCCTGGCATGATAATGCTAGAAAACCGTAATAATAACAGTGGCCGTCGTCATAATAAAAATGTATCCACCGCGTCCAACAGCTGCCCACTCAGCAAATGCTTTTCGTGGCACGTGTTACTACTACTCTGAGCAAATAGATGTGTTGATGGTTATTTTTCAATCGCTTGTGCGACCGCTCGTTCTCCAGCTGCCAATCAAACTACCGTATATGTTGTAAGGTTCTTGTGAGAGAAGGCTAGGCCCAGTGACTGTTGATAAATTTTTGCCAGACAACGAGATCGCTGATGGGCCGAAGCGACGGCCGAGATTCACGCTACGGCCCCCAGCTGTCATACCTCCACGCGGCTATCGTGAAGCCCTGCGCATTCGTCGAGTTGTCCGTTCGCAGTGGTTGAGATGCCTTCTTTTAGCGTAAAAAGTCATCTATCATTGCACTGATTTTCGCCATGATTGTGATAAAGGAATGGAGAAGCACGTCACTGTGTACACATATATATATTCTATTCCGCTTCTCGTTAGTGATTACCGGTAGGCCTCGTTCGCTTTGTGTCGGCGTGTGGGGAATGGGGTAGTGGCAACAGACCGACAGCCTACTACGTGATTTTACGTCACTGTTTCTGTGTTGGGGCCGCGCACAGCCCAGTGGGGCGAATCTTTGATGTTGATTGCTGCATCGTGCATTTTCGACATCAGATGAGACGTAAGCTATTCGTTTCTTGTTCACAACCTTGTCTTCTGGTGAGCGTAGTCCTGTGCGCAAGATTGAGCTTCTAGACTATCTCGTGGTTGAGTGATGAATTTGTAACGCTCAACGGAACCTTCAGATTTGACCCTGCGTACAGGCTGCACCCGCGCACCCACATACAGGGCCTAAGCTGCATCACAACGCTAGTACTGACAGTGATCAGGGAGCCGATTTCGCTGCCACCGGTGTGGGATGGTATGGCCGACTTCAGACTGTAATATTAGATTATAGTAGATAAGTACATTGTGATCTTTCTGTAAGCATGCCCCCGCAATGCCGTTCCAAAAATCCCAGCCGACTATGTCGCTTGCGTATTGCTATTATTATCATGTTACTATTATCAATACTGTATCATTGTTGGAGACGAACGCTGCAAGCTAGCGAGTGCTTGACGAAACCCAAACCAATCGTCTTTTGATACCTCTCAATCATACGAGTCGATTTGGAATCATATGTAAATAAAACAAGGGGTGGCTTTCCGTTTATTCAAGTTACGTACACGGTATATATATCGTGGCAATATGCGACGCACGTTGTTGACACCGGTGCTCGGTGTTTAGCCTATAACTTCCGCAATTGATTTCGGATCGATGCAGCTATAATTACATAATAACCTTTGCGCTGAACGACGATAAACATTCCTCTCGAAGAGAACAACACTTAGCTTACTCAATAAAAAAAATTCCCGGATTTACATTGCGTGTAGAGGATGCTACAACAAGAAAGCTTGACGACAAAAGCGAACAAATGAAAATGGAACGTTCTAACTTCGGCGTGGAAGTTCTGTTGAACGCAACTAAAACAGGCCTTTATTTCATGTAGAGATTTTTAGCAGCCTTTTCGTACACGCGGAGAGTTTTCCTGACTTCCTGCTTCGTCAGCAGCGACTGCCAGCTGTGTATATCCTGGTACCTAATAGTTAAATCGGATGAGTTATGCCTAAACAAACTGATCACTGAAGTACCTGTTAAATTTTGGACCGGCACACCGAAGCATGTGAGCTGAAGAATAAAGCAGGGTCTCTGGAAAGGGACCAGTTATTACTGTGATCGGAAGCCGCCAGACCCAATAAGCCGTCCAAATATTAAAGACGTTACGGCAGGATTGTACGGCGCTGAGCAAAGTAAATAGTAAATTATAAAATATGAAAAAGAAAAGCAAAAACAAATCGTTTTCTACCTAAGTAACGACCTATTGAACGCATGAAAGCTGGCTTCCGATTCTGAGGTGTGGACTCTTAAATTGCAGTATGATCTGTACTTTGCTACAGATTCGTTTGTCCTTCTTCGCGTGTTAGCAGATGTAGCCATTCTGTTAAACAAGCGATGCCGACAACGATGCTCATCATTTTAAAAGAATATGTTCAGTGACTACCGTAGTCTTTGTTCAAGCAGTTCCCGATATACCTGTCTAGAAATGCAAACGAAATTGGCCGGTTAGGATTTACCTGTCCTAGGTATTGGAGCCGGCCACGTTTCTGTTTTATTATGTGAGGTTTCCCCGTATCATTGCGGTTAAGTTGCACTTCTTTTTTTTTTTCTATGTTTAGCTGGCAAAGTTATTACATGTCACTATCAGATATGTGTGCAACTTCCATGGCCGTATATATGAAGCATATATGTGCATATATAAAGTTAGGATCAAGCGTCCATTCAGGACAGCTCCAATACGATACGCAACATTGCACTGGCCCTGCTTTTTGGTTATGCGAGTCTACCTCTGTTGACTCTACGCGACTACGTAAGTAATCGAAAAGCAGTGATCATACGATGTGCAATTGATAAGATATTATACTGGCTACGTCAATAGCGTTTTTATCAGGATACGCAGCCAATACGTAATAGTGCTAGGTAAAACTTACTCAACAGCTCTAGCAGCGCGACGGATTTCGCATCCTGTCAAGAAAACAATGTTGAATAGCTTTACTACGAATAACTGACATTGGTGCGGCCAAATTACGAAGTTACTATGACCCATTTGGGTAGCCTGGTATCTACGAGACTAAGTTTTGCCCTATTACAGGACAACTATGCATGTAACAGGATAGTTATACAAGTACCATGTCCCCTCGACCTCTTCTCGTCAATTTTATGACATCTAGGGCCACATCTGAGGCCTCACTCAGAAAGGACGGAGGAAAGAATCGTCGTGCTAAAGCGACATTTTATCCTGTGTCATCTTGCAGCGTTCCGCTATTTCCGAAACGGATGCAAATGTTTCATTCAAAGCACGTTTGCTGGCTATTGCTAGAGGCGTCATATATCCATATACAATGCTGCCAGTGAGACTCGTCCATTTATACAGACAGCCGCAAACGGGCACCGGCACTTCAGTCAGAAGATGCCTATATGTTACTCAGCCGTCTCTATTGTTGCAGGTCGAGTGTTTGATTATACCGTAAGTGTAAATATAATTGAAACATATCGGGACATAGGGTTGTAGTGGAAGCCTTCGTGCAAATTCGAAAAATGTGCAGACATTTTATGGCCATTGTTAAATGAGGATATGGCTTGTTTGACAAGTCTGTGATTAATCCGTGTTCCATAATTTTTGAACAATCAACATAGTTAATCATCGATAGATTATAATTAAAATCGCTTGTTGTTGCGTGATTGACAGCCCAGACCCAAATAGCCGATATCAACGCGCTAACTACTTCCGCTTGTCCGCGTTAGATTAAACGGAGTACTATTCAATGATGACATACCGCGTTACGCTGTTAGTTGTAATATCTCGTTCACGCTATATCACACACTGTTTCTATGAAAGCATTAAGTTACGCGTTAGAGTAGGCCCCTGGCCCTTCATACGTTCAGCTCTAACCAGTCTGCCTGCTTCCTAATTGAACTAGGTATGTGACCAAGCTTATTTATTTATTATCACCCTGCTAAGTATTTTGATTGTTTATGTAGGAGTGTTCATAACTAACCTATGGAAATCGTTTTTTTTTGTTATTTTTTAGGGTTTGGTGGACTCTGACGGGCAATTATGGCAACATTATGCCCATTGACTGGTCAAAGAGCTACGCGAGAAAGATGCAACTAGACGCGCTCAACATAAACGAACAGTAAGCTTTTTATCTTATTAGTTAAAAACACGTTTCGTCCGACGCTACAAACAACCGTACGACCGACATATCTCCGTAATAGGTATTCCAACGTGATTCGTTACTAGAAACAATGGTCGTTTTATTACATCTACTTGAAACATTGATGTTTTCACCTAAATTAGACTCTAGCACTAGTCGTGTCTTAACGTCTGAGTAAGTACGAACTAGATCCTTAATTTCAAATCATTTCACTGTACGTTGTTCGCGTATTTTTATTAACTCATTCATTCAGATATAATGACTGTCAGACGCTGCGTCACAGCACTGACTCTTCCGATGAGGAAGACGTGGATCGCGATCTCGATCTTCATTCGCTAATTTTGAGCAGCCTTACGTCCGAGCCACCCGCTCCCGTACAATCCGCGGATGAGGTCATTCGCCAAATCGAAGATATTATGGCTGTAAGTACTTCAAGCTCGGCTGGAAGCGTTCTCAGAATAAACATCTTTGCGTTTGTGCACGTCAACATAATAATCAGCTATTACGACTCACCACTGCCATTCGTCTACCTTAAATCTGGCTTCAACATTAAGATGAATGTACACCATTCAGCAGCATAGGACCTAAGCTAGGGTTGGAACAAGACGAAGGGACTGGCTATAGGGGAATAGGAATATGAAAGGGACAGCATGCGAACATCGGTTATACTACGTTACTACAAACATAGTATAACCGATAGGGCAGCGCAGGGACCAGGCCGAGTTACCTTTACTGTTGAGTGTGGTGTGGTCAGCTCCAACACTTTCGTCGTCGCACCGAAGTCGACTTACCAGGCCCATTGCTCTGTTGTAGGCAAGACAACGAGGAGATTTAGTCTGGCCGTCTCGTCAATAACCATCCGTAGCTTATCGTTAAACAGTGCTCCTTCGTTCGTTGAAGCTGTGTTAGTATTTAATGTTTAAACAATGAACGCATTGCGTTTACTCGTCTGGCAATATCGTTGAGTCGTTACTAGTACCTAGCGCCTATATGTGCCCTGTATATCCAAGCAGCTGGAACAGCGTATTGGCACCCATAACGGCAGATTTCTGTAATAGCTAGTATCAGTGTATGTACTCGGTGTCCAGCTAAATCAACCGAAATCGAATGGTATGAATCATCAATTAACTTCATGTATATTTATGGTTCGATTGAATGAAAGAAGCTATTCAAGTGAAGATCATCTTCTGCTAACGTTAGCTTTAACCAGTGGACGCCTATCAGGGATCCTATTAGACGATAATCAATGCGTTGGAGGTAAACGTTTGATCCGAGGCTATATAGGAAATAGGCATTTTGACTACAGCGAGAAGAGCGAGTGTACGTGCTGGTATGGTGTTGATATTCCCGCTAGATACGTTCCAACTAACATATACATATATATATATATATATAACGCCGTACGGGTATCGCCAATTAAATATTAGATATCAGCTAGGCTTCACTATTATACATTTCGTATAGTATATAGTAGTTTGTCCACTCAGCCTTTTCATCGTCTGATCTGGTTATTACTTTTGTCAATTCGCAGTTAATGAAACTTAACTCATAGACACCATTGCACAAGATTAGCTAGATTTTTTTGTTTATACGTACCAGACATTTACTTGCGATGCTGATTGAAAACAAAATGTATTCTATCGTACATAACCTTATACCGTTCATTTTGTCTCCTCGTCCGTTTATTAGGAGAGCTGTTCATCAGATGACGGAATTGCTTCCGGGGAGACGACTCCGGTAAACACTCCCGGCGATCGAGACAGCCATAGCCCAGCGCAAGCATGCATTCAACCATCAGCGGCCTGTGGTGAGACCTCGCTGAGGGCCCAAATCGCCGGACTGATCCGTTCCGACCGACTGCGCAGCCTCAGCATTGCAGAACTCGTTGAAGTATACAGCGCTCTTGAGCGCGAGGTGCAGTCGCTATCGGAGACGCTGGTGGCCGAGCTCGCGCAGCGGGATGAGCTTGACTTTGAGAAGGAGACCAAAAACACGTTCATTTCGCTGCTACTGACAGTGCAGAACAAGCGACGCCAGTTCACCATCGATCGCAAACGTGGACGAGGCCATACTATCGTCAACGGAGAGCCGAAAGTGAGTGGCTCCGATGGCTGGTTGAATTCCTATGCTAGGCCATATAGGCACACTGAAAAGAAAGGTCACGCTAGGGAGTTGATTTAGAGGAACTCGAATATCGTACTATTCGGAATTGTATTTCGTTCAAATTGTCCATATTCTGCCCACAGAGCATTTTATCAATGAATCAGTTGGCAATAAAGCTAATATTTTAGTAAAGGGCTCGCGCGTGCGGTGGTAAGACCACTTACTACCGAAGTACGCCCACAAACATATTACTATGACGCAGCCCAAGGTGCAGCACGGTATATTGATGGTATTTGCACTTGTCGCTGTGTTTGTGTGGGTTTTCTGAACACGTTTTCGTTTTTTAGTATTTGACCACAGTAATTCCGTACAATCCTGCGGTGGGCTCTCGGGTGTCGGTCTCCGAACTGCAAATTCTCATCAAGATTCTGCACGCGATCAACGACGACTCACCTACCGTGCCTACTCTTCTCACCGATTACATCCTCAAAGGTACGATGGTTCTCTGAGCTCTGAGGTGATCAACTGATGGTATTGCATATGATGATGAGCAGGTGCCGCAAATGTAAAGTGCTACAACCTCCACTATCACCGCTACAACATCTCGTACCACAACTTCTTCTACTTCTTCCGCGTCTTCTTCTTCTCTTCCTCCTACAACAACAGCAGCGGCGGCAGCAGCAGTAGCATCAAGAACAACTGCAACAGCAACATCAGAGAACACTAATATCCGAGTTGAGGAATCGGCCGTATTGATACCCTTGGTCTGTGTAGGACCAGATGGCATAAAGTGTCGACGCTCGTTACGGGAAGGCGGAAAAGGGTGTTATTGAAGCGAAGGAGCTAACAAGCGACTATACCTTAAGTGCCCATCGTCACCACCTGAACCTACCCTAATCTAAAGCTAAAGTCAAAAGGGCCGCCTCAGGAAAAGAAAAGTATTCTGTTGTCTAGTTTCTCTCTAGATGTTTTGCGCGAGCGCTGTGTTAATACAAATGCAAGATCGCAGATACTACAATCACTAGTAACACGCCGATGTGTGAGCATCACAGTTTAACTTAGAACAGGCCATTCATTGTAGTAGATAGGTTTCTCTCTTCAAAATCAACGCGATTCGTAACTTGTCTGACCACGAACACGTTCAACAAGTTGTACTTCTTCAACTACTACTGCTGATGCTGCTGCTGTACCAACAGCCACTGGTCTTCTGCAGCTGAAGCAGCAACTGCTAACCAACCTAATCGATCGGAAAGAGAAAAAGAGAGAGCAGGCGTACGGCGTCAACGAAGGCGAGTGACATTTTCTGTCTACCCGCTCTCCAAAGCTGTCCCGACTTTAGCTTGCAGGAGCCACCAGTTCCCTACGTACATTCGAATATAGAAACAACCGCATCGCGGGCTCCTCTCGCACAGTTAAATCTGCCCGAAATGATTCATTGGCTGGCCTTTTTTTGTTTTAGAAGATCCTGGTTCAACCACACCTGCCTATAGAGACATACCGTACGAATAACGCAATATTTAATCGTATGGAATAACAGGTCCGCAGGAAAGCAAGTTCATGGTTGAGGTGATGTTACTTTAGTCGATAAATGAATGCACATAGACCTACTTACTGACTGCTCACGGTAGTTTAGAGCTCTGGCACGTATTGGGATCAGTTCTTGTGGTTGTTTGTTCCTTTAAGCTTCTGCTGCGTTTCCACAATGTCATTAGAGTGAACCCTCAATCCTATCAACCTCCATGCCGATGATGGGTGCCCGCTAGGCTACCGTCGCGAGAACGCGGAAAAAGATCGGTGGACCTAATTATCATGGATGAACGCTTCGCGAAACATTTGCGCGGCCTTCAATAGGCCATCGGTGCATTATTGAGAAAAAGCTGCATAAATCCAAAATTCGGTTGTGTATTGTACACATGTACTGTTCATCCATGAATCGTTGTGACTGCACCACTGCTGTTCGAGCCATCGATGTAAATCCCGTATGTTCAAATGCACCTAGGTATGAACTATAAAATAGGCTTAACTTGCATAAGTGAACGCTCATGCACGTTTTTACGCTAGCGCTTTCGCCACGACGAGTTACTATTGAGCATTCTTATTGAGGGTTATGTTATACTCTGCGCAATACAGCTAAGCAGGTCTAAGCTGGTTATGTTTCCTAACTTGATGGAAAAATAACAGCTAAGTTCGATTAGATGATTTTTTTTTAAATTAAAACTTACACATTTGAAAAACTCGCTCTATTTTATAGTTGCCCTGCTCTTTATAGCCTACATCTAAAAAGCGTTTCAGGCCCAACTAGTCACACATTGTCATTTTTGGCGGCCTATTAGTCGTTGACATGGAAGGCGATAAATCAATTATGATACGAATATAATTCGTATTCTGTTTTGTCCAGTCATTAAACAAATATTCAAATACATCATTACTTCAAAAGAAAAAAAAACCCGCATCATTCTAGCCACATTACGGGCTATTCTAGAAAAACACATTGTCAAGATACGACTAAGCAGACTGTCAGGGTATGTTGACTGTTCATCATTTGCTTCATTCATTAAAGGTATAACATGTGCATGTGTATTTTTGTAACACTATATATATATATATATATATATATATAATAGAGTAATGAATTTTAGTTAACGCGCACGTGCTGTATTGGTTTCGATGTTACAGTTCTTTGCCCCACGTAATAGGATTCGTCTAACTGTTCTTGCCGACATGGGGGCAATGGGAAACCAATCGAGCGCAGCACTATTCACGGGCTAGATCCTCCAAGCCGCAACAGAAGATGGCCGCCTATTACGACGTTAAAGCCTGCGCCGCCAGCGACTTACCTGTCCACTTATCGGCCTTCGATATAGGTTTCCATGAGCTAGAAATTTGTCAATCGTCGGTCTTGCTTGAACTATTGCGACCCAATTAAGCTAAATACATCCGAAATACACGCTAAATTCAAATTAACTTACTTATATATTACACCCGACAGGAGCCGAGGCTCCGCTATCCTCTAGTAACAGTAATTCCAATTGTACGTCTCCAAAAATGAGCAATTACTCACTCCGCTGTTGCCTTTACTAAGAAGTTTGTATAATTGCGCTGAATACTCAGCCCAGCGAGTGTGTGCTGAAGGTAGCACAGAGTCGACCCAGAACAGATAGACATGTATTACGCGTAAATGGTCTCTGAATCTATGGAGAAATACAAACAGAGAACGTCATGGAATATACAGATATCGAGATGAAAGAGCCAAAAAATTATTAGAAATCATTGAAAAATATGCAAAAACGATCTCTAAATAAACCCGTGACTTTCTCTCCCTCTATATCTCATTTTCATTCTATATGGCAAGAAGATTATAAAATATGAAGCATGTATCGGCAGAATACATACATGGAACACATACACACACCCGCGAACACTACTAACTGTATTTAGATAAAAAAAAAAATATATATATATATATATATCCGTAGAACTGGCAAACGAGAGAAAGAGTTCAGTATGGCACAATGGAGGCACGTAGTGCAATGACTATTTATCGTATAGTATGATCGGTCGATCCATTGATTGTTGAAGACTGACAATGGCCGTCTCCATTGAATCAATTTCTTTCTGGTACCCACCCGAGGCTAGACCTCAAAAGAAGAAAAACACATCTGCTGGTTGAGTCGAGATACAATTGAACTCAATCATTATCTATTTTCGAACGCCAGAAATGGCCGCTGTGAGCTGTACATTTTGTTATGTTTATATATATAGACCTGATTGTCATCCAGCTTGCTCCGCAGTGAATTCGATAGCAATGCTATATAATATTCCTATCATTGCTATGAAAAAGCAGGATGTTGACTTTAATTACAAAGCTTGTTCTAGCTAGACGTAGATATAATACGAAAGGGACAAGGTGGAAACGATGAGATAGAAAGTAACTAGAAAAATGGCTGGAATAATGGTATGGGGCTAAATTGCAGTGAAAAACGCTTGGGGGGCAACGGCCGGCGCAGTGCGCAGGTCTGTCGATGTACGAATGAGAATGACACGTGTCTATTATGTGCAGCTGTCCACTTGGATGTGTTAACATAATAAGCGATGGCAAGAACGTGACAATAATTGGAAAGTCGTCTAGCAGTATACTACCGTTGGAGCACGGTAATATTTTAGCACCCCATACTCCGCCATATAGCATAACACTATATGATAATACCGTAAGATCATGTTATAATAGCAACGCTCGTTCTTTCTGTCGATATACGCGGGTACAGGCCTGAAACGCTTCACTTTGTCGTAACGTCATTAACCAATGATCATTATGCGCAAACGTGCGACAGTGTTACCCTATTGTGCTTCACCGACTTCAAAGTTCGTCTCCGCTCCAGTGCTAACACTGCTCGTGAAGCTATTCTTCAATGATACGTTCAAAATGCGTCGTCCAAAAACGCCTACAATTCGGTAAAACAGACACAAAATACTTGTTTGTAATTTATTTTACCATGAGGTCAACGAAAATTTGAACGAGTCAGCTTTGGCTTCTCTGTCCCCCAAGAAACGTGCAGAAATATTGCCGTACCATCAGATACGATCTGCCGTTTATTTTCGCGCGATTTTTCATTTCCGATGTTTAGGAAATAGGTCCCTGCTCGTTTCAGGTGGCCGGACAAAAAAGGGGATCTGGCACGCGCACATCTATTGCCGCAGCCTCGTACGTCAATATAGATTTTTTGGAGCCAGCCTGACTATTATTATGCATAAGAAAGGTAGCTAACTAGCAGCCTGGCAAGTTATTGTCTAGGTGGAAGTAACAATGAGAAGCGGGTGGAAAATTATTAGGAATGACGGCACGATTGCCATAAAAAAACATAGGCAAGCCAATGCTTGTAGGGCGCGCATCACAATGAACGCAGAGTAGTCTTCGATCCACTCCTGGATTGTCAGCAGAATAGCAATGTTATCATAATAAATTAAATAAAGTTAGAGAAAATATGAACTAAGTTATTGACCTTGAGGAGGTAAAGGCCAGATGACCAGAAAAGTTCATTATAGCACAGAGAGAGCTAGACAGAGAGGAAGAAAGAGTGGATTATAACAAGAAGCGATGCGAAACAATAAGACAAATCCTTGTTGAAACAAAAGTAAATACGAATTTTTGGATGCCATTAGAGGACACCACTGTCCTATTGATATTTTCCCAACAACATCGTGTGTACCGCCTTCGCTTTGTCTGACCCATCGTTGTTAGTACAACAGCTGCGCTTTACTAACACAAACCAACTAGGTAGGGTAATGTATTTCAACACAAAACCGAGACGATTGAGAAGGGACGGGTTCGGATAGAACGAACGAAACGACGTAGAAATAAAGAAGTTCTTGGACAGGAGCATCGTTCCAGGGCGTTCAGTTCTATATTTCAGTCAGTTGGCGTTTGGCGGAAGTTTACAATATACGATGGAAAGAAGCGAGAGAAAGGAACGGTACATCCGTTTAAGAGTTTGACCATTCATTCACAGATGGAAATGACTTGAAGATGCGAGAATATCATGTATACTGAACGATGCAAAAGAACAGAAACTCTTCAACCATTCCTCCGCCTTGACCTTCTCGTAGGGAAGAAAAAAACGACAATAAGGGAAATTAAAAAAAAAAAAAGGCTGTGTAACATCGATACTGTTAATGACGGACGAGGTGAAAAGAAACACTCATCACATGATATATAGCATATATGACAATAGTATGAATACTACAACAATTATGTTAACAACGACTAAATGGTAAATAAAAGCTACAACAAAAAATAAATAAACTGTGTAATTAACCTTTTATAAAACTGTCAATATATTTATATATTATATGCTTTCAGGTTCAGTGCCTGTCTGTGTTTGTGATTAAAATCACGTTTGTTAAATGCTCCTCTTGGGCTAAGGATTAATTAAAGCTTAGGCCATAAGTTATTATTGCTCATCATTCGTAGATATTAACTAAGTAATCAAGAAAGTAATTAAGTATAAAAGGTAAGAGCGAACCCTTGAACAGTTATGCCGTCTCCTACAGTCTACTCATTCAATATAAGTCTACAGCCATCAGTAATCGATTGTGTAGAAAGGTGGGAACAAAGATATTATACGTCGTATCTCAAAATCGTCTAAGCTAACGTGCGTAATATAATCTAGCTAGTTACGTATAAGTTTCTAGGTCGATAAATGTAAACATGCGTCTTAGCTTCACACACGCCGAGCACAGCATTGATACCGTTGCGAAATTTTTAAATTAAAGTTGCAGTTAAAAAAATAGAACGTAAGTTTTGGCTGGAGCTAATGAATTTTCAATAAATCAGCAGTCGGCCAAAGATCGGCGTGAACCTGGAAAGAAGACCAATTTAATTCGTAGTTCCAAGAGGTCTTGCTCAAGTCAACTCCACCTCGTATAATGATAAGTGCACATTTGAACGTAGTTTACGCCCATAAGGATATAGAAAAACGCTTAAAGAGCACGATAACGTGCAGACAATCTACTGCGGCGTGTTTTTCTGCAAATACGGGATAGGCCGATTGCCTGTTATCAATACAATTAACTGTCCCTAATGTAACTGTACTTAACTGTAACTTAACAATTGCAAACCTTATAAAATTATGTACAGCATAATTATATGTGACAATGAACTTGTTTAGCACTTAATGAACAGCATTTATAGCATTGTAATACTTTAAAGGCCATCATTAAATCATAAGAAATCACGGCGTTATTTCAAAGATGAGCAATTTTATAGGTTTATGACCTTGATAGGTTAGGTCAGGATAAGCATCGTCTGTAAACGGCATTACCCAAATATATGGTGATAAACTTTTAAGTTTTAGTTTTACATCTTTCGTTAAACCTACCTATTTGTCGGGCCATCAGAAGGCGAATATATGTTCCAGTGCCCCCTAGTAGCGGGTTACAGAAAATCCTACCGCATCGTCTGTTGCGCCATCGATCATATCTCTGACTGAACTTCCGCTGTCCCCACCAGCTGAGGACGCTGAAAATTTTTAATAAATAGCGTATACACTGTCATCGAAGGCAAAAATGTTTGTTTAGCTTAATCCAGTCATTACATCTCATATACATTGTTGAGAAAAGCCCATTCTTTTTCAATAATGCAATTAGTTGCGAGAGATCCCAAATAAGACAAAGCTACTGGGAACGGTGATGCAGTCAAAAACGTTTTATGCAAAACGAAAACGTTACTTCAGAAGTTACAGATGGCGAAATGACTTTTTGGAAACGATCTCTTTGATCAAGTTCTAGTTGCGGCACAGTTCAAACTAATTGGAGATAAAAATTAACTATGATCGGGCAGTTCTTAGATGATTCAAGTTCCACGATGCTCTAGTGAACAAAGACCTTTTGTCTCCGTTCACCATCCACCGTTTTGACCATCTCTCCGTTATAGTGCTCTTAGATACACGTGGACGGTCCGCATTTGACGTCCCTATATAAAGCGACGTTTCGCAAAAAAAAACCTAATGAAGTTTGGTTATTTTTATCATTTAAGTATGCCATCGTATGCATGATTTTTCCAACACTACAAAACTATATAGATTAAAAACCCACTAAGTTTAATATGGACAGAATTGATACATCCCTATTTCACAAAAATGAAGGACTTCACCACGAGCTTTTCTATGTTCAGTGTCCGCCTAATGTTGAACTAATATAACTATATCTTGATCATCTGATTCTGGATAGTGTCTTTCGAACGAAATAAAGATACAGACGTTAAACACGCGCCCACCATATAATCCATGTAAGAACATCAAACAAATACTACTCAAACGCATACAAAGTAAAGCCACAAGCGAGAAAAAACATTCGAAGCTAACGTCGTCTCAACCTCGGTCTCAGCTGAGTAAATAACAGCATATCTGTAATCGCTCTTTGTCTTTTTCCCGAGAATCTGAATGACATTAAAAAAAAAAAAAAAAAAAAAAAGTATCGCGCAGTTTGTTAGATCACATCGTCAAGCTCGACCGACTGTTTGACAAACAATGGTAACTGTCAACGGTTTCGAGTTGGTCAACGGTTTCAATGTCACCGTCACTGTTGGTATTGCGCTGATGTCGTGGGCACGTTATCGTTGTTATCACTACTGCTGAAGTCTTTGCTTTTATTGTAGTCCGTCGTCGATGTTCTTTCGAAAGCGATTACCCTACGCTCTGACTTTCAGGTAGACGTAGTCAACTTCCGGCCGCAAAGTGGTATATTAAACGAAGTATCTTATACATCCCTATTACGGCCGAGCCGTGATTGCGCTTTGCTCTGTTCTCTGGGTCGCGACCTATTTTCCTGCTTCCTTAACACGTCGCGCGGAAATTTCTGCTTTCCTTTTCAAATTATAGACTGCAGAGTGACCACAAAATTATTGCAGTTTTTGTTGCTGTTCTACTAGTTAATGTTATCGTCGTGGGTGTCGTGGACGCTGATGATGTTCAAGGGTAATCTTATCGTTGCGTCCCTCGTATTTCGCTGAATTTTCTATTCACGTCCAGTAAATAAGTGACATTATTGAAATATTAACAAGGAGAGGAGGAGGTATTGTGATTATTACCAGTTTTCTTCGCCCATCTGAAAAGAATAGCTGGCACACAGCCGGAATAGAAAACAACTGCGCCCGCAACAGGGGCAACATTGTTCCTGCCCTTATGAGCACCGAACGACAGCGCAACAAGCCGAGGTAGGACTAACCGCCAGTGCACAACAGGCATGTACTTGATGATATAAGCATATTCGAAGTCACCTTCTTCCGTAGCTATACAAAACGAAATAATATGAGTAGTTTATAGCAGCAAAAAAAAAAAAAAAAAAAAGAGGAATTGTGCGGATTAAGATAGCGGAGTTCACGATCGCTTGAGCCATGTTAAATCGTTGCTTAAGAGTGTGTACCTATCAATTTCGTGCTCGACCAAATGATGACCGGGTCCACCAGAGCATGTTCTTTTAAAGACTACTTCTTTTCTTCAGATCACACGTTAAGAACATGACTAATGCATATTTATGTATGCTTACAGCTAAAAGCAACAGGAAGTTCCTCGTGCGAAAATGACTGATGAACTGACAAATGTCTGAAGGCCTAATTTCTGTTGTAAGTCTTAGGATATGAAATGGTTTAATGGATTCGTGAAACGGAAGCTCCTCAAGCTTAGTTTGACCTCACTATACGAATCATCCAATGTCACAACAGGCTAATGGTAATTAGAGTAGCTGGTACCGTAATAACTTTGTTATGAGGGGTTGTTATCATGGCAGATGGATAATTATCTGGCCACCGGTTGACCTTATTGTAGATGTAATATGCACAATTGGATAGATAACGCCACAGTCTCTCTGGTAAAAATCAGATCGGGTGGTTCGTATGAGTGTTCCAGATGTAAACAACATTTTAGGCGCTAACGTTATTAGATCCATAGAGCTCGAAGTAACTGCCACCCCGGAAACCCAGACCAAAGCTAAAAACGGGTAATGGTCCTATAAGTAAGTTTGACTTAACCAAACACTGACGGAAAATGTATTTCACCACCAATCTGCAGTCAAATATTTTCAACGTTTCGAATTGAAAAGCTTCAGCTGAATCGAGACGCGTTCGTTCATCGCAGTCTTCCCATAGCAAGCTACCTTGTACATATTATCTAGTAGTAACAGTATATACAGACTATAAGTGAGTAGAAGATTGTCTATGACTTTTTTGTCTATTCAGAATTGGCCGACTTTACAAAAGATGAAATGCAGCATTCGCAGAGATCCGGGTAGGAGCTTAGAAGTAATTCTATTGAATGAAGTTTTATCAATTAAATCACAATCCAAAACGGCATTACCCACATCAAGTAAATGATTTTTAGTAGAGATCTGGAGTGACACGTATAGGCACGATGTGCCGTGTTTCTGTATATTTCACCCCTTTAGACACCAATTTCTATTTAGGCTAATTTGCTTGGTTTTGCCAATGCAATGTAGCTCTTTCTCGTTTCGGAAATTTTAACACTGAATTTGATCAGAGGAGCGTCACACTAAATATGGCGCTAGTAGAGAAATTACTCCAAGTCGATTTTTATTCAACAATTTGAAGGGTTCACAACACATGCCGATAGAGTCCGCCAAGTAAATATATCACACTTGCAAAAGGTCGTTCATTTTTAAAATTTATCAAGCCATTATTTAAATAATACTTCATTTTTCTACTAAACAGATATATAGCTATGTGTTTCGACAAACACCTCGCTCCCAGCACGGAACGAAGCGTGTCCATGGGACTCGAAACCCCGTATCCCGAACCATCATCTCTTACATGATCGGCTAAATGACAAATTATTTTGCTTGACAAGGTGAACCGTATGTCTCTGTAAATTGAGACGAAACTTGGCTTTCGAACCTGTACCATAGTCAGCAGATACGTCTATCTAGAAGTATTCCGAAAACCTTTCTAAGGGCATAACTAGCTCTCGCGGAATGGGAATCATTACTGGTTCAGTTAGAAAAGATCCGCGTCTTCTTTGCTAGTAGTACATTGAAATTCGAAGTAAATTATCTTGATGCTCTTTATTTGAACTGGCTATAAGATCTTATCAAATTGAGCTTTGCCTATTTTCAAATGAGACAAGATGCTTAAAAAGACATCCAACTTATAATTATTAACTTTCAGCTGATTGTGATCAACATTTTTCCCGACTTGAAGTTGTATGTACGTTGCATTAACTAACGTACCTTAGAACTCGAGATGTTCATTGTTTTTTTTTTCAAAAAACGCTTAAGAAAACCCCGTCCTCCTAAAACTCGTGCGAAGATCACTTACGCAATTTCCCATAGTTGTTGGAAGGCCAGCGACTCGAACTTTTTTACTCGATTGAGAGTCTAAACAAAGTTGGAAAATATCGTAGATTTATTTCAATTGTGTCTGTTCGGTCTAGTACAGAGCAAAATAGCCGGAAAGGCAGGTTATAGCGCAAATAGAGAAAAATACACAACGGTATTCCAATCGAAGCATACGTACTAAGACCGTGGTGTAGAAATGTTGAATACTGAATGTCATTGTCCTAAAGTTTGTATCACGGCATGGAGTGCCCACGCAAACCCTGCTGGATAGGCTGCCTTAAGAAGGCTTCACAGTTCTGCTAATTATCTTTCATTATGGCCAGTAACTGATGTTGCCATAGCTAAATGTTGTCGGTAGTTCTTTCTTCGGAAACAGTGAGGTTTCACCCAGGGCCACCGAGTTCTCTAAATGATGCATCAAGTTATAGGTCATGTCTTGGAGATTTCTAAGCAAATACGGAAGGCACACCAGGACAATTGTCAGAGAAATCAAACGAGCATTGTTATTCGGCTCTGGCAAGGTCAAGACTCGCTGACACTTAAACATCGACACCATGAAACCTATAAGCAGTATTTGTCGTTTGGCTGTACCTTGAAAGCCTTCATCTGAGGGTACATGTTTAAAGGCCGACAGACTTTCATTATAATGTTACGAAGTCGGTAGTTGGCACAGAGCAATTCTGTTACTGTGAAACATGGATAAGGTACGATGGTACAGGAAATCCTTCGATGTGTTAAACGTGCACGCAAGTAAAGTATGTGTTTTCTGCTATTTAATACAGACCTTCCCTATATCTACTATTTTAGAATAATACTGCCGTATCATCGAGACGCACGTTGTGACCAGGGTTCTCAGTAGAAGAACGACTTGAATAAAAATCCTTTGGACGTGCACACACCTACTCAAGTTCTTCTCATAACAGTATAATCTTCTCGATCCTTTCTTTGAGCTTCCCGTCATTGTATAATAACGTTGCTTTAGAAGCGTGTGCTGGTCGTTCTCAGGGGACATCAACAAATAGGGAGGTGGCGTCCAATCCAATAACGCAATCTTTCCCATCGTTTTTTAAAAACAGCGCTTGCTAACTTAACTCCGCAACTCCAAGTGGGTCGACACGGAGGAGCATATTATCGTCTACCTGAAACAAAACACCTTGGTGTACATTTTGAAATTTTTTTTTCATTGCAATTGACAAATGACACCGAGCAGCTGAAGAAGTGGGTGGTCCTTTTTATTCAGTTGTGGTGGTATATCCACGAATAGCATCAAAATTATACTTGTGTCTAGAAGGACCTCAGCACACCAGTCAGTCAACCGTTGTGTCCTTACGTAGCTCTTCACCAGGTGGCACTTATGGCGTTTGACTCTTCGCAAGCATACAAAAACAAGACCGGGAAAGGGCTGCATCCGACGTCGTAGAGCAACGGCCGGCGCAACAGTGACCATCGGGTTAGCACGGCATTTCTTTCTGCGCGAGTGCTATGGGCGCGATAAAAGGCCAGGGCAACGATATAACCAGTTGACAGTGAGCTCATAGCGTTGCAATTAGATCTGATTTAATTTGACCCTATTACAAAACAGTAGCAAGCTGCGTACTTATACCAACCGAAACAAGGATTCGTTGGCTCTCTGTGCATACGTACACTCTATGCCATGCACATATCTTAGCCGGTGAAGTTCTAGGCGTGTGCTGATGTGTGTTCGTGCCCGGTGGCGATTATTACGCACTAACGTGATCTGATCGTTGTTCGAACAATCTATTGTCCTATAACAGGTGGTGTCAGAAAATATCGGCAGAGACAAAAAACAGAAACGTGTGTCAATAAGTATTTCCTAGGTGCTTGTGCTTAGGGTTTGACGCGGCCTTTTTTACTGGGTTACCTTGATAGCTCTCGCGTCCGACGCTGTCGTCGTTAATCTCGCGCCGAACCGGAAGGTTGTAATTATAATGTTACTGTTTATTTATATAAATCGTAAAATAGCGTGCATATATACGGGTAGAAATCTATAGCATGTATGTTTCCGTCATGAATCGACAATAAGAACTATTTAGCCGACGACAGAATATTTAATAACGTATCCATTTACACTTTGTTCTCTTCGTTCGTTGTTTATGTCACCCTATAGCGTTACTATCGGTAAATTCACTGTAGCCGTCATTTTTCGGTATCATCGTCACACTAGGTACGCTTGCATGATTTAGCACAATCCGTCTACACTAAAGCACAGCATCTATTTGCTTGCTAATAGATGCTAGTAAATATATAAACATTCGGCAACAGCCTGATGAAACAGTCGCAAACATTGATTTGGAATTGAGACCCGTTTTAGTTAGTTAGTTAGTTAGTTAGTTATACAGTCAGGCAGCGCCTCTATCCCTGAGTCATTTTCTGGATCTACTGATACCAGTACCCAGATAATATATAACTGCCGCAAAATTGTACCAGTCTTATCGTCGGAAAGAACGAACCGTATGCGGAGATGGCATACTAATTTCGGCAATGCAACATCCTCCGGCTCAACTCTACGTGATGATGATAATATAGTTGATAGAAAAATCTCGTCTTTCCTTTTTCTCACCTGAATGCTACCAGGAAGCTCGTATTCGACTGTGTCCAAATTTAGATGATTCAATTTAGTTAAAACTGTTTGTTGGCGCTGAGGAGCAATTCACACGGATTCGTGTCTCTTCCATTTGACATTTGGATCATTTGTCATTTTATTATTATTGTCATATAAATTCGCCGGGCCATTTATCGACCGTACTGTTTCGCGGAAAAATGCCAAAGATAATATTATGCCTTGTGAATGTAACAGGTGTAACGTCCTTTGTTAGATGATGATAATAAAATGACGATGATTGAAAGCGGTTTTTCATTGCGTTACACGTTCGAGTATTAGATACGTTGCGTTTGCCGTCAGCCTCCATTCAGAGTAAGTTCGATTTCACGATGATCAGCTGGGTTTGCGACATATGAGCATACCTAATGGAGTGACGGGCATATCTTAAGGATAAAGAAAAAAAAGCGGCCAGTTCATCTTATCTTTGCGTTCGGTACGCAGATCGACATTGAAGAAAGGAAAAAATATATATATATCTAGGATATGTCAAGGTCTCCGCTAGGTTACAATCATGTGTGAGACATGAGTCATGTAGCAGCAGCGGCATAAACGCGAACAACTGTTGATCATTTTAGCGGGGCGAATATACCCCTGAAAAAATAAGCTAGCAAATTTACACGAGCTTTTGATATTAACAAGGATCCATTAAGCAGTGGAAAAACGCGGTCTATAGACGGCACTAGATCACTAGCGCCGATCACTATTCTAGGACTGGTAAATACCGCTCTTCAACAACACTCATCGAACCTTAATTAGGTGAGCTGGATTGACGACATAAACTGACCTAAGATGCCATTCGTTATACACGTGTTCACCGATGTTGAGGATGATATATAAGTCGAACGGGTGATGGTGCCATATTCAACGTGATATGAACGTACGGTGTCCCTCATATTTTTCATGATAATCTGCTAGAGACTGCTGGTTTCAGACAATGTGGGCACTCTTGATTTTCGTGGAATTGCTATGGTCTCAGGTCACGCATGTCCAAACGGAACAGCAATCGACGACTGGATACGTGACGTCGTCAGGTAGTTACCAGCACAACTAGTTAAGAGACATTTATGTATTACTTGCAGTTCGTATCTATTAGTACAATACGAATTGATGCCCACTCAATTCCTTCAAATTAGGTATCCAAGATGGATGATGCAGAAATAGATGACTGAAATTCAACAACGAGCAAGTGAGAAATCCACCGTTTACACACACAACCGCTATTAAGGGCAGACTTTTTCAGAATGTCCAGTCTTTATGCAGTACACCAAGACCCCAAGGGTCTCGGTGCACTGCATGCATTGCTTCGTGTCTGTTTTAGTTAGTTAATAGATTGAAGTTAAACGCCATATAACACTGAATAGGCTGTTACAGTTTTTCTTATCAAGTTCTACTTGACGCTAACATTCTATTTTCATACAATATAAACATTCAGTCTCACACATCAAAGATGTCATATGTAAGCATGAATGCTAGTATAAATCTTCATAATGCCATTAGCCCGTCAAGAGGCGAACCTCAGCGATAAACTTGTCATTACATTATTGGCAAACAGCGCCCACTTTTATAGGCCCCCTGGTGAATACTCCATACGGATCCGTAGAAGGAGTTCGATTAGGAGTCGGTTCGAGCGAAGAGGTCGAAGCTTTTTTGGGAGTTCCGTTTGGTCGACCTCCAACAGGCGAACTACGCTTTGCCAAACCACAACCCGCCTTGCCTTGGCAAGGAATACTCAAGGTGAGGCTCTTTTACATTATAAGCAACGTTTGTAGACCGATGCACTTTTGTTCAGTGTATCGATTACACCGGCTATCGGATGATTTGTTTTTATATGGCTGGGGAAAAAACAACTCAATTTCCAATTGAAAACGGTATCGGTGCATAATAAAAAAAGAAGTGCTAGTAAAAAGGGAAATAGACCTTTGAAAAATTCCAGCTAAATGTAGCAGTATCTCCTGGCAACCAGGTCGATTTTTTTTATTTCCAGTGCAATGTATTTATATAGTCAACTTTTATAATCTTGGTAAGCCGCCGGCTTTTATTCGGCTTTGTTGGACGCAACGACGCGTCTATTAAAATAATCTAGGCGACACGGAATATGTAAAGCATCCGCTTGAGATAGTACTAAACGTATATATTTACCCTTGCCGAATGCTTAAAAGCGTCCCAGGGCATATTTATCTATTGCTGAAGACGAAACATCTGCTTTTTAGTTAGATCGTAAATATGAGCTTTTGTTTTAAATAAAACCGCGAGTTTCCAAATTTTTCGTTGAACTATATATATATATATATATATATATATATATATATATATATATATTCTTTTTTTTTTTTTCTTAATGTAGAATAACGAAAAAAACGCGTATACAAACTTGGGAGACAGTGAATCTATAGAGTCCATGTATAGAATCTATAGATGATATGCAAAAAGCTCGCTAATCAGTAAATATTAGCGCGATCTCAATCGGCGTTTGTTCGCGTGTCACTGACCGTCCCAAATGGGAGGATGACTTGATCTCCGATCGCCTGCTGTGACGCTGAGAAGTACTCTATAGATTTTTAAATTTAAATTATCATATGTGCAATATAGGTTCGTGATCAATCATGATCGATGCTGAATTTGACTAGTCTTCCTATGCTGAAATGAAGCTATACGTTACCTAAAGAGACCTGTGATAAAGATGTGCGAAGAAAACGTAGAAACTCAACGTAGTATCATCCGATTACGGAAGAGGTCTAAACGTCCTACGTATTCTCATTCACAACACCTTCTGATTTCGACAAACGTTTCACCATCGATAGTTGAGAAGTATGTAGTTGAGCTACTGAAAACATCACAGAAATAAACATGTCTAGATTTGCTGTGACGCAATGGAATTACCCAATGTTATAAAGTAAGCACGTTTTACAGATTCCCGGAACGATTTAACTCATTTGATTCTGTCATACTGTTTTGTCATCACAACTAAGTATGGGACGACGTACAATAACGCAACGATTTTAATAACAAATAAGACGCAGTGGATCACAATAAACTTCACATACAACATCAATCGGACGATCGGGAGATAAAATTTTGAGTTCAACTGATGCCAGATGCGAAAAAACAAAAAAAAAAATTGTATATTAATTAGTAATCATAGTACTAATGTTTCGTACGTCATCGATGGGAACAGGGCAGTACACGCTGTTTACTGTCGATCTGGTGAATTACGCAGTCGATCGTATCACTAGATAAAAAGCAACTAAAGAAATTAGATTTCCAATGGGTAAGTTTGAAAAATAGCAAACAGAATTTGTTGAAACCTCTAGTTGGAAGTTTATCAGAACGCGGTAAACTACGTCAAAGGTCGCAGAGAAGATTAGGAAGAGAGTCCTAATTGCAACTTTCAATGTAAGCAAAATGAATAACGTTTCTATCAAAGATCCGAATAGCTAGTCCCATTTGAGAGTTGTACTGTCAACAAAAAAAGGAAGATAAATTTTGCTATTTGGAATTACTTAATGTTTACAAATTCACTGCAATGGTATTCACGGATGAGGCGAACGCTTTACAACAAAACTAACGGACGCCGCCTAAAATTAAGAAAGATTATGCGAACAAAATAGTTATAGTTGACAATTGATTGCAGTTTACTTTTGTGGCTTCGCCGATCTTCTTTTCTGGGTTCTCCTACGTGTGCTCCTATTCACTGCTTTTCAAAAAGACGGCTGGCACAACGTCGTTTTGAGGCATGCGTTACAGAACCTCATAACGTCATCAGCTTCGAATAAGTTGATGGACCCATTCATTGTTTAATACTTTCAATAGAAAAACGCAAGTTCTCTCTTGAATTCAGATCTCTCAAATTTGTGCTTAATTACATATATGTAGTAAAGATCATAGGTGGAGCAGATATCTCTATGTAAATGGTGAAAGGAAACTTGTCAGTGCAACGGAAATTACGTTGTTGCTTGTCTGGCTCCGGATCTTCCGCTTTCTACTCTAATAGGATTATTAAAAATAAATATAAAGGTCAAATACCTGAGACGCAGTCAAACAGTATATATTCAATACTCAAATGTTGTTTCCGCATTTATCGCGATAAAAAAACTATAATAGCGTTAGCTAGATAACTGTCAGCAGTATAAAATCTCATCCAAAACGTGGCCGAGTTTTAGTACGCTCCCACTTACCATATTTCAGATAACGCAGCGTATCTTCGGTTGATGCTTGATTAACTTTAAATTGTACTAGACGGCCTCGCGGGCTTCCAATTGATAAGGCTAAGTCCTTGACTCTTTACCCGTCTTGAGACGTTACCGGGCTAAGGGTTTCTCGTTGCTTTTTTTAAATGAGCAATTATATATTTTTATCTAAATTCAAATACATATGATATGGATATAAATTTTCTCGATTAAAATGTTTTTTTGCTATCGATTCACAAAATGTCCTTTTGTAGATCAAGGTATAGTATGCGTTGACCCCGTCCTTGGAACGACACCTAGATTTCTATGCCTTTTTTTTTTCCTAATAAATAAGTACAAATATTTCACATGCTAACATTTTTCTTTGAGTAATAAAGCGGCAAGATTTTTCACGAAAATCACCTTGACATTGGTCTAGCAACTGACCTTTATTAGAGGCTCGTTCATAAACCATTTGAAACGTCGTTTCGCTCCTTGTCAGGCAAACCAGCTTAGCCAATACAGTCTCAAGTATAGCCATATGTATTGAATTTTCATCGATTGCCATTATATAGAATACCATGTAAGGAAAAGCTACTATATGGGATTCTTGACTTTTTCCACGTCAAATATCAATTTTAGCTATGAGAAGATGTATTGCGGTTCTGGTCAGCTTGTCAGTACCTACCGATTTGTTTAAAAAATGACCGTCAACAAATATCTGTTTTTTTGTATAGAGAAATGTTTTTAACGTTTTCGTATTTCTTTCAAAGAATCTATAGATATATATACGGCAGACGCTACAACCTTCCAACTGATACTTATCAAAAATTCTCTTAAAAAAAAAGCATCCAAAAATAGCTCAAAACGAATTTTCACTCCACTGTCTCGTAAGTGAAACAACACTTCTATTTCGGGGGGGGGGGGGGGGTTCGGCTATTATCACACCAAAATACCCTTTTTGTATGCAAATGCCTATATTGTATTTTAGTTCACCAACATTTATCGATTGGAGTTGAAAATAAAATTCGCTCCTATGGGTGCTAGGCTTTTATCTGTTATAGTGTGCCCTTGAGATTTCGACGAGAGCTTTCGATTGGTACCAAGAACGACGACCATGATCTCCCGAAAATCAGCCCGATCCGATCACCTTCAAAGGTCGATTTGGACTAGACAAACAAGCAGATACAGAGTTCTAGTAGCACATAGATATATAGTATGCCGCGTATTGCATGCTGATCACCTTTGATCACCCGGAAATATTGTTAGGGTGTCCCACTACTAACACTAGCTGACTGTTTGATCTATCTTTGTAGCGTAAAACTGATAGCGGATATTACCTAAATTGTAAGCATAAATCCAAAAAGGAGCCAGTTAGATACTGGATCTTGCTAAAATTGTGCCTCTTTCGAAGTTCAATAGTAAATTTCAAACGTTTTCTCTGACAAGTTCAAGTTTGCGTCTGTTTGATGAAAAAAAATTACATACGATTTACGAAGCCTTTAACAGCTGAATACACAGAACACCTACAGCCGCCATCATTAACTTGTCGCGCAGTTGTTACACCCGTTTAAAAGCCAGAGTTGTCAGCCAACTCAGACGAAACTTTCTGAGATAAACTGATGATACTTTAAGAAAGTTTACATGCTTTTTCAACATCAGTTGTACGATGGTCATTACAATCATTCGGAACTAAAGACAGTAACAGCGATATTTATCTTGAACATCGGGATTTTTTTATCCAACCAACAAGTGAGCTTACAATACGTAGCATCATTCATGTTTACTGGCTATAGTAATGGGTTCAACCCACCTAAATAGATACGATTTTACTGTACACGTGGCAGGTGGTCTAGGAAAGAAGTTGCAAAGTCCGTTAGCGAGATGTTATCATTCGGAAATATTCTGTATGCCTATTCTATAAATAGGTACAAGCAAGTAGAAACCTAACAACCACAGATCCAGTTTCCTACGGTTCGATATGTAGTCTCCAAGTAGATTGTCGTGTAGGCACTAATTGTAAGAGTAACATATTATAAGCAAATAAGGGCAGGTGCAAGGGATCGTCGACATCTACGGCCTCCTGGCAGCTTCGAGTTCCTAAAGCCATTGTCTTCTATTTTTGGGGTGCATTTCATATAGTTGAGTAGTTCGGAGGAATATATTAACCAATAAACAGGGAGAGCTAATCAATATGCAGAAGAGTGACGACCTTATTCAGTCACAAGCATCTAACAACCTACTGTTCTCAACGATATTGTCGGTCATACTTTAGGCGCACAAGAAGGGACCCGGGTGTCCGCAAGCAGACCAACGACTCTCCCGCCACCTTCGCCTTGACTACCTGAATCATTCGTCCGAAGATTGTTTGATGCTCAATATCTGGAGGCCCGTAGGAACGCTGGGTAGCTCTACGACGCAGGTACAAATGCCATAGCACTACAGAACTACTAGAGTTAACTAACTCCTGTTCCAGTCAGAATATGAAGGATGATCGAAAAAGCAACGATAGAGTATCAGCTAGAGTTTATTACAAATAGAGATTTTTAATTTCGAGATGTTTGAGGTGCCTGTGCCACTGAAATTTAACACAAGCCGAACTGATGATGATTTTTACTGAGGAATTCTGTTCTTTTGAACGTATATAATTATTCAACGGCGATTCGGAGACTGCTAGAACTATAGACACGAACAGGTAAGTTTATTTCTCTTGAGGACTATTTTGGCTCAAAGAAGTGAAACATTTAGTTAGTTATACTGTGGGTATATAGAGAAACGATTCAAAAACACCGCGTGTTTCTAGGCTAAATGTTAAGGTTTCCATAGTGATACAAACTTTTTATTGTTCAAACAAATAAAGCAAAGAGTAAGCGTAGAATCGTCTACTGATCTGTAAGCGCAGTGAGAGCATTGGGTTTGTTCTGAAATAGTTAGTTGCGCATTCAGAGTAAGTAATAGATCTTGATAGCTATAAAGCTTGCTAATCGGCCATGAATAAATACCCGTATCTGTATTGTATTTTTTTTTTCGAATTATATGTTTGACTCGAAAACGTGTTGGAGACATATTATTCAAATCAACTTTCATTCTGGAAGGATGCGTTGAAACCAGTGTTCGTGTTCATCTATGGCGGTAGCTTCCAGTGGGGCAGCTCCGATTTGTTTCTCTATGACGGTGGGGCTTTCGCGGCAGCGAATCGAGTGATCTTCGTATCACTTAGTTATCGTGTTGGCTTACTGGGATTTGCACACCATTCTGAGATTCCGGAGCTGACTGGTACGGCTGGTCTTTGGGACCAGAATCTTGCGCTGCATTGGGTTCGAGATAACATCGCACTTTTTGGCGGTGGGTATCAATTGTTATCGTCCGTGCATCAAAATGAAGCATGCATAGATTAATTTGCTCAATGGAAAATCAGTTTAAGACCTTGCCAAACCTGGCGATACCTTTCTACAGGTGATCCGACGGAGGTGACAGTGTGCGGTCACAGCGCGGGGGCGATTTCCGCAGCTCTGCATGCAATTTCGCCACATGCAAAGGGTACGTTGAAATGACTCGTAGCGTCATGATTTCAGCGAAGTTCGCTTCATTTTGAAACACGACAGGTAGGGAAGGTTCCAAAACCTATTATCAACTTCATTTCATGCACTGTTTATCATTTAATAAATAACACCTACTGATGTCTTTCTTTGCAGGACTTTTTCGGAGAGCCATTCTACAAAGCGGCTCAAGCTTATCTCTTAGCACATTAAACAGGATTCCACGTAAAGAGCTGGAGAAGTAATCTTTAGAGTCTATTATTTACACAACTGCAATGTATCTATGTACGCTACAGTAGAGCCCTACAGTTAAATGTTACGGGTTGAATTAATTAGCCCGAACGTACGTTTTTATACCATACTGATTCAAGTCCATATATGAAGACAAACCTTACAAATAGTTTGATCCGTACTCATTTCTGTAGGAAGTTATGATATGAAGTTTCAAAATCTGAAGACCTAATCAATATTTACTTTTTACGGCAAGTTATGGCTCTACAAATATTACTTTTCACAGATCTCTCGTACCTCTCAGTATCTCTGCACTTCTATAAATAGCTGTTTGCTGTACATATCACGAAGCGCTCATAAATACCTACTATAAAGAATATAAAATAATTTTCTCTATACTAATATTCGAATAGTTCAAGCAGACGCCTGTCGATGCGCGCATGTTTACTTAGGTCAACTTGTAAGGGTTGAAACTGGGCCATGTTAATGACCTCTTCGCTATATACTTCTGGGAACTATTTCCAGAGCGGCACAAAATCTAGGATGTGGCGGCGATTCTCGGCAACAACTAGACTGCCTACGAACCATCAACGCGACGGAACTCGTCCATGTAGCTGACCTTCTTGGTAAGTATTTTGCAAAAAAATCTATTCTTAATAATCTATATAGATGATTATGTAGACACGTGACAAAATGATATAGAAATGCTCAAAGAATTATCGGAAATAAACAGAGAACAATGCCGTTCACAACGTTTGCTAATAACCTGAAAGGGCCTACAAAGTCAGAAAGACACTATGAACGTGGTCAAATGAAGATCATACGTTCAGAAAAGGTGTCGTTCGACAAGATGAAAGTTTTAGAGAAAACTTCGACAGACTAACACCTTCAAGTGGCCTATGTCCGTTTACAGGTTATGAAGGCATGGCACTTCCACCAGTCGAATCCGACTACACTTCTCTCGATCCCGCTCAACTCGAGCACGTTGAATTTAATGTCGAACAGCTTATCATTGGCACAAACCAACACGAGGCTAGTATTTTTGCGAGACGCGCCTTGGACAGTAACGAGAACCTCAGGTAACTAGATCGAGAACTTATGGGAGCGGTCTGTTCTGCTTCGAATTGAAGCGAAGCATGCCTACCGCTACGTAGATTCTTAATTACAATAATTATCTTCACTTATTTGCATTATTCGTCCGATTAACTAGATAGAGTAAAGTTCAAGGCAAGCAATTATATTCTCATTTAGGCTTTTTTTTCAAAGCATGCCGTTGAGTACTACCCTTACCGTTCTGAGAAGAACTGAGAAAGCCCTCTTTATTTTGACGGAGGCTCAAGCACGCTACTAGCAGATTAAAAATTCTCTTGCCTGCTGACCGAGCTGTGTCGGTACACAGGGAATTTTTTTTATCTGATAAAGAACCGTGTGTATGTGTATAAACGTATAAGTAACGTCAAGTGTCTAGATTTTTTACTTGTTTCCTCCCTCACCTGATATCCGGCTGTTCTCCTAAACGTCGCACATCTACCGGGCGCCCAGATAGCTCAGTCGGTAGAGCGTTAGGCTTTTAACCTAACGGTCCGGGGTTCGAGACCCCGTCTGGGCGTTGCTTTTGTGTGAATCGGATGAGTCTTATTGCTAAATGCTTGTATACTGTGAGACGTTCTTGTGGCAAAAAAAAACAATTCTTTTTTTTTTTGTTATAACGAAAGAGTGCCTTTATAGCGCCTCCGCTAATATATACGTAACTATAGGTATACAGATTAGAAACGACTAGAGGACGACAAGTAACTCAAAATGTAAATAGTTTATTAATACGATACGGTGACACATAACAATCAAAGCAAATGAGGAGTCTCAAGTTCCGTCATGTATTGCATTTAGGAAGTTATTTTCAGGTGTAGGCCACTTGGTCTCACTGGTAGGAATACTGCGTGCTGTCTTCCATACACCGCTGGCTGAAAGTCGGCGTATAGTGTCTGCATATTTTCCAGAAGAGCGTGAATATCCTGAAGAGGAAATAGTGGACCTAATTGCTGACGCCGCTACCGACCTTTTCTTTACGTGCCCTGCACACTTCTACTCCCAAGTAAGCAAAACCAGTGCATTATACTGCTTCTAATTATTTCTAACACGGCAGCATTGTAACCTATCGTAGAACGCCGGCTATTTCTTAGGTCTGAGCGCTATCGAGTAAATTCGAAATTTAACCAAAACCATTAGTAGATTGATCCCTCTGCGGGTTTGAATCGGCCCTTAGCCAACTTCTTAGCCACCTATATGGATTGGGTCAGCCGAGCCTACAAAATCTAAAAACTCTAAGCAAGACAACAACCATGAAAAATAGGCCTCGCCAACGCCTCAGCAACGTTCGTCGATAAAAAAAGAAACTGCTGTCGAACAAACAGACAGAAATGTACCATTAGTCACAGTGCGCAAATAGAAATGAGAAAATTGGTAGATTTTAATACATAAATGCACTTGTTATCTAAAGATAATTTCTTCCGCATTGCAGGCTGCCCTTGCTGCAGGGGTTGGAGTTTACCGGTATTTCTTTCAACATCAGCCCTCCTATAGTTTATACGAGGTAGTATTTCCTAGTAGATGTATAATAAACTCGTAAACTCGGCGTATTTTTTTCGTACAAATTGGCGATTTTCTGTTGATCGATGACTAAAACATGTGAACTTCAGATCCCATAAGCAGACTTGTAGCCCAACGCCGTCGATTACACACTATTTATCCTTGTTTAGTTCAGCTTTGACGAGCGTATTTCGGTGTTAACTGCAAACGAGACCTGTGAGTAACAAAGCGATTTGAAATTGCCCTCGAGTGTATAAACGTTTATCGTACATATGTTTCAGTATCGATAAACCTGGTTGATTTCGTATTAGCTTAACACTCTCATCTTCTCCATGCTAAATAAATGCTTCGAGCTCGCACGTTCGGTAGTGCCGTTGCACCGGACGGGTGCTCGCCCCTGGACTAGACGAGGCGTGTTTACGCCCGGTTTCAAGCCTAGGCCATCAGGTGTTGCAAAGTTAGTAGTTAGACACATTACCACAGCACAATCACGGACAATTGAAGATATGAACAAGTCGAAACTATCTATCTATAATAGGACATACCAGGAGCGCTTCACGGCGAGGAGCTACCTTATACCCTGGGAAATCTGAGAGTTCTCAAGAAACTTATAATGGAAGACAATGTCACGAAGTCCGACGCTACCGTTCAGAATTTAAATTACACTACGTTTGAAGAAAATCTTATGGATGAAATCCTGCATATTTGGGGTACCTTCACGCGCCAGGGGTAGGTGCCATTGTTACATATTTTAGTTCTAATATTGTACTCCATTCTATTTTGTGAAGCAGGTTTAAATAAATATATCAATATTGTTTTTTAAAAAACCTAGTATCATGTACATATAGCCCTATGGCAAAGCGCATGTATTACTTCTTGCTACTTTACTCACAGAGATGATAGCAATTCACATAATGAACTATAACTGCATAGAGGCAGTAATAGTCAATAGACAATGCACTAGCTAAGTAAGGTCAAAATGGGTTATGGACAAGAAAGTGAGAACCATTGCGTTAAATAAGACGGCCTAAATATACACCTTAGATGATAAAGCTTATGATTGGCTGCACGGTAACACCGGGAGCACGACACCCGCACGGATTCTAAAATTTAAGAATTTTTTTGCTCCAAATACCGCATATTAGTCATAAATCACACACATAAAAACACTCACCTATTTCATCTACACTGATTTTTCAATTGCAGTATAAATTATTCATTTTCATATAATCATATCGCTATACTTTCCGCTGTTTTTTTTTTTATGAGAAGTATGATGTAAAGCAGACTTAAGCAAGCACTCTCATATACGATCTTTACCGCATAACATAATAATAACACCAGTTTTCCTAGAAAACAGTCGGACTTCGACAAAATGATCCCATGGCTTAAAGCACCCAAATATGAATTTAGGCAGCTATTGGTATAGTAGGTATTTCCCTTGTAGAATGATACCAGTAAGAATATTGATAGGTGCTAATATGTTTTTATATAAAATTTTTATGTACTAAACCGGCAGAGAAATGCATGCCCATTTTGACGTGTATCGTTTACGAAAAAACAAATGAAAATTGACTGAATATAAGTCGCTTGTACTTACTGTCTGTCCAGGCCTATTGTAATACGATTTCGACAGAAGCTAGCCTTGCTATACTGATTTATATACGTTTTGACTCTATCTAATCTACAGAGCAGATCCGCACAGGCATTCTCGAAGGAACTCAGCATGTGTGCTAAGAAAAAATACTCATCCCCAATGTAGGAATCCATTCTGTCACCTTCTGAGTTAAAACTATATTTAATTGATCCCGCTTTTCACAGTTTGGATTCAAGCTTATCATTATCGGAGAGTACCTCATATTAAGTTACACTACTCCAGCTCCACCCGATTCATAGAACAGCCTTTCTGAAGAGGTAACACTGCATAGTTACTTGAGCAGCTCTGATCCTGGTGTTTTTTTTGACAAAATTCCCAGCATCTATATTGAATCACGATCGTATGCCAAAAAAGAGCAATTTATAAATTTTTTTTATAATTTTACCGAACACTAATACAAGCTGCTCTATGTAATGGTAAGAGGAATAGGCATAAGGAATCCAGATTAAAAGTTGTACTTGTGTACGGTTCGTGTGATAATTCTCCTAGCCTTCTAATAAAAAATATATATTATTATTATTATGATCAGAAAAAATAGGCATATAAATATTGAAGTACCACCTTAAGCGTTGATTTGCAACATGTTTCTAATAGGAGCGCATAAAGATGCGGACATTACATGACTTTACAACGAAATACAAGGACTTCTTAATTTGAAGCGACAGAATCTAACATTGACGAACATCTTAAAGGCTTACATATTTCCCTCAGAAAGGACAAAAAGCTACAGTGTATGGTATCATTTAGTAGTATTGTTTCCTCGTTTTAGATCTGAGTTAGTGATCAAATTATCACATTTACCACCAACATTATTATCTAACTGTCATATTGGCACCAATAACCTGAAATATAGCCCCTTTTTCCTGCGTAGTAACAATACATTCATCATATCCTGCGATACCGATTCACAGATTTAGTAAGTAGGAACCGCCGTAAGCCGTGCGAATATCTGTAGGCAGATCCATTGTATTTAACAAGCATCAATTGTAAACATGATTCCGAAATAAGGCCGCCGTTGCAGAGATCTTAAGCTTAATTGAAGGTTAACTGGAAAGAGGATTAGCTTTTTGAGTACAGATAACACGAGTTCTCTACGACTAACGTCTGCTGAGCCACTTGGCAGGCGGAAAATTTCGAAGAAACATCAAACTAGGCGCCACAAACAAATAACATTTGATAGATATTAAGAAATAGCTCTCTTGCTAGTTCCGGATACAGGCTAATTGGGTTTCATTAGAGAATAGTTCATTTTCTTATAAAAAGTATTGTTTTATGCTCTCCTTGATTGAATTGAAAGCAGGAACGCTAATAAAATCTATCGAATATTAAAGCTTTAAGCTAAAGAGTGTACAGTAAAGCAACGGTTCGACAGTGAGGCGGTCATTTTAATAACGTTAATGGGGAGGTTGAAGACCGCAAGGCAAATCACTAGATGACCTAGACGGAAAGACCAGCTGTTGCAATTATAGAAGCTGCTACGTACAACAATGCATGCACAGCGCAGTCAATATTGAATCTCTCGAAATCCATACTACGAAATTCTAATTAAAACATTGAAGATAAAGGGGAGAAACAGCGGAATTAGTTTTTTAGACAATTTCCCAATGGATGAAACTTGACGCAGTCTGGGGGACAGCACTGCATGTAAGATAGAGAGAGAGAGAGAGAGAGAGAATACCAGTGTTGGGTAAATTCGAACGGAAAGTGATGCGTCCTTGCATGGATGGATAACCGAGCCAGTTGCTATTACAAGGTACTGGCCGGAAGGGAAATCGTCAGGGCCAGATATCTCAAACTGGGTAAACCTGAAGATGAATATAAGTGTGGCATGACCATTGATAGTGTGGTTATTTGACGACAATGCATTACCTTGCCACCATATTTTAATTGCAGCCTATATTTAAGAAGACAGAATCAAATGATGATCTCAAATCCCGTGTTCTCTAGGTTTACGTTTATGTGACTTCGATTGCTTCCATTTGTGGAAAAAGGCAATAGATAGTGTAGCGTATCCTACTGTAAATTCTCTGAAACAAGCGATCGATAACCAGGTAGGATTTGGTGAGGCGAATTACAACCTCACATTAGCTAAGAACTGTGTGAAGTCAGGTCTTCCATATCTGAGCAAGTGAGGAGGTAATTCCATTAAACAAGATGTCCAAGTCCTACCATATATAACCTCAATTATTCGAATATTTCAAACCGTCAAATATCCCCGGAAAGCCTAATTTATATCAATACCCTATCTATATAAGACAGAAATAATTCCTAGCTCAGCGTAATTGCATCTACATGCCCAGGGGTTGGGCTCCGAGGGTCAACAACGCGGTAATGATATAACAAGATTTGACAGATGAAGATCATCAGAATAACTCCGGCAGATTTAACCGCGTCAACAGAAATAACTACATTATTTTAAATTGGAAGCGTAATAGTTTGGACGGATCCCAGCCATGTTGCTTTTGTAGATAGCTATCTTGATATCGAAACGTCAGCAAAATTTTTTTTTGATATACATGGTACACGAAGCCCCCACAACCATCTGCGTCTTTTTTAAGTTCGCCAAAAAAACCGGTCATTAAAAGCTGATTGCAAGACATACAAATAGCTTATTCATGCCTAGGGAAACTAGATTAATGTCGCTGACTTCAGTAGAATTTAGCACGCTGGCCATAAATGAAGTAGTGCTTAACGCCCCACAATGCGGTACTGAACATCTTACATTAGTGTCACAACCTTTGATGATGATGTCTGTCGCTTATCCCACTAATGATTTCTTTTTGTAGATGTGTATAAATGTGAATATTACAGACTAGTTAACCTTGCTACATCATTATCGTAAGTTTTCGATTTTAGAAGAATATTGGAGGTCAATTAGGATTTTAAATTGGACCGATTTTATACGTTAAACGACGCGACATTTCATTTCCAGAATACCCATACTGGGCGACGGTAAAGCCTGGCCACGTTTCACAGAGAGTCACGCAGTCTTTATCGATATCTCGGACAATGGAGTATCCGTGCGTAGGGGTAGCCCCAACATCCAACGATGCTTTATTTGGGAAAATGTCATTATGCAAAGGTACGAAGTTGTTCCTGGTACAGTATAACAATTAAGTTAAAATAATTAAGCCGGCCTGTAGCTGTTACCAGTGAGCCCTCAAGAGCATGTCTAGGTATCGTACTATAAAAGTATCTATTTAATGACATTGCAATTTTCGCTTTGTTATTATTTCCGGTAAGGGCACCATTAATACGGACAGAGGGGCAAGCTAACGATTACGCTTCCGACGAAGAAACCGTAAAAGATTCAGAAAACGACCTGGCAGCATCTGCATCTGCCAGACGACGCGCTTCGGTCAAAGCTTGTAGTATACTCATGCTATCCATAATAACAATGTTACGATTTAAAAAAACATAATGATAGTTTAGGGGTCCATTGCTGTGTGATATTGAATTTTTGGTCGTTAGTCGATTCTTGAGTGCCGTGTGAATTTTGGCTCTGCAGTCTCTTGGACTGGAGCTGTGGAGTATACGCAATCGACCTGATGACCATAGAAGCTCCACACTTGCTTGCATCGTTTTGGTTGGACCGAGAAAACGCTTTCGCTTCACAAAGGCACAACTGGTTTTCACTTCCAAATGAAATCTCACATGTAGACACTAGGTACTATCGTATACCAAATGTCGCTTCTATTATGTATTAAAAATGTGTATATAAATCCATATAAACACATCTGATTCTTTAAATCACTCTTAGTGTCATTTATCATAGTCCCTGCAGACCCTAATGCTTCTGTGCGTGAGGAAACGGATGTTGATAAAAAAAAATCACCTCCTCGGAAGCTGATAACTACTTGGTCATGTTAGTTGTATTCACTAAAATGGGTTTTCAATTTAACGTGGGTTTGCTAACCAAAGGCATCATCAATAATGAGTCGTACCGGCTAGTATTCATTACTGTGATGTAAAAATCTACAACAGTAATTTACAGGGAGAGGTCTTTTACTACGGTTATTATTAATATGACTACCACGCGTGAGTCAATATTAGGAAAAGTAGGAAATGTCAAGATTTTTTGGGACCTATCTCTTTAGTTGGTCACACCGTTGAGGCCCTTTATTTGTATTGTACTTTGAAAGTCTTTTGCATGTTTATTCCATACGGGCTTTAAATCTCTTAGCACCGACACCCCACCAACAGGCAATAATGCCTGTTTCACGGTAAAAACCAATCTCGATCTACTACTGCTAAGAAGCTATTATCCAGTCTATTACGAGTAAGGAGCGGAATGATACTCACGCCAATCAGATGACGTTACGCTATATCGGGAAAATCAATCTCTAGGCGAATCAATCTCGAACTCGACACCACAGGACTCCGGTACCCGATCCACTAGATCCTTGATGTATGTTTTCACAGAAAATTATAGCCTCGTTCCGTTTTCGTGATGACTGAAAGACCTGAAGTGCGAAATTTAGCTCTATCAGCAATAATTTCGATTGAGTAGATTGTATACCTTAAAATCCGAACGGTTATGGAAATTACATGCAATTTCATGTTCAGTAGATTCAATGAGTGCTACCAATGTTCACGGTACCAAATGACAAAGGTAAAATGCATTAGGACACAATAAATATTAGAGGCACAAAGATGAACGGTTTCAAGCTCGTTTAGTGCTTCAAATAGATCACTTATGAGAAAGACACAACGATTTATATCAGACTATTTACAGGGGGATGAGGAAAAGTGTATAACGCGTCCCTTGGTCCAAGTCTCGAAGCCTGAACAAATCGTCGTTTTAAGAAGTAATAAAGACTTAACCGCCCTTTTAGTAAATATACCCACAGGCGGTAGCGAAATATAGATTGTCAGATTCCATTAAACTTACCAAATCATATGGTATCAAAATGTTGTAGAAACCCTATGACTTGAATGAGTAAGAGACACTACCATATCACTGAATAGTTTCAATGTAAATTGCATGCAATCATAAGCAATAATTTTCCGGTATCTTATGTCTGAAACGTAAAGCCGGAAAGAACGGGTCATCGTGATTTTTCGAATTAGACGTGTACATCTATACAACAGTGTTGCTGTAAAAACAAACATATCGCTGACTGCAATAAATTCATCGACAGTCGTGTCACCCAGGTAACACCTGTTGCCGTTTGCGTTGCAGTGGGATTGATCATTGTTATTCTAGTATGCTCATTACATCTAACAACTATTCCGAGCTTCAGAGGGGCTTTTCCTGCTTGGACACGGTCACTTGGACCCTTGTACGTAGAACAGATACTTCATACTATAGATCTCTTAAATGATTTCCTTCGTTTCTACTTGTTAACGCTGACCTTTAATTTCACTTTGGGCGTTAAAGATGCAATACGTGACTGTAAATATTATGCTGCCTTAAGATCTGCTAATCTAAAAAGTTATGTTATTCCGTGACAGACCTGCAAAGATTTTACTACACCAACAGCTACCGACCTTTCGAGGCTCATGAGAGTCTTATACAACGAAGAAGTATATTGCGTTATACGCTGGTGCTAAGATGAAAAAGCCTATCATTTGATTTTTAAATGTGAGAGATATTCCAGTTTTAACCTAAAGGAACATTTAAAAAGACGATAATCAAGCGCGACTCCGATGGGCAAGGGTACTCTTCTAACAGCCTGGAGGGCTTCGAGCTGTCACCGCTGTGATTTGGCACAAAAATGTTTTGCCTTAAAAATCCAATTCTAAGACAGAAGCCGCATCACTTTGCAGCATAACGCGGTTAGACATACAATAGGACTAACTTCATCTTGTCTCGGAGACCTCTAAGTTCGAGTTAGTAAATCTATAGTAGGAAATACGACCTGTGGCATACCGGTTCTGGATATATAAAATAATATTAGGCCGACCCCGTATTTTAACAAAAGAGCGGCAGCTCCTTGCTCCGGCGATTCGAACAAAGCATCTGCGAATTCTGTATTATTGTATGCCTTCAGGACACGTCGGTGATAAGTTTTTATCGGTATATTTTTTTTAATATGTTGTGAGACGACACTGCCATATTAATAACCTCTTAGTAAGTTGTTCCTAAATCGAGGTTCGACGCGGCACTCTTATAGGCAATGATTTTCCAAGACGCATACAATCTGTCGAGAACAATTCTAGCTGGCATCGTTCGAATAGTGTGTGACAATCTTCTAATGATACGTTTAAGCTGGCAGCGTTCTAAGTGTACTACTGCTCAAAACTTCGCAAAAAACGAAGCTTTCCCACTCTAATTCCGTAAGGCTAATCTTATATTACTATCTAGTACATAAATTTTTCTTATGTGCTCCGAGCTATAGAAGTCACTGAACATGAATGCTCAGTACGTCCTAGCCTGGTCTCTAAAACAGGCTACAATCTAACGTGGATTTCTCGGATATACGTCTCATTTAGGCTCGAATAAGAAGATAAACTTTGTAAAGCCACATTCAGTCTGTTGCTGTTAAAATGAGTGGAAAGGATGGATCAAAACTGAATACACCAGACGAATCCAAACATAGTATAGAAGGATCAACGAAAAATACTGCTACGGTTGTTGAGGCTGACAAAATAGACGACGTCAATCAGCCATATTTAACGGACACAAAAAAGGAAAAATTTCCCTCTCCAAAAGACTCCAACAGCTGTCAAGCGGTAAAATCTACTATTAACATCGACTCTTGTAATGTATGGAAAACGCCTGACCCACACAAAACAGAGAAGCTTGCATGCGTGGTTAGTTCCTCTAAGCCCGTGAAGGAAGGTGACTCTAGCAAGCCGTTGGAAACCATCAAGGTGGGTAAGGCACCGCAATTTATAAGCTCGCCAAATACCTTAAAGTCTACTGGAGATCCTGACTCTAGTAGAATATTTGAAGCGTCCGAGTTTGCTAAACCACAGCAGCTTACAGATCAACCAAAGGTCATCAAGTCGAGGAAAGAAATGGGAGCAAGCAAGGTGCAACCCGATCATACGAGTAACAGTAATACTCTTATCAACAAGATAAGTAACCGAAGCCAGACAGGAGCTGCCACAAAGACCACCGATTCGCGTACTTTGGCGGAAATCGTCACCATACAAAAATCGGTGGGACTCAAACCTTTCACTGTCACTAAGTGGGGTACTGGCGTTCAAGCTAAACCAGTCAGCCAAATGAAAACTGGCACGGCAGTCAAATTCTGTCTTTCTCCAGTGAAGTCTCCAGCCTCGGTTAAAGCAGGTGCTCCAGTGAAGGCTGCCACTTTAGCGTCTCGAGCGAAGTCGGCTTTCGTAAGCAAATCAATAGAGTCGACGCGTGTGGGTCTGCGAAAGGGTGCTGAATTGAAAGCTCCCGGTTCAGTAAAATCGGTTACCACAGCAACGCCTGCCGATCCAAAAAAAGCGAAGTCTACTTTGAAACTGGTCAAAACAGCCACCCGAAGTGGACACGCCATCACAGCAAAACGGAAGGCCACAAATAGCATAGACCATGTTCAAAATAAAAAAGGAAGTCAGCCTGAGATAGAAAAAAAAATAGTTTTAAAGAAACCCAGTGCGACACCACGGGTGAGTTCTTACTCTGCTAGCTCTCCTCGAACTACACTACGCCATTCATTATGCATTGCCGACTAACCAATTATACACCAGCCTGCAATGCTAAATTTAAACCTTACGAATATTTCTATAAACTGAAGAGTTATTTTTGTGTTTTATGTACTATCTTATGTAGTATCTTTTCTACCATGTACAGTTTTTATATTAGGCGCTTATAAAGTATGTTTCATAGACCGTGTTAAATCATTTTTATGATACGGAGAGTTATATTTGTCTCCTTTGACACGAGCACTTTTTTCGTTTTTTTACAGAGTAAACCTACTTCATGGACTTCGGCAGCTGAGAATCTGACTCCGCCTCTTCGGCTTCGACCATCAGTCGGTCCAGGCGAAAAAATCAGCCATTCTGAGTCGAAGCTACCAATATCCAGACGGTCCAGAAGAGTCTCAAATGAAAACGTAGCCGTTTCCACTTTGGACATGGGAATGGGAAAATCAAATCAGATATTAGCCTCAATGACACTGGCTCAACCGCCGACGACGCAGTCATCAAAAGAAGCAGCTGTGGCCGAACTAGCACTAAAAGCGTCGTCACCAAATACTAGAGAGGACGCACAAATGAGATCACCGCCGGGGACAGCTGATCTCAGATTGAAGAGTACGAAAAAAACAAACGAGGACTGCCAAGAACCATCAACGCCGTCAAATACTAGTTCGTGCCTTATTAGCCACCGGGCTGAAAAGGCCGTCTTCACAATTACTAAATTCCTGCAAAAGCCAGTACCGACCAGATCGAGGGACAGGATTCCAGGACCAGTGAAAAATGCCCAGGGAATGTGGATCGAACCACCCGTGTTTTTATTCGGAGATCCGAAAACTGGCAAATCTCTTTACAAACGAATAAGCCAAGCTGAACAGAGTCCATAGTCAAACCAAAGGCAACTTGAACAGATTTTGCAATCGTTATAGCGCTCTAGGTTACCTATATTATCTGTGTCTGCATTGGCGTGTGTTTATCTTCGGGCGAAGGAATGTTGTGATCAATTTTGGCTTCGTAGATTTCAAGATAGAAAAATGTTTTATAGAAATGTCTGTTTAATTAGTATATAGGATGGGGTAGAGATCTTACATTAGCGCAAAGAAGCTAAGCAATCCTAAAAGTAGATCGATGTTGACGGAGAGGTCCATATGCTCATATCATATATATATATATGACTGTTTATAAATAACTTATAAATACTCGTATGTACACGTGTATGACTGTTTATAAACTTATAAATACTCGTATGTACACGTGTAGATTTTTACCGTCTATTTATACTTCATCTAATTGATTTTATGCTCGTCATCTTTATTGTAGACAATGAACGAAGCTGTATCTGCATAGACATTTGTTGCATACTGCATGGATTGAAAGGCCGGGCATTTCACTCCACGTAATGTACCGACCAGCTAGAGCACTGCACATATCGATACGGTTGTACGTATAAGATTTTTAGCCGATGCGAAGTATTCCGCACGAACTTCAATTTTATATGGACACATAAACCTGCCGACCTGTAGAACAAAAGAAAACGACTGGTATACAATTTTGTTGAGTATTTAAAAGTAACTAGGCCGATGCGACCAAGTCTTTCGTACGAAGTATTCCGCACAAACTTTAATTTCATGTAGACACACACCAGCCGGACTGTAGAACAAAAAAAAACGAATAAAATTGCCGTTGACAAAGAATTTCGATAAACTACTGTCAGCCTAGGTTTCGAGTAAATTGACGTAAATTTATAAATATTTTTATATTTATATTTATTTATTTTATTTTTATTATTATTATTATTATTATTTATATTATATATATATTTATATGTATATATTTATAAATATAAATAAAAAAAATAAATAAATAAATAAATAAAAAACGTAAAAATAAAAAAAATTTAAAAAAATTTAAAAAAAAAGTAAAATGACGTGGAGTTCTCACAGTATCTTTAAACAGTTGTAATAAAAGTGCAGTAAATCGGTTTTGTTTTCTTTTATTACCATAACGGCTGCCGTTTCCGGTTCAATACGTTTCACAGATGGCTCTTTTCAAAAAAAAAACTTTTGTCACTTTTTGCACTTCTTGGCCGTTTAAAACCCTTGCATTTCACGTACTCCGTACGTATGAGGCCGTACTTAGTAATGCAAAGTTACTGCAGTTATTAGATATTTTTACTTTTTATCATTTATTATATTCTTTATTATTATTATATATTAAATATTAGATAATTTATATTCCTAAAATTATTATTGAATGTCTTTCTTTACGCTTACAACCACTTCTATTGTGTGAAAAAGTTTCTTCAGTATGGCATTGACGGCTCGCCCTCACTGGCTGTAATCGGGGTGAACGGAACTTATATCAAATAAAAATGCCCGCGAGAATTGACGCTCCTGCGGGCCTGGAGTGACGCACAGCATCCTGTTCTGAATTTTCTCTGTATATTGCGGAACTTTGTAGATGCGCGCGCTCAAGCTTTCTCTTTAACTTCCATTACCATGGACCTTACTTCCTTTGTGAAAAAAAAATATTTTACATAGAAAAAACGAAAAACGTATAACTAGTTGGTGATACAGTCTCACATCGAAAAACTGCGATTACTAAGCTTTCTAATTTTCCCTCCGTAACTTATCGGAATGCCATAATCGAAGCAAACAGTCAACTGTCGAAAATGTCTTAAAATTTCTTTATTCCTTTTAAATTCGTTTGAGAAGTATACAGTGTAATTTTCGATAGATCCCGCGAAATACTTGTACTATGATGAAATATATCCCGCACAGCAATCCTATTTTATCGTCTGCTATTATTTTCAAACAGTACTAGGTGAGCAGGCACATTTGTTGCTAAAAAACAAATAGTGAGCTCGATTTTGCCCGAATAGCTTATCAAATTAGCTTGGCTATTTAAATCTAAAAGACTTTGTTCGTTCTACTAAGTAATGCATTGTCTATTCTTGGTATCAGCTGCCGCGCACTTTCCCGCCCTTTTTTTCAATACAGTATGACTTTCACTGATGTAAGCACTTCTTAAAGTGCTTGTATCTGTGTTCGATTTTTGATCAGCTGAACCACTATTAAAACTGTTCGTAGCATTTTGTTAGGATACGTGATTGTCTATAGAATTAAATTAGGCCCCTCGTCCAAAAGCCCATTTATTGTAAAAAGAAATGTAGCTTGAACAGCTTTTGTCAATTTCGAAAAGGTTTCAATGTGTTCTAGGAATAGTGAAGTCGTCAGAACCTGTAACCAGTTCTCGGTGCTATTGTCGACAGTCATTACGCGCAATGTACAAGCCGATCGCCTTTGTGAAACCACAAGAGAAACATGCTGAGCTTTCTGATGTAAAGTCAGAATCGCCACCGCCTACAGTGAGCCGTCTTTCCGGCGAAGAGGCGCAATCGTTTTACGAGGACCTTCTTGGCCTTCCGTCCACGTCATATCCTGCTCCGGTTATAAGTACTAGTCAAATAGACAAATGTGAACAGCCTATAAGTGACCCTTCGAATGAACAAGACCCAGTTAACCAACCAATTGTTGCAAAAAACCACAAGGTTTCCCCGAAGGATCTGTTTCTGGCAGCTCAAAATGGCCAATACAAAGAGCTAAGGCGAATCCTTTTTGCTCGAACTCTAGATCTGGACGTCCAAGATGCATTTGGCTGGAGTGCACTTAGTTGCGCAGCGTACGAGGGACATGTAAGTTGCGTCAAACTCCTACTAAAGTTTGGAGCGACGCGAGATCTCCGAGATAACAAGGGTCAAACCGCGCTTGACCTTGCACGAAAGCGAAACAAAATTCGGGTGTACCAGGCAATCAAAGAGTTCGGTTCGGAAAGTCAGGATAACAATGACAGATATGCTGAAGAAAGCGTTATAGCTGAACCCGAGAACACTCGGTGTACATTATGTGGAGTTGAATTTGACGTCGAACAGCAAAAAACACACGAAAGTTCGATTGTGCATCGAGCGGCCGTGCAGGTGGCTGTGGACCCTTCATACGGAATTCCCGAAGCCAGTATCGGATTTCGGATGCTTAAACAGATGGGTTGGAAACGTGAGCAAGGCCTTGGGATCAATAGTCAAGGAAGAAAATTTCCTGTGACAACGCAGCTGAAACGGGACCGTGAAGGTAATTTTCTCGATGAAGATCAATGTATTATTGTAATGGTATAGCACGATCAGGAAGATTTGCGTATCGTTATGTTGCAGTGTGGTGAAAACATATTAGATGATAACATACGTTTTCATAGACGCTCGGGCGTTTTACGTATCAATATAGAATGCTTAAAACACCGAGGTGTTTGATTTCATTGTTCACATGTATTCGCTCACCAATTCATATATAATTACAGGCAGAAAGTTCTATAAAATGTTCACATCTTTTCAGGTTTAGGTCTTACCACGAAGCGATTCAGAATCACTCATTTTAACCACAAAGATCCACGTGCGGTTTCGAACGAAAAAACACCCGGAACGAAAATCAGGAGAATGTCCAGCAAAAAAACAAGCGATAAAAATCTCGAACGAGACTTCCGTCGGGCGTTCTACTAATGTTAATATTACTTTGATGGACGATGGAAATCTATTCAAATATTATTTGAACGATATATTTCTGGTTCCATTTGTTATTAAGTAAACCAAATATCTAATCAGATATTGACAATTAGTTAAAGCATCATCCACATCAAAAGCCCACGACTATGTAGCAATAAGACCTTATTTCCAGGATAAAAACACTACCATAGGCAGAAGTGTCTGACTTCAAAGTTCTATACCGAGCAAGTTATATATAGTAAAGCTCCACGGCTGTATAAGCGTTCAATTTTCCTCTAATTCAAGTAAATGTAATAGTTGAATATCGCATTGTTGAAACAGCCATCTCATTGAATGTCCTTAGCCTTTTCACTAAAGGCAGGCATTACCTTTTTGATGAATAAACGTGCTATGCACATTAAATAGAAGTTCAGCTACGTTTCGTTTATTGAACACAGTAGTACAGAAAATAGAAAGTGTAAAAAATACTACTAACGTTATTACTTTGGTAGCGCCGCTTTGTAGGGTAAGCCCCAACAATACTAAAACAAAATTCCGCAGATTCCTGTACGATTATATCTCTCGTTTGTAAAGCTTATTTCGAAAAAGCTTCTGTAATTAGGATATCGCTACAAAGTTACATGGAATATTTTGTAAAGAAGTTGTCAAAAATGCAACACAAGAATATACACTTTTTTCTGAAAAGTACAAGATGTCGGTATCGTATGCTTTTTTAGGTGTTCGCCCATCATATAAGGATTCTGTGGTTATTCGATAAAACTTTGGCAATATGTGTGTGACGGGTCTGCTCAGTGTCTGTGGAATGATCAAATTGTTGATGGTAGAAAGTCGTTATAGATAATTACCTGCTTTCGACCATACAGGTCCGTTACCTATTTGAATTTATTTCTTGAGAATCGATGGCATATCATCAAATATATAATAAATATTAAAGGATTAGGTCATGCGGTACACATTGTTGTATGAAGGTTATAAGTTTGGAAAATCAATGAATTTTACTTAGCATACATTTGCATAGCCACATTGCTATTTCATTGAAATACGCTCGAATATCAGACGTCAGGAACATGCATTAAAAACGATAAGGGTGCGCTATGTGAATCACTGACAACGCGGCTACTCTCAGTAGTTTCTATCGAATTTTGCTGTTTACGAGATATACGTAATTCCAATTGCCACTTGTAAACTCGATATTACGTGAACTTACATGGGTGAATCCACTACCGATCGATGTAGTTGCCGTAATTTGTAATTTTCGAAGTCAGATAGGTTGCTCTGGACCCTTGGCTCACAAAGTAGTTTTCAAACTAATCCATCGTCACTGCGAGCGAAAAATAGATCACTACTGAGACTTACGTATAATATGACAGCTCGTCGTTGCTCCTGTAGAGCAGCCCAGAGATACTGATGATCGGTTTAACTAAGCGAACTAAGCTTAATTTTAAAGTGGAATAATAGTAATAATAATATTTTGTTTACTTATATACAATCAGCGGCGTTTATCACACCCTTAATAGCTTAGTTAAAAATGTATTCTGTTTGTATAAATTTTAGTGATCTCAAGAACGTTTGTCTTAAGAGCCATTTCATCTTACCCAGGTTTTGCGATAGGATAGGGTTTTTAGGAGTAAATATAGAGAAGTATTCATCCTTAATCGTACCGAAAAAAGTAAAATATAATATCGCGACACAGATGATCGATATGGTTAATACGAGCAAATTTGACGATGAACTGAAGGTTACACGCGAATGAAAAAGCAGCGTAATTGAGACATATGCGTACTTATCATGTTTATTAAATTATAGTCTTAATAATTTTATTACGTAATCGCAGACACAGACATGTCCCCACGATCACATAACACTGACAACTTCCACAACAATATCCCGTCTTTTACATTAAATCTACACGCCAATGCAATAGTAAGACTTATTTGAAAGCCGACTGCAATAGCGACCTATTGAGCATATACAGACGACCTATTCTAACAGATTAGTCTCAGATGACCTATTTTTACGAGAGCCTGGCTAGTTATGGATGGTTGAATTATTGGGTATGATACGTCGTACGCCTGGACACTCACATACGTGGACGCAAGTTAGTTCATAATTATCGAATGAAAACAGTTACCAATAATTAAGGAATAGATCGCTAGTTTTCATCTTCAAATAACAAGCCATATAGTATCTTATAGAACTATAACTAATATAGTGATAATAAAGACGGCGCATATTGGTTAACATGCACAGTTTTTACGTATAGGTAGTGTCTCTCGTCATGTTTAGAGTGAAGAAAAATCTTCAACATACTTGTAAGACAGTGTAAATTAATAAAATAATCACGCAAAAACAATTGTCAGTTGTGGTAAGTGGCCTTCTCGAAACATTGGACAGTGAAGGTGGATCAGGCCTGTGTCAACGATTTATGTAATATATTTTCATGTCCATATATATATCGTAGTACTCATTGTATCACACTACTCTTTACATTACACAATACAGGAGTAGGACACCCCCATAGGTGATTGATCCCCTCGGCAAGAAAGTAATCACGACATGCCTTTTTACTGAGCGTAGAAAAATAGAACCTAACGTGCTTTTACTCGGAAAATAGAGATGTTCTGCTATTGGCCATGACGACCACTTTTATATTATATACGTTGGCAGTTTCGAAGGAACTTAAGAAATCTGTAGCTAGCCAAGCTGTATTAGCGTCTTGGTTTTTTAAATTTGTCTAGGCGATTGCTATATATATATATATATATATAACAATCATCTAAACAAATTTAAAGAACAGCAGCCCCAGTATCTTAGCATTTCAATAATGTCGCCATTAAATTGCGGGGTGAACCAATCGCCGATGGAGGGGTTCTTGCCTCGACGAGCTCAAAGCATAGTTTCTGCTTTCCTTCTGCTTGGACAGTTTGTAGAACTACATACTTCTCTTATTATAATCTTTTTCTCCTTTGTCGTCTATTGGTTTTTCAGTGAGTGTCTATACGGCTTTCCTTCGCAGGTATGTAAATGTCCGCATGTGTGTCTGTACCTTGTGTCATTAAATGTCAATCTCATATAGCAATAATAATTATTACATAATATATATATATATATATATATATATATATGTATATATATATATATATATACTTAATATAATTTCATAAACGAGCCTCTAACGGAGGGCAACGCAAATCTGAGGAACCCCACGGGACGACTCGGGCGCCAGCGGGGCCAGGACGCAAAATGCCTTTCAGCAACCACACCGATTCTGGCGACAGCTCATTCAAAGTCGACACTGTAAAATTCAAAAAACAAGTCCCCTTCACATGCATATATCTATAATATACAGTAACTCTTAAAATACTTTATCTTCTCTTCACGCTGTCACATATCTTCTCTTGCTCCTTTACCCATTTGGATCAGTCGAATAATTCAAAAGCAAGAAAATACCTTTTCTGATTAGGCCTCCCTTGCTTGTTCAGTATTTGGTTATCGTATTGTCAGGATCTTCTCAATTATGACATACCATTCATAATAATGGTGTAATAAATATGTCTTCTCGACATTATATTCAGCAAAGCATGTCACATAACAAGAATACTGTACCATACAGTAGCCGAGCGCACTACTAGAACGTTCAACTTGACTTGCTTAGCTAGAAAAGCACCTTCATCCAGGTTTATAAATCATTTTCTTATCGTCTTCAAGTAGCATAGAGTAACCGTCTTTTTTTTTTCTCTCTGCACGCGCAAGCTACAATTGCTTCGATTACTTTCTATGCCACTGCAGTTAATGCTGTTGTTACTGTTGCAGATCGGTGTGTGCGCCGGCCCATTGCGGTCACGAAGGCGGGAAGGGCCTTTAACATTTTCCCTTTTTCTCTGTTTTTTAGTTTCTACAAGGAGGAAAAATAGGTCCTTCCTGGATATCAGCATCGACTTCGCCCCCGCGACCTCACTGCTCCCATACACACCTATGTATATACTTATATATATATTTCTCGAACTCATTTATCTAGCTCTTACTTTTTTTCTATCCTCCATTACAGCAGTTGTAGTATTTTGGTACTAATATAAGTAATAGTAGTAATAATATCATTATTATCATCACCACCATTATATCATTAATGATTAAAGATCAATGCTAGGGCGCGCAGTGTTTTTGTCGACATTCGTCTGGAGTCCGCCGTCGTCCCAGTGACTAGGGGTTCCTGCTATCACCCAGAATTTGTATCTACAAGTATTAAGAAGGCCCGAGGGCCAGCATCTGGCTCGGCAGCAGAGGCGCCACCACTTTGTCCTAGGCCGTCCCTCCCGGACCGAAAACCGCGCAAAACTCTATCCAAACCAACGAGCTTTTATTTCAGTCACAAAACATTCGTTTCATATACAAAATCCACCAAAAAAAAAGTTTTAATAAACACAGACAAACATTTTCTCATTTAATTCGAGCACGTATTCGGTACTTTGGCAAACCCAGCATGCTCCCCCCATCAACAAAGAAAAGATCATATGAAATCCCGCAAACATCTAAGTTTCATCTCACATCCGGCAAACTGAGAACACGTAACATTGGACGGACGACCCCCTCCCTAGTAGCCACGCCCCTGCATAATTTACCCTCTGTTGTATGTAAAATCTTGTCTTGTTCTTGTTGTTCATTTAGTTATTTGTTTCGGGAGTGGTTGGCATATATTGTCGGCATCAGTGTGGGTACGTGTAATTTTATGTGTGTAATGTTAGTTCATTGTATGCCCTTCTTTAGACTGACAGTTAGTTCTCCGTTAAGAGAATTGTGAGAGATATTACCGAGCCAGAACGCCAACGTGCTTGGGTTGCCCCCCGCTACAGACAAAATCGAGGTTGCTTTCGTCTAAACGTGCCCGCCGAGTTGCGTTCTGCGCTCCCCGGCTTGGTGACCAGAATAATCAATCAGCCAGAACTCGTTAAACAGCTCCACAGTTAAGAGTAGTCAGCAGATCGCTCTTGCAGAAAGCATCCGCTCACTGGACAGAAATTTCATTTGTCTCTTGATTCATTCCTAATCCGATTATTATTGGTTTTTTTTTCGGTAAGATTTAGATGATCGTATATGCAGTCATCTATATTTGTACTCCGTAGTTATTTCTTTGGTTGAGTCATACTATTTATCAGGTTGAAGCAATACTTCTTGTTGTTGAATTCTCTGGTCGAAATTCGGTCGCTAGCCGGGGTCTCACGGGAAGGGATGTAAGAATATATCAAACTGTCTGCCAGGTCACGCTAACAACTTGGCGAGTTCGCTGTCACGAAACTGGTTTAAGCTTCATTACTTTTATATTTTCATCTTTTTTTTTTTTTCGTTTTCATACTTCACGGGATCGTCTCCATTTTCCGCTTCATCCACTAGCACTATTATAATTCTCAATATTTCTCATCATCACAATGGCAAAGGCTTACCATTAGTGCCCAATTTAGTTTTAATAGATAGCGTATACGGTTTTGTCAATTGGTGAGGTCTTCCAATCATGAATTGTAGTTACTTCCCTCTTGTGCTTGCCTTCTATACGCTGTAACGTGGTTCCGTGTTAAACTTATTGTCGTCTTTCCTCCTCAATCTCTAGCATATTAAGTGAAGTATTTCAACGTTAATCTTTCTTTGTGTGCTTGCATGTGCAAAGGGGTTTTTGTCGCATCGAGTCACAATTTTCTCGTTCTATTTGGCCTCTCCAAATTACTGTCTGTATCGCCCGGGGCCTTCCCGTGTTCTCTTATCTTTTACATCGTAATCTATGATGCAGTAGCGGCTTTGGCTGGCTTTCTATCGTTTCATTTTTTCTTATATTGGCTACACTTACAGGCTAGTTTCTACGAATCAAAGATTGTCAAAGAATAAACTACATTTCACATATACGCCGCCCTGGTAATACCGTGTTCGTGTGTATTGTCACTTCTTTGCATGATGTTCTTATCTAAATATGCCAGTTGGCAGAAATATTTCTCCCACTTGCGGGCTGTGACCCTCAGCATATGAGTGACATTACATTACCATAAGTTTAGGTCGAAATAGTAGTGGTGACAGAGAGAAATGGATAGGCGGACTGTTAAATCTTATGTATGCATCCATAGCAGAACTTTATTGTTGTTGTTATTATTTCTATTACCATCGTTACTATTACGAGTTATATAAACGATAAACGATGGGCGAGAATGAATAAGGCAGCTGAGACCGCAAATGGCTTTGTCAGCGTCATGTGTCGTAGCAATAGATGGTGTAAAATGTCGGCTTTTTTTTTGTGAATTTTGTTTTTTTTTTGAGTGCGACGCAGATCTTCCGGTCGTTATAACTGGCGGCCTGATATCGCCTAATAATACCGAATGGACGGCCTGTACCAGTAGCACCCCCGATACACATGCGCATAGTTCTATGAAATTCTATCGGCAATCTGTAATTCGTACTAATTTGCCTTTGTTAACTTAGTGCTTTTTGTTCGTTTGTCTTTCCTAATTGTTTTATGTCTTTTTTTTTCATCAGAGCCGAACGTATCCCATTTCACTTAAAAGATCCTGAAACCACCCAAATATCTGCTACAATTAAAGCCCAAGGCGATTTTTTGCCAATGGCGTGTGACCTAAAGCGACATCATCATCGTTTCTAAATGTTCGTTTTCCTATCAAGTGTATAGTGGGATTAAACTTAATGAACTTGTATCGTTTCTGTTATTTTATTTTTATCAGGCTCTATTTAGCAATGGAGCGCCCAAGAACATGAACTAAACTCGCCCATTACTAAGCTTGCTCCCGTCGTTTTCTCGCTTGTCATTATTGTAATCAGTCGTCATTACGTCACGGTTTTTTTTTGTTGTTTACTTAAGCAAAGCTTTCGACTGCTCCGTGCAACATTTCTCATCAAACAATTGTCATCATTAAACCATTTAAGTATAGCCCCCAGCGTAGTTTATCGACAACTTACACCTGAACAATCCGCTTGTATACATTGTACCACTTCGTGGTATGTTCATATGTCTAAACTAGCGTCTTTATGCTTTGTGAATGTCAAGAGATGTAAAGTTCCTGCAAGAAAGCGTTTGCGCAATGTAATATAATGATCTGCTGTCCACTCATCACAACTAGCGCCTATCGATCAATATACAATTAAGCAAGTATTATCTTCATTGTGGCAGTACAATCGATGAACGGGTCTAAATGTTACATGATTCAATAACCATTTGTTCTCAATTATTACTGCTGCAATAGTAATCAAACAGACTAACTACGTCAGTGCTCTGATTCGATTACATCGCTCTAGACGGTCGACCGTCCCTGTTAAATTAAACACATTGTTTAGTTTTCGTCAGAATTGCAAAAAATATAATCAAATAAATAGTAGTCACATTTAAACACAACATATGTTCTGGTGCTGAAGATCAAGAAGACGTTAAGTCTCGTATAATTATTTTCCTTTATCTGCAGCATTATTCACAATAATACATATATGAATGTAAAGCAACGTATTGTTGAAAAGCAATACATTGTTGGAATCAAAATACTTGATTAGCGTGCACGTTTGTCACCTTTGTTTGATGAACGTATGTACGTCACGTTTAGTGAATGTTCGCTTTAAATTGACATACACTATCGTTTAATCGTCATAATCGTTTCGTGCGCTTTTTGTTTCTTGAGAATCTTTAGATCACGTGTATCGTGCACAATTAAAGTGTTTCTCCTCGAGTTGTTTATCTATATCATCGGTTATTAAGTTAACAATGCTCTAATTATTGCCACTGTCGTGGCATGGCTTTGCCTCTGACTATAGCGCGGTGCCTATCATTTCTCGTCGGCCCATGGATCTCTAAACGCTGCATCCCAATACAATGCTTACTTTATTCTTGTAACGAAGAGCTTTTGCCGTCATTGGCCTGATTAGATGCTTCGATAGCCACGCTCCATGATGATCCGTCAACTATGTAAGCCCAGCAGATTTTGAAGCTGGTAATACTACTACATCGAAGAGTCATTGCAAGACGTTTGGCGGGCCAACGAATGGCAAACTGAGTACTTGCAGCGTGGCGTTTGCCTACTTTTTACGCGTCATGATTTTTAGGTACTGGAGGGCATTGTGGGATGCGTTCATTTTGGCGAGCTCTTCTGTTTCGCCTATACCGAAGCAAACGGCCAGTGGTAACGTCGTCAGATGACAAAGGCAAGTCGCCCGACCCTCGACGGTCTCCGCGGGGATGTAGGTCACCTCGAACTTCTGCTCGTCTGCAATTTCCCGCAGCAGACCCGTGTAATTTAGTCCAGATGTGCTCAAATTTTTGTACTGTAGATCATTCAGTTGGGGACCATTCGAAGACTTAAGCTGCTTGAGGATATTGGACACCTGTTGAGAATGTTTGGCGGTAATTGTTGGAATAGGCTCCGTCTTCACTATTTGCAGATCGCGCATCTCGTCTGCGAGTTCGGAGAACTTTACTTCAAGCCCACCGCCTGCGACACCAGTTCACAGCGAGGATAATAGAATAAGTAAATTAGTGATATGGATAAGCATTAACGCATCGATGCCCACAATTCACATTTTCAATGATTCTTTAGTACGAATAGTTGATGATACTATTATGCAATTTTCCCAAGTTATAATAAAGTTAACACATTTTGGCTAATCTAAATAAACAGAGTTCTGTTTTTTTACAAAAAGAAAACAAAAAAGTGATACCGTATTCGACGATGGCATCTATACAACAGAAAAAATCGCTTACTCTCTCCATTGGTTGTTCCAGTCGTTTGTAGTTTTTCAATGAGTTGAATCATTTTGTAGGCGGCTTGGCGTTTGGCTAACCGCTTGCTCTTGCCGAAACCAATTTCAGTGAAGGTATTAACGACGCACATGATACCAAACATGCGTTCGTGCGGAAGCCCTTCTTCCATCTGTGTCTCGTAGAAAGGCGGACGCCAGCGTTTCTTCATACACAATTCCTAAACGTGTATGATCAAACATAACTTAGCCAAATCATTGTTATCAAGTATATAATCAATATATATATATATAATCAAAGAAAGTTTAACTTTTGGAGAGATGTGTTCGTTTCTAGCATGAAAAATGACTGTGCTAAATAGATAGCTAAAAATAAATTCACCTCTGATTCACTGCATATGGCTTCTTCAGATATCTGTGTCGAGTCCACTATTCTTTTCACTCCAGTGTAAATTTGGCATTTATATGTCTTTGATTAGTTTAGCAAAAAAAATACTTCGTTATTTGAATGACAATTGCCAATTATCATTACTGCCATCAGTTATTTGTACCAAAATTTTACCAAAGAGATACCGTAGAAATAGCAATAATTTACCTGAAGCTGGCCAACAGGATTCCCGGGAATCCCGTCATCTTCCCCTGCATCTGATCCACCTCCGTTAACAGTATCGGATGCGCCGGATGTGTTCAAAGCTGCGGCTGCGGATGAACCCTCTTTCTCGCTGCCGAGGCCATCGCTCATTCCTACAATACCCTCGAGTAGAAGTGGCCTAATACACAGCGAAATCACAATGCATAGCTAGATTAAACAACAAAATAGGTAAAAAAGAGTATAGTTATCCTGAAGTGATATACTAATTGCAATAATCTTTATATGTGCGGTAGCGCAGTAGATACTTCAGTATGGACACAGGAGTAAGAGCAACTTACTTGAGGAAGACGAGCGGTCCACAATCGTCCTCGACAATCTTTTCGATAAGAACCTTTGCAGCGCAATGTTTAGCCTTTTTTTTACTTTGTCCTGATGCGGTTGCAAATACTTCGCCTACTTCTACCCTATGATAATAAAATGTAAATGATGATTTAACAAAGTTTAGATGCGACTTAAATGTGACGCATTACACAAACAGCTCATTTATGTGATGAACATGTATTTCGTGAAACCTAGACAAAGGTATGGACACAATGGTAACCTAGACAAAGCAAGACAACTTAAATATTGACAAAAAAACAATCGATATCTACATAGTTGAAACAATAACGCACGTCAGTAGAAATAAATGTTCATACCTATAGAAGAAGGTAGGTGCGTGAACTGCGCCCTCTACTGAGATGAGTTTGTACTCGGGAGTGAGGCTCTTGCGACTGCACACCTCCTGAAAAATATTAAAAAACCCGGCGTTAGTAGTTCTCTATATCCCTTAGTTTGTTATGCATTGGTATCGTAACGGGTCAATTTGTGAAAAAAAAATCAATATTTTTCTTTGTTGCCTAATGCGGTGTTCCAAAAACCGGTCCTCGATGATTCGGTTATGCTAAACCTTTTCAGCCTGTCGTTTTCCAGTGGCCAGATGCTACTCAACTTTGGGAAAGCTATTTTTACATCTGGTATTAAAGCCACTTGGCATTACTTGATGGTTCCCAGTACGAAATGGAGTATGTCCACGACCGGATTCAAACGTAGACCACCCTGTGTCCTTAAGTTTAGCAAGCACATATGGTTCCCTTTGCGCTATCATGGGAAGATTATTATTACGTTTAGAAAGTTCCGTTTTTACCATACAAGCGTTGTTTTATATACCATTTTGTCGAAACTATCAAACAGTGTCTGCCATCCCGGAATCGAAGTAAATGTTACATTTATATGAATAGGACTTTAAATCTTAAACCAACAAAATATGCTAAAAAAAAACAAATTAGAAAATTACTGCTACGTTAGGAATAAGGTTCAAGTCCCATATATTTATCACTGGCTTATAATTTATTAGTATTTTCTTTTGTCATTGTTACCTTCTTTGTTAAGTGTTTTAATCTCTTCCATGTTTGTTTTTTAAATTAATTGTGCCGGTCCATTGTGAATTGGCTGTCCATCGTATTATTTATCACCCAATCATTTTGGAATTGTTATTATACTTTTTACGTATTGAAATTTCGTATATATTTTATTTTACAAATGGTAACAACTTGTATGTAGAAAGCGTGTTCTAACGCTGCATAACACTTGGATGTTAGCATTCAACACCCATAACACGACAAATTGTACATGGGAACTAATTGATACATGCATAGACATACACATTTGATAGTTTCAACTAGTTAGAGAAGACAACAATTGGAGATGATCAATTCGTTCCGTTTCCAATTGACGATCATTCAATGTGATTCTATGTTTCCATAAAATATAATAGGTCTGCTCTCATCAAAAATGGTTTTGTACATGATAGAACTCTGAAATTGACATCACAACTGGGTTCCAATGCCTCGGTTTTCATAACCTAGTTAATTCATTCAGCCAATGAATTACAGGTAGATCTAATACCCGAGCAAAATTCGAATACAGCACTTACTTGTAGGACGCTGATCGGCGTCTTCTGGTTGTGCGCAGCCGAACTGGCGGCCGCTGCGGCATTAAGCATTTCTCCTCCAACGAACCCCAGCGAACCAGGAGCACCGGCAGGGGAGCCGGCTGTCGTTACGGGTCCCGGCCCGGGTAGCAACGAAGGTCCACCACCCAGTCCGACGGATGGACTTCCCGATCCCGTTGTTTGAGTAGACCAAACCGGATCCATCGTTGCCATAATGCTACCGAATGATATTTCTCGGTCGGTAGACGATAGTGTCGCTAGCCGCTCCGTGCCTGCCGTTTACGGGCCTTATGCCTGCAACAGGCTCAGCTTCACCACAACAGAATTCGACCTATGAAAAAGAGAAACCAAGAAACAAATAGACAATTGCGGATAATTTGTAACAATCTACTTACCACCTTCTTAGAATGAAATTACTTTATTGTGGCGTATCTGAAATATAAAAAACCATCATCATACACGTAGTTTACTAGGTAAGCCAATATATAGTCTTGTCCGCTTCAAATCTAACCATGCTACTCCCAGTATGCAAAGGGCAAGCAATACCACTGAAGCTAACTTCAATATTAATCTGGGCTAAAAATGGGAAGGAACATCGGTGCTAACTACTAATAATGCACTTACGATATCAACTTCGAACAATCGCAAACATGCCGCGCTAAACTTGTTTCACTAATATTTATCAAGAGGGAGTTATTTCTCGAAAATATACGCAATAAGCGCCCGCATTAATTTAAGATGATTAACTTAGATACGGTTTGCAAACGCTGGTAAAACTATAAATTCCCTGTACAGGCCATTTTAGAAAGTTGCATTGCGCATACCTAGGAATGACACGCTTTTAACAAACCAATTGCCCAGGCGTTCCACATCTAAAAAGCATGCGGGAAACTTTAATACGCTCCTTATTATATTCAACCGATTATAAGTTGAAAGCTTTTGGTTACGAACGAAAAAGAGACAACAGACCTCACTTCCCGCATCATCGTTTCAAGATATTTATGTGTTTTTGCTTTTCTTCGTGCTATTACTGCTACTTACGACTAAAATATGCCCTTTTCTTGTCTTGTGAACTCTGGGAATTATACACTATAAACATTGCTAACGAGTTTGTATACTAGGATTTTATATTTCTTACATCGAATCGCAATTAAAAATTGTACCAAGTTTACAATGCAACGGTGATACACTTAGTCCATCTAGGTGGGCTACAATCGAACAACGGAAAAGTAAATTTAAAATCAATTAGATGCAAGCACTTGAAGGATTTAAGCTAGTTTATTTAAGTACAAAAAATGAACGTCGAGAAAACTTGAGGATAGAGAAGTGTGATATATTCCACAATAATATACGCGAACTAAATCCGCCGGAAATATGCTAAAATTACATCATGGAAACGGATGTACGGATTTACCTCCACGGAAACCAGCAGCGATCAATGGCACACTTTAATAACATATTAGTGGTTATTTTCTGCTATTCTCAGGTGATATGCAATAAATTATCATCATATCTCTATGTACTATAGAACTTTTTTACATTCTCAGAGAATGCTGTGGGCCGTTTGCTTTCTGCGCTTAAAGGCACAAGATAATCATCATTCACTCTGTGATGACACTGGTCACAGTGAGCTGATTCGCAAGTTCTGAACAAATCTTCATCACGTGAGGAAGACATGTGAGTGTTACAGAATGACTATTTATGTGTTTTGATGCAATTACAATATGCTACGACTAACTTGCATACTTTAGATGCCGCAATCTGTTGCTAACTCTGCTATACCGTTATTGCACGGTCTAAGTGGCACTATAAGCAGCCTTTCGATGCTTCTGTGCTCATCACAAACGTTCATTATAGAGAATTAATTTACCAATATATTAAGCAAACCACTTGAGCTATATTTCTTCTCTGATAAGCTTCAGAGAGCGTTCGTAACCTCACCATGCGGTGTAGGAAGTCAGACTCCCGGATACAGTGCTCAAATACACAGAGACAAAGCACTTTTTGTGCTCCCAGTTAGAATTGCGAAAACATATATACGGCGCGTGAAATGCTAAACAAAACACACCAATGAGCACTACCAGACAAAAAGGGGCTGAACACCTCTAGCGAACATCGATTAACCAAAATGAACATCAAGGCGGGTAATAGTGTACACAGAAAGTTTCACATACGCCGTGTGTGCAGGCGCTGCAGCATGTAAGAAACATCTGATCGGACACCTATTCGATTCCAATCAGTTGTGTGTTTATAAAACGTTTATTCACATTTATTCAACTCAAACAAATGATACAGAAGGATTTCGCTATGAGGGAAGCACTGCATATAGCGTGTAACGGGAAATTGGCACCTGGTAGTTAATAGAAATGCGTTTTCACTGAACCAAAAAATGTCCGATTGTCTAAAAACGGCAATCAGGCTAAAAGTTGCACACTTTAACTTCAACAACGACCGTTGTTGCTGCTAGAATGGAACTCCATTAAGTTTGTAGACCACCGTGGGCGAATCTTCTGTTGTTCTCAATATCACGTAAAGATGAGTACTACCGAAGGCGCAGATGTTCTTAGAGTACTAGGTTCAATATTCGTAAGCGTTCTATTTTTGTCCTGTATAGAGTTCAAAGAGCACGTAGTGATATGGTTAGTCCAACGACGCGATATATAATTACCTCCATGCACAATAACTAAACTCTAAGCAAGACCCCAGCCAGAGTTGACTAGCTCTAGGAATTGTCTCCGTATTCGTAAATTCACAGATTTACAACTGCGGAAAATATCGTTCATCCAATTGCACCCTCTTGAGCTTCGTTGTCCGTACAATGCAAAATTTCGACGAATCGCAAAATAACACCGACCCGCATAAGTGGTCGTGCGTCCATTTGCTGCCTGCTCATTAATGCAGCGAGTGCTCCGTAATGTTTCAGTGAGCTTGGCCAAGTCTTCAAAGTGAACCAATACGCTTAATATTGTAGCATTATCATAACAGCTTAACGTTTTCGACTGTGTACATATTGCTAGCACGGGTACAAGGAAAACATTAGATAACCATTCAAACAGGGACAACATCGGCACTATTTCCCACGGAGTGGCATCCTTCGAACACTCGCTCAGAGGGTATATTGTGGCTATCGAGCTAGCGATGAGCTGAGCGATCTGATTCGCTATCAGCCGTATTTCGTTGATCATCAATCATTGTATGCTTTTCAGTCACACGCTGGCCGGAGCACGAAACTCACCGAAAACCGGCGCACAATCGGTGGCAGCAGCGACACTCGCAAAACTTCACACTGCTGTGTACGGCTCTCCCGCTGACTATCGATGGGTTTATTCTCTCGGTTAAGGTGAGTACTGCGGTTCGCATATGCCTACAGTAGAAAAAAGTGTTGACGACAGCGCTGTTGTTGTCCGCTTGGCCGCTTTGTCGTCTGCTTCGCAGTGGTAAAAGAGCCTCGTAGAGCCGAGTGTTGAGAAGTGAGTGCGGCCAGCCAAAGCAAGCACATGAACGAACGCTGGTTGTGCTGTCTGCAGTCTTATGAAGCTTTGTTGGCTGCTACCACCGCTGTGGAAGCGCCTCCTCGTTCGTGTCGTGTGACCAGTAGTTTCCATGAAAGCAGGCGTAGACTAGTCGGTGACCGCAAGGCGATAAAACAGTGGTATGAGAGGACCAAGTTAGCGTGTGACTGAGTGTGAAGAATGCAGCAATAGCTGATATTATTATTACGAATCAAAGAATTACACAACTTCAACTGGTTTGTTTTTAGTGGTTGATAAGGTTAACTTGTTAACCTTAACCTCTTCTCTTGCTATTGCCGAGACATCGCATGACAACCTGACATTTGATGCAATGAGATCTTTTTGTAAGGACACATTTCTTCAATGAGTGAGAGTGAATTCATATTTCCTGCGGATACTCACCACCTAGCGAGGATCGTGAAAGGCGGTAATTTTTTGCCTTATTCTGGACGTGAGCATAACCTTTCAGCGTGGCAAACGGCAAAAAGTAGATTGCTAGCAGTTCATTTGCAGAGAGGTTTTGACGGTTCCAATTGTTATTTATGTTCATTGAGTCAGAGTTTGAGGCTGACTGACAAAGGGCGCGAGTCTTTCTATAGAGTACATTGGATGTATAGAGGTGCAAACAAGCCTGTACAGCGCCTTCGTAAAGGGTTCGATTAATAGCATTCTGGAATGTGAAGCATACGTCTAAGACCACTTGGGAAATCTTTAGGGATATCAACTTTTTATTAAATAATAGTTTAATTAAGTGCAGTCTGCGGTACAGATGCCATTGCTAGCCATGAAACAATATGGCATTAAGCTAAAAAAGTATAAAGCATAGGCTAAAGGCATAAAGCTAACATATCGTTTATTTTTAAATACACATATTTAATCACCTATAGTGCATACAATATACAAGTGTATTGAATCCTAATCCACTTTTTTTTTATATACAATTTCGCAATCTTCACACGAAAACGTTGTTGTCAACTAGTGTCGATATCAATTTTACTATCTTCGAAATGACTGCGAAAAAGCGTTTCACAAATGTCTTTTCTGTGAAAAAACAATCTCAGCGTTATCGTATTCATCCTATAGCGTGACGGTCACAGTCGGTGGTGAGCCCATGGCGTGACTGGTAATGAAAACAAATCTAGAAATAGGTTATTTGCGTGGTATAAGTGAATAAATTTCATTGACTATCCCAAAGCAGGTTTGGTAGTATTTTTTTGCGGGTTGTTCATTCATACAAACGATCAAATTTTAGTAAAATCTGCTTCGAGCTATGAAAAGTTATACCGGACCAAAAAATACAGACAGTTCTTTTTTGGTACTTTGGACTTGAAGAGTAAAAGCAACCTTCAAAGTACACTGCAACTCCAACGCCAGTTCTTCCCACGGTGTTGTGTGTTAAATCAGTTGCACAATTTTGTCCCGTTATACTGAGGAGTGACTGATTTGTTATTTATCTTTATTTACTGAAGCGGTATCGCTGGCGTACAAATACAACTTAAGAGCACCAGGTGATTAGATGGTAGCTTGTAATAGTTGACAGTTTTAACTAGTTCTAATAGATAATTAGGAATTGTCGTCTAGAGAGCAAACTCGTTTGTGCTAGGAAGGTCGGCAGCCATTAGATGGATTGTGTTCAGGTTCCTCGGCAGTCGGATTCGGAGTATGTAAAGACTTCAAAGTGATGGCGTTCAGTTCCAAAAGCGGTGCTCCTGCCATTTTCATCATGCGGAGTGCCTCTAGGTAGCTAGGTGGATTTTTGGTTACTTCTTTGTAAGATGGCGGATCCTGCCGCGCTGTACGGGTACCAACCGACGCTGCTGCGGGTTGTGATAGCGGTGCTTCCGTTGCGACTTCAACTGGTCCACTGTCCTCGATTGGTCGGAAGCAACCCGTTTTTCTCCAAACGGTAACCAAACCTAGCAAGATCATGTAGAAACAACACATTATATATTGTTGTATTTTTCCTTAGACCGCCTGTTCTTTGGTTCCGAACGAACTTACCGTTATCATACACAATTTCATGTCTCTAAATATAAGTAAAATAAAAAAATATAAAACAAAAAAAAATCATTGCAGTCAGTGTACAAAACATATACGCATTCGTAGAATATAGGTTTTTTTTTTATAATGCCAATATATAGTTAAGTTACGTATGACGCAACAGCCTAAATACGTCTAAGTATTAAATACTCCAAAGAGTTTAATATACATGTGGGGGGTGTCTATTGTCGAAACAAGCTCTGATTGCAAGGATTTACGATCAATAAAATCATTATTTGACTAGCAGTAATGTTTATCGGTTGTATGCCAATTACTAAGTCATTGCTGGGTAGAAGATAGTCGAGCTTAAGTAGTAAATTCGCTCAAGTCTTCTTATAATAATTAATTACATTTTTGGGAGTTTCAATGAACAGAGGGATCTTCAGACGAATACTGTGGTGATCGAGCTGACGTGTGTGAGATACTGCTTACCATAAAGCCAGCTGCCGAGTGCAAACATTCCGAGCATGGTTCCCTCATCAATGTCATAGGCAAATCCCAAATAGAAGAATAGTATCACCAAGGCTGTACCTAGAAATATCGTGAGCAATAACGGTATTAGAAAGAAGTATTGAATAATCTATAACTGAATACATTATGTCGTCAGCGTCTATACGATTTACGGCTCTTTACGAAATTTACTTGTGAACTGTAACTAGAGCTATTCTTTTCAAAGGTCCTTGGCTTAGATGAGACAACGGAACTTCGATTTTCAAACCTCGTGTGATTCAGATGTGTCTCGTACGCGGAACTCAGGGAAATCTTGAACGTTAGGTAGCTTCGGGTCTAAGCGGTCACCAACAAGGATGAAAGATTGCAATTAGGTATGACTTTTCCAAGCTAGTTGAAACACTCCAAAGGGGGCCTGATAATAATGATGATAACAGCTATTCAATACTTATTAAAGAAGAATTAAAAAAGCTTGTATAAACGCAGTATGTCTTGCTAAGGTCCTAGACTGGATAACTTCCTCTGCGTACCTAGACCGACAAGAAGCATAATAGTAAACTTTCGTGTGCTTAGTAAACTTAGATTTATATTGGCGAAGTGTGCACACAATAACTTACATAGATGAAATCATAGATGACTAAAAGTAAAAAAAAGAACATGGTTTATTTATTTATTCTAGTTGCTGTTGGTTTGGTCTGCGGTGACCTGCGAGTAGCTCCGCCATTGTTGCTACAGTTTGCATCATCTGTTTGTTCCGTAATTGCCATTTAAACAAAAATGGGTTTGAAACGACCCTGTAGACATTTTCGTGTTCGACTTACTATTTATAAACAAGCATTTTTTGATGAAACGCAGTAGTGCTGGCCAGATAAATCACCTGTATTGCACATGTTCTATTACATACATATGCACACGTTACGGCTCAATTGGGGAAGAATTGTTTCAGCTTATTTACATACCATTGAATTTTGAATACATTACGCACGTTATCAAATAAACGAGCCTCTATTGATGGCGAAAGCTAACGGTCTATTTCAGTATATCAACATCTAGCGAAATATTTATTAATCGCTAGATGTTTAAACGATCAAATCCTTATTTTTTAGGCCAGTTATATTAACAGATCAATAAGCGAACTGGTTTTCTTATCGGATAAATTTATCTTTTTACTCGTCTTATGGGTTATGCTTAGCAACATAAACCAGTATAAGTGATATGAACGATACACATTCATTATACGCTTAAACTATTTGGCCACCCTATGCTGAACTAATATATAAAATAATTAGGTAAGATTTTTGATAATTAAATTATGTTTATTATAGGTTGGGCTATTCGTTTATCTTCCATCCACGCTATTTTTAATCATTATTTGATTTTTTTTTAGCATATACTGCTGAAAAACGGCTGTCATACGAAATGCAGGGCTTAATGCGTTGTTTATTGAGAAAATGTATTTTAGCTTTGCATCGTGCAGTTAACACTTCCATCATTGTGTGAATGATAATTGTATGCAGAATACACTTGAAAGATCCACAGTTTTCCAATATTGTGGCACTCATTCTCCTAAACTTCTATTACCTGTTGTCGATTAAAGTGATCCGATATCTGCTTTGATGAAATCTGCGTTTGTTGTTATCAACAAATATCATCACTAATTTTGCCAGTATGGCGAAAAGCCTAGATTAGAAACATTGCTATAATTGTTTTCTATACGAAAAACCAAAAAAAAAACAAAGTAAACATTTAGTCGGGATAAATTAACGATAACTGTTTTAACGTTATGCGTCTGAGAAAACAGTCGGATACGTCGGTCCACTAGGCTGATCGTCGAAAAAAAATCGGTTTAATAATATGCTAGTACCTGATTGAATACTGGTAATCTGCCAGTAAAATTAATAGACTTTTATAGCAAGATAGGGGAAAGTTGTATTGAAAGATATGATCAAACGTATTTTTAATATGCAAACGAATAAGGACACATAAATGGCTTTATTTCATAGGTAGATCAATAATGCGAATGGAACGATTTGCGACGGTCCGCTCAGATCGCAAGGTAACTATCGGGCGCACCCAATCAGGCAATATTACTGGGTCCTATCTGTTTATATTAGGCATTTCTATGGAAACTGAGATCGAGTAAACAGCTTCGCGCGCTACCCGTACTAACAAAAACAGATTTCCACACACAAAATTGGAATAAGCGTGTCTTAACATTTGAAAAAGCCGACGAAAAACTCTAGCATAGGGAAGACTCCATGGATTGGTACCTGTGGCAAATCCTGCTACTACAAGGCAAGACGCTAGAGCTCGACAAGCCGGGGTTTCCTCCATATGGTTGTTCGGTGTCATTAGCCATGTGTAGAATACCGAGAGACGCCGAAATCTGAAAAGAAACAGATGGGCATCGAAACAGGCAACGATAAGAAAAGATCCTAGAACGACCTATTTTATGATGATTTACGCAAGCACCTATCTATCATCAAAGGATCATCATATATATATATATATATATATATATATATATATATATATCTAATCACACATTATTCGACCTGCTTGTATCAAAAGCATTCCTTATAGCCTGCTTAATCTTTTCAGTGGAGCTAGAATAGGCTAATAGACAACATATACAATGTGCGCCGGTTGTACAATGTATAATTCAGTGTAATGGCAATTTGCTCGCTCAACTTTTTCAGACCTAAAGCGCTAACAAATGTAGGACATACCTTCTAAATCTTAGCGTAAGCAAAAGGTAATCATGGCATATCGTGATTATGACGTTTCATTAATCTCAATAAAAAATTTCAGATAAACCTAGCTTGGTTAGATCTTATACTGGCAACAATTCCTTAAAGCTATACTGATGAAGTCATTCTGAAGACTTGTTCACACAGTAAAAATAGCGGCGTTTTTTCCAAAAAAAATCTGGGGAAAATCTTGATGACCATAGGTAACGTGGTGTTGGTATATCGAGACGTGTTAGAGTTGCACTTAGTTCGAAATGTTCGAAGAAGGTTCCTTCACGTCGATGCAAGAGATTCTTAATTGACTCAAAACATTCAAACGTAGAAAGTTACGAACATACGCTTCTGATGACTCTGTTTTTCGCTTAATTCTTTAATAGCTATTTAGGAAACAAGTGGAATCACAACGAACGCTCAGGATGCTCGAACCACGGCCTCAGAAATATTATGGTTGTGGACTAATATAAAGTGCGCCCATTTACAAAATTTATTTAGTCTGTCTTTCTGAGAACCTGAGTCTTTCATGGAACAGAAACTTCTTTCGGATTTCATTCCTCTAAATTTTTTGTTTGTGGCGTAGGGCTACACGGTAAGAAGTAATGGGGTCCATCGTCGACTGTGTGAAACCAATAGGGTTTACATCTCGGTTATCGGATCTTCTACTTGATTATTCTCCTGTTGTATTCAGAACATTTATCTAACTTAGTTATAGAAATATTACGATCGTATCAGAGCAAGTTTTCTATAAAGACGTTCCTTTATCGGCTGTATGAAATAGGAATCGGTCTAGGATTAACTAGTGTCAAGATTGTTCTGGGTTCTGTTCTAGGTTGTTCTGGTTGTAAATGCCAAAAAAAAAAAGAAACCTTTTATCAGACTGTACAAAATTCCTATAGCAAATCCACCTACTACCACCTCTAACATGTGTCTTTTTGAAGGCGTGTCATCTCTTTGGTTTTCATTACGTACAGTAGTTGAGTAGAAGATCCACGTTTTATGAAAAGAACTATTTAATACTATGGTCGTCCACTATATAGGAAATTACGAACGACTTTCATTTCTTACTTCCGTACGAAGACACATTCTTGCTCGGAGAAATCAGCTTCTTGATGTTCTGCCTCGCCTGAAAAAAGGAAACATCTGAGCAATTAATACCAATTAATCAGCTTCATCAACACCAAACGAGGTATCTTATCAAGGAAAAGGCTTCGGATTTGATACTCCATTAAAATAAGATCAAGATGAAAATCCAGAAAAATTTAAGATACAATTATAAGCATTTTCCTTAGCATCCAAATCAGGTATCCCATTTTTAACGTACAGCAAACGTTGTGTTAAACGTACAGAAGAAGTACGGGCGTTGGTCCGAAACGTCTAAAAGGTTTGCTAAAGAAATCTAAGAGCGCCCCAGGTAAATGCAGAGCCCTGCTTTCTGTAGGGACTGGGTTTTTCCTTACCGGACGGTGCGCAGCAACGATATCGATAGAAACTATTAGCAGGACCTGTTTTAAACTTTTTATTTACGCTGCGATAATGTTTTTGTTATCGAAAAATCCAGTTAATCACTTTGTGTCCAAATAGCGTAGCATGAAGTATACTTTACCACTCCGGTATAGAGATGCAAGAAAAAAACGAGATATAGAAAATATATAACGTGGAGCGAACAGAATGGATATTTACTAGTATGCAGGACATCTGGAACCATAGTATTTATTTTTACAAGCAAAATTACATGAATTCCAGCGCAAATTTGCGACATTTGTTCATAACAGCACGTGCTACTAAGAAATAGTTCCTTTGCTTTGTTGTTTATTACTGTCCCTATATTAAGTTTTTAGAACGTCCAGTAAGCGTTCATGCATACATAAATATAAGGACGTGTCTAAGAAAGAACAAATACAGACGGGACAAGTTATTCAAAAAGAGAATAGGACAGAGCATTTGAACGCCTAAAACAGTTGACACATCGAGACGTCAGAGATAATTGGATCGTTCGGATGACGGTAGCAGAATTCATATTTTATGCTTTATGCAACTAAGTATTACCACTTGAAGAAATCAACTATATTGCGTCGTGTGAATATATTAACTTTCGATTTATAAATTATATATATACTCATACGTATACAACCTAGCAGATGGCGTTTAGTCCTTGGTATACAGGATGAAGCAAAATCACTTATATTTTGCAGATATCATCGAGTTGCGTATTGCCCTGTACATTTATATAAATCCTCTTACAACTAGACGTTCATTTGATTCATACATAGACAATTGTAGCTTTCTATTCTAATAGATTTTGTCGCATTTTTGAGGAGTTATAAACATACATCAAAAACGTAAACAAGCCTTATTATTATATTATATTAAGGGTTACAGACACGTGACAACAAATTTTCAATTTTAACATTTTTCATTTATTGGCAACGTTACGCTTAGGGTACTAATGTGTACAACAAGGCTGAGTTAACATGAGGGAGGAATGTTTTTTGATGAGTTTGAAATACCAAGATTGACTATAGTTCCGAAAAACAAACTTACTAATAATCATATGCTAAGAAAAATCGACGCTCGCATAAAATACGTGTGTTTTAGGGGGCGAAAGGGCTACGCGAAGTAAAGCACTGGCCTCTCACCTAAGTTTCTAAAAATCCTACATAGGAAAGAACGTCGATGCTGAACAACTATTCTGTATTAGCTCAGCGGAAGCTAATTTCGTACAAAGTAAAATCAGCTATACTGACTAGTTCGAAAATACGAGCCGCGTTTTACGAAAATTTTCGCACGCCTCATATTATTGTACACTTATTGAAGTCGTATTACAATCAAGTGGCAACTATTACAGTCTAAGATCTTTGAGATTTGGATCTGTGTTTTCTGCTAAATGAATGCACTTACTTCTTATTCACGAAAAAACCCTCTCACAGTTCCTACCTATAGGAATAGTTTAATTTGTTAGTTATCCTCTGTCCTCCATGTTATATTTTATGCATATTTATGGTTATTCTGTACATTGGCATATATGTAACGGTAACAGTAATTTTTCTGGTGGATCCCAAATTATAGTTGTTCATTGCAGGCGACTCTACCGATGACGAGGATCCTTGAGGCTTTTCATCAGCTTCGTTACTCTACTCAGCCTTTCGCTCGCTTACGACATCATTATATTTAAATCCTAAACATCACCCACGAGCGCCAGCCTTAAGGCAATTCTTCATATCGAATGTTGTTGTTGGAGCCGTTGTTGATACCGCTGCTGTTGCAGCTGGCTATTGGACGAGCACGCTTACAAATTGTTTTCGACTGACCATGCCAGGTGGATCTCACTCGTACGGAAACTATTTATTATTGCTTTGCTTTTTTAACGACAGGGGGCGAAGCTCTATCCGCTCGCAAATTGTACATCAGAAGCCAAGCGTTCATAGACTTCGCCGAAAATGACTGCACAATCCTATCCGACGTGAAGACTCGTTGTTTTCATCCATGATCGTGGCCTGACAAACAACGCCTACTTTCTCCACTACTACAGCCACCGTGATGATGACCTGCTTTTTCCTTCAATCTGTGGACGACGTTCGTCTGTATTTCGACTTGGGTTAATACGCTTATGCCGCATAGCCGCCTGATCTATTAAACTGCTGACGTTTGTTCGGGATGAATTGAACAACTCAATGCTTGACAAATCATGCGCTTCGATTGACAGCAGCGGGCCTGCAACCGGTCGGGAATCCAAGCTATCCATCCGCTACGTATTGTTATCTTCAGTGTGTGGGTGAGGCTCCGTACGAAAGCGTGCATCTCAACTTGCAAATCTCATAGAGGTTCCCATACAGCGACTGTTCGAGGCACTTGACCGACCCTTGTGCCTTGCGAAGTGCTAAATTCAGTACATCGAGATATGAACGGTTCGTGTGTCCAAGACTGGACAAAGAGTCCAAATGGAGTCAGCTCTAGAAGTAGCCAAATGTCAAACATGACAAGACAAAATCTCTACTGGTCCATCTCTACAATAATCAAAGAAATACTATTTTTGTGCACGACCGTCTAGTTTTACATCTCTGGCGAAATATGCAAATAGTTTGTCGTTGGAGGACACACGCTGTAAACGGCCTTGGCTTTGGTGAGTGAGCAGTGACTCTGAGCAGCAGTAGTCTCAATGATCTGAAACGTCTGACACAGTATTCGGCACACGGTTTTTAAGTCGACTAGTGGCACCCGTCTCTACTGCGACTGCTGTAGATCGCTTTCGTCCCCTTTCACACATACATCTATATTAAAACTCTCTGAACGCCGCCTTCCTTCACTGCATTGAGATTAATTTCAGGTGTCAACGTAGATCGATGGCTTCTCAAGTGTCTTACGAGACTGCCGTTGATCCAAGTCATCTGCGTGGTGCCATGCAGGAATTTTATAGACGAAGTTTAGTTGACAGTTCTGCGAGGGGTAGTTCAGGGTCGATGCGTTAGCAGGTATGTGTATGTCCCGTGATTGTGTGCCAAAGACCCTAATAAACACGGTCAGCTCAATCGCGAAACACTGAAAATGATGCCTAAGAAGCTTGCGAGTGTACGAATGGAAACGGTCCGTTAATCCGTACCGGTCCGAGTGGTCGTAGTGCATATCCACACATGTTTCATTCAAACGTTCACGTATAAGGCAGAGGTTATTATTCGAGCGTGAATACGTTATCGCTCCGTGCAGAGCGTGGACTCAGCACCTTAATGCACCGTTCAAATGAAACCGGTTTGCTTCGACTGACTGCCCCCTAGCGTGAGTTAATCACTAGTTCTGAAAGCGCACATATTACATTTGGTCAATTGAGATTAGCTCTGTCCATGTCGTTACGTGATATTGCTTTTTAAGCTACTAATAATGGGGATTGGGAATCGCCGATTCAAGACACCGCGTCGTTCGTACTCTACAACGACGAATTACTCGGAAGCTTTTCGAATTTTACATACCTACCGTATGTCAAGCAGTATTTCTAAAGAGGAAAAAACTTCTACCTTCGGTCAGAACTATCAGCGCTAGGAATTCACTAAGGTTTCAGAAGTACACCGACACGCAAACGTTTGTCAGGATAAGAGGTAAATGATTGGTCTGTTTAGATAAGCGATGGCCGCAATCCTGATGATTTCAGCCGAAGTGCCGCCGCTGCAAGCAAATTTGATTCACGTAGATACGAAGCAGAAGAAAGTGGGATCACTGACCCACTAACGAAATGGCGACTTAATTCGGTCCAGCCCCAGCCGTTTCCTATATCTTCGCAGAAATATAACGAATTACTATAGACTATATATATGTATGTACAATGTGATGTGCGTAGCAGCGTTCGTTGAAACGATGCCGTCGATAAGAACTAGCCATTGCGAATTGGTCAGTATCCAATACGGACAGTTGTACAGATGCAGACGGTCAGTCACAACCGCAATAATAATAATAATGATGTAGAAATGAGGTCTACATATATCATCACAACACAACCCCCATGCTGAATGACGAAATAACTTCTTTTAGATGATGTCATACATGAAGAACTAAGCCAAAGATACATAAGACGCCACATATACCGGCAGCGTGATGGGGTAAATTAAAGTAAGTTCAGTGTAAAATTCAGTTTACGTAATAAACGCATCAATTGTCTCGACAATCAAACTTCATAGATTTTTTAAATCGAATACGACATATTCATATTCGAATTATATGGATAATTTCACAAGAAGATGTGTACTTTGTTCTCTTTTCAGTTAGTCTTCTTTGCAGTGGCGTTTCACTGTTAACAAATGTATGCTGATATGTATGTAAATATTGCACGGCAATCTGCAAACGTCACTGCGCAACAAGTGCATCGCGGACGTCGTCTGGATGGCGCCGCCATGCTGGAAAATTCTTCCGGCAACAACACAACAGTCATTTAGACAATCGCTATAGTGAGGTTATTTGGATCAGATGCGTGTCACAGAAACGAGACACGGTGTTTAGGCCTCAGTGGATCATCGATTGGGTAAACAATTGTGCCAGTGCAAGTGGTACACACGTCGGATCTTGTTCACTGCTCCGCAAAAGGCAATCCGGCCGTCGGTAACTACTGTCAATTTGGCCAAGCGTTTCCGGTATCTTTGAAAATTACCATCATAAGTATAGCTCATCGGTTCTGCGTAAATAGCGAAGGGTCTGCATATCATAAATGCGATCGGTGCTTTCCAGCATAACCTCATTACTGTATTTAGTGCGTGTAGTCAATATTTCTTACTTCAGATACGTTCCCCCTAAACTTTGCCTTTGAGAGATAGAAAAACTCAGTTACTAAAGCCAATAACGTGACTTGAATAATTCATCTTTTGTCAAAGAATGATTAATCATTATTATTAAGCTTAAGCAACGGCTCTATGAAAAGGAACGAGAACGAAACGTTAGTCCAGTATGTGCCGGGGCTAGATGTCCCCAGGAAAAAAGTTGCATGAGGCCGGTGTAGTCCGTCCTAAGACGCTTACAAATGAAGGGACAAAAGTTGCTGAGAATTTTCAGTATACGTTTTGTCTATCATTTTTGCAAGAATTGAAACCTTGTTCATTGAGATTTCCTCGGGTAGAAATTTCCATTGTGAAGCAGTGGCGTACTACATAACGTTAACTGTTACGGTAAGCTGGTGCTGCGACAGCGTTACATGTTTAGGAAAAATTTCTGATCGTCACAACCGAGCATAAAATTTTGCGATCCTACGGCTATAAGCCAGGCACTATCCGCTGCTGTGCTTTCGAAAATATGATTCATCAGGGTACTCAAATTATGTCGGAGGAGCTGTATGTTATCTCATAGTACATCTTCTCTTTTCACGTTGCAGAGGGGTAGTGTTTCTACGTTTGTGCCAGTGCGCTTACCAACCGTTAACTTCGCGTGGCGTGTCTGGTGAAGAAAGAGAAAAGCTGCGCTCAGCTCAGAAAAAGCATATTTCTACAGTGACTATTAGCATGTAAAACAACTGCACTTCGTGAAGTTTCACTGTCACAATGGAACCTCAACGTACACATCAGGTAGACAAGACCGCAGGCAACAAAAAGTAGCTGCTTGTCTCCATTGCGATCCATTTCTGTTTTCGTAATTGTCTAACAGTGATTCGTACGTGTAAAGAGAAAAATGAATAGCATATATTCATAAAATACATGCACGTTTGAACGTCAATTTCTGTTGGCTGGCGTGAGAACCCCACAATGATTTTTTCCATAAATGAATTTCTAGGCTAAAAAAACAAACAAGCATGGATGTACAACGTCACTAGGTAGCTAGCAATATGATGGGATCCCACACTAAGTTTCCTATAGCATAATGAAAACGATTTCATTTCTACCTTAAAAAACGACAGTCGGGTAGCCAGCTAGATGATAAACAAACGCTACAGCGTTCAGCTTTCAATACTGGTCGCAATTAATGAACCACCTAAGCCTAAAGCATTTGTTTCTATTTGATAACAACTGATAGAAAAAGAAAGCATCGTTATAGCACTACCGCTAGATGTGAGAGAGGTTGGACTGAAAAGAAAGTCATCTTTACCATACTTGCATAGGCTGAGTAAACGTCTACTTCAAAAGAGTTAACTGCATTTGCTATAGTGATCCGACCTTCAAAACATGTAACACTTACCGATGCATGACGTACGTACGTAGCGTGGTGATTTCGTTCCGAGTACATCGTCCTCGGCCAATAATAACCATCAGACACACTTTATCTTTGCGCGAACAGAGTGACATTTATCAACCCCAGTGCAGCACTTTGTCCGTATGTTTCGTCCTACGTTGAGCGTACTGACGTACATGATCCGATCCCCCAAACAATGGCTGGAGCATTCATTGCGACCAACGTTAGTGCAAGCCAACCATGATATAAACGACCGAACGCGTCATCATTATCAATGTCGCCGAGCTCCAATGACCCGAAGTAACTCGCTCAGTTTATATCGGCAGAGTATATCTGTATCCGTCATTATGTAAACATAGGCGTTGCATTGCCCTAATCCTGTTACCTATCTTTGTCTTTGCTGTTTGTCATGGCAGTCGCCTTCCCTCCCTTCTAGTACTGGCTGGGTAGTTACCTATTGGGTTACTGCGTATTGCACACACCACAGGCACGAAATCATATAGCGAAAATAAGGAGAAAAGCGCTAGAGAACGATATTTAGCCCAAACATAGTTGTTTCTGCTCGAGCGCAAATCCCATTGCAACCTTAGACCTGACTTCGAAATATCAATGGGTGTAACAATCGGATTAGGTCTAATCGACTTTTGTTCATCTCATTATTATCTCCGCATTAGTGAAAGTCAAGAACTTGATGAGATTTACTGAAAAAAAATTATGATGTTAGATTTTGAAAAATATATAGAACTGTACTAATGCTTCGAGTTTTATACTGCCGTCAAGCATTGACTCAGACGACTGAGCTCTGAAAAATTCTATGTCTACGGCCGGTTTCGAAGCTAGGCATCTGTGTCCCTGCGCCTACTAAACGAACGCGTCGCCACTTCACCATCGTCGTGTCTCTGTGCACCTAGAATGGGTAAATAAAATCATCGCTATCTTGATTGATCGTACACGCTTGACACGTTTCTATCAATTATTTCAAGGAGAAGGACTACTGGTGAACCCAGTGGTCGACGCGGCATAGTCGGGATCACGTCAAAATCAATATAGCGCCTTAATTTAAATAGGTACAAGTCGAGTTGAAAAACCTTATAAGTGCTGCTGATTCCGGCTGCGAGTCATCATTGTCTAGCGCAATAAAGATAATTTTCCCGAAGGACAAAAGAATGCCACGTTAGGGTCCACGTGATCGCCTAGATAGACCCTTAAGGTAAGACTTTCACTACGAAGAGTGTATACGCGTTTGTAATAGGGACTTTCACTTTCCTGAAGCACGATTTCTCTATTCTATCCCTCAGATTACCCTCTATCTAGTTCAACGTAAATGACTGAAAGTAATCATTTTTACTGCTTACTTACGTCATAGGCAAGCCTTAAGTTTGAACGCTCGGCTTCAAAAGCTGGCTTTATCGAGCTGCGATCGAATGCTAGCAAAAGTGTTTTGTCAATGTCTGACAAAACTGATATCGGCCTGGTTTGAAATGCAGACAAACTTAGCAATCGCACACTTCGACGGCAGTAACAATACGCCATGATCGGCGGCTTGAATAAAGTCGTTGTGGAAGGATTCATTCGCTAGCAACTATCCCGTCACCTATTCTAGTTGCCCCAGAAGGGGCAATAAATGGCTAGTGTTGCATTTTAGAATCTCGCCTCATCGTTCTATTTGATTGAGACTGCAAACACCCTATTCGTAAAATACAACAACTGGCGCCCGATAACTAAAGAGGTAAACGTTTGTGCGTAAAGCACTTGAGAACTGTTCGTCATCCACAATCTGTCATTCGCGATCTGTCGAACACATCCAGCAATCAGCTGTTGTCCTGTGAAGAATGCAGGGGCCTTACGTATATTTCGATCGGAATATATGATATCGCCAAATATGATAATTTCGGATGCTTTCTCTTTGCTCTCGTCAAGGACGAATAAAATTGCAGAAATGTAACATGCTGCAGCATACCCATTGGTATGTAGCTCAGTTTTTACTTAGGTCCCTTCTGGGTCGGGCTTCTGGTTTACAATAGGTAACAGTGCTCGAAATTGACTTGCACGGTAAAGCATATCAAACTGTCATATTTTATACATATGGACTGTCTATTTTTAGCCAGTTATTCAAGAAGAAAGCTTTTTCGATGTTCTGCCTGTCACTGTTATGATGATGACGATGAGTTAAGAAGTCGTATTAGGATTATAGCAAGAATAGCTATCCAGATCGTTTAGCTGGTAAAATATCATTAATGAAATGACCCTGTCTAATGTCGCATAGCACTAAGCGTGACCCTATAAGCGGCTTAAATCTAGTTCTATACACCAACTAAGCGTAAATCAGTGAATCAAGGTAAACACTATTGCCTAAAATGTTAGAACGGTTATACTTAGGCTAGAAGTTTATGAGTCAATTATAAAGTAAATATTGCATATATTCTAGCTATGGGGATTACTAAGTCAAATGTTAATGGCAGAGGTAAGTATGGAAAAAAAAACGTATTGCATCATAATAATATGATCGTATCTTATGTCAAACATAAAGGCAGCGTTACCTACAAATCAAAGAGACAAGCCCTCAGTATGTTGTTTCTCCAGTGAACACAAAGGTGACTACCTCCTATTCCAAAGATTTCGGAGCACTTTTATCCGTACATATCGTTTAATTACTATTTTTGTGTATTTGTACATTGATTCTGTCGTCGGAGACATTAGCGACAATGATAAAAGTTCAACTAGTTGGCATCCCTTCAATGCTAACCACGAGCATGCGACCATCGCTGGTTTAAATTTAGCTTTGACAAATGCTCATTACGGCATGTGATTACCACGCCGTCTTACGAGCCGATTAGAAAAACTCGAAACAATGTCAACAAGACCCACCCCGGCTAGACCTTCTAGCGGGATCAGGCTCTTGACACTACACCGCAGAGGCGATTTTGATCATTTGTTTACGCAGTAAAAATAGCCTCGAACGCTAAAAAACCTGACATCGCCTTGATTATAGATCATCGTTAAGTGAAATTCAAGTGTAACCCATTCGAAAGGTCTGGGATGGCCTCGACTGAATCTCGACTATGTCTATTTCTGTGCCTATAACTACGCTAGACCTCGCCTTGAACTAAATAGCTACTCAACGGCTCAATAACTACACGGACTGATACCGTACAGCTTAGTTTATGTAAAAATCGCTTTTTTTTTTATGCTATCGACTTCTTTTGATAACGTCAAAATAAAGCAGAATAGCTAATCATCACGCACATCTATTTACACGTTATCTGTGATTACAGAAATCCTAGATATGTTTAACAGAAATCTAACGAAGCTAGAATCTGTTAACCTCGTGAAAGCGCCGATTCGTTAGACGTCTATTTGGCTGACCTAGTATTGCCAATCCTATAGATAACCTAACACCTTGACCAGGATAGAAGACATTTAATTTCGACGACATATTTAAATACGTCAGATACAATAGGATAAAGTTAAAACGGTTACATCGCCCCAGTCCATTGCTATTGATCACTAGCGAGGGTCGAGGTAAGTAGAGGGCTAGTCATTTGTTTTTATGCAGGAATATAGGTGATATCATCGCCATTATTACCAATTACGCATTTTCTCAATGTTATGACACTGAAAATAACGTTCTTTTTCCATTCTTTGTAACGAGCATGTTTGGCGTGGACCAAAAAGCCACCGAAAACAAAAAATGTCCTTATATTAACGGAATGTCAACGGATTGTTTTTCTTTCGACTGGAAGTGGCCAGATGATTTGAATATCCATATATAGGATCGCTACGGTACCGATGGCTGTATTGCTGTTGAAGTGGGTGTGAGCTTTCTTAAAATATCCAGTTAATTTTCGATTGATAGTTGTCCACGATGTCAAGGAGAGGCGTATTATCATTAAGTACTTGCTTCGCTAGCTAGATACGCGCAGTTCCAAAGATGGACAAATATATATATATATTAATTGTTTCTACTCATGAGTGACACTAGTATATCCCGTCCCGACAACGAACGACACCTGCAAAATGTTTGACGTCACCTCATATACAATAATAATGCGGACTTGTTGCCTAAAAAGAACACGTAAACAGAATGCAACACAAAAAAATGCACAATCTAAACGTGTACAGGTGTACCTACCAGGCGTCAGGAAGCGGTACATAGCTTCCTGCTCATCGCCTTCCTTCGTGCCGGTGTAGGCCATCGTTCGAATAACGCAGCGTTAATTGAGGCAATAATTACTCCGATAACTGATGAATAGTTTTGCAGTATACGCAGCTCGCTAGCATGTGGAACACTTGCTAAGGTTATTGATCTGTTCCTAGGACCACGTACGTAACTTTGCTCCGGTCCGTCTAAACGACCTGTTTTTCTGTCATTATTAGCTCGTTATCACGAACAGCCCACATCTGGTATTCGTGATGGTAGCATCTTCAAAAAGTAAAATAACTGTTTACCATAGCACTCACTTCTATATCAAGCACATTGTTACTGATTATTTCAATTCAACGTCATTCAGAAAACATCAACTCTTGTTATCACTAACAACACGTACTCTGCACGACAGGTCAGATATCTAGCACCAATTGAAGCCGCATATTATGACAAACAACTCGGCTCTTACTATTTTGCCATTTCAGTACTTTAGTGTTTCCCTTCGTAGCAGCGTAATATGGCGTTTGTGAGAATTGCTTACGGCAGACCAGTTATAGCCGCTGCTTCGAGCGACGCTGCTCACAGGACGTAGCTCAACTCAGGTAACGAATGGCCACTAGGTCTGCTATTCGCTCGCTTAGCTTTGCCTCTGTGGGGTCTCACGTCTGGTTCCTCCTTTACGTGTTACTGGCAAATTTTCACATACTTTTAGCAATTTTTGCGGCTGTTTCGCGTTTATCCATCGGTTGATTCAGTCGCTTGAGTAGGAACCGTTATGGCCTGCTGACTGATTATAAGTATCATACATATATGTCTCTGGATACTGCAAATACATATAATAGACAACAACCAGTAGTTTTCCTGTACAGGATATGATCGTGTCCGGAATGCCAGCGACCGTAACTAACTGTTCGTCGTGGATCGGTTGTTGGGGCGCTGTGTGAAGCGTCTGGCGCAGCAGCTCCGCTCAGTCTGATTTGGCACGAAATGACCCAGTCACGCCAAGTTCTGCTTTTTGAGAACTGTTCGCCAGCTCGCCTTCGTCTTCGCTGTGGTCAACGTAGTTCCGTAACGGTGCCGGGGCGGGCTGCTCCAAAGGCTCTATCTCCAGTGCCATCACTCCCTTGCAGTATGCTTTCCAATTTCCCTTCTTCCCTTTCTCTTGAACACATTTTCTATAGACGGTGCGTTCATCTGAATGACGGCTGTGTCTGCGTGTGCGCGAGCCGAACCCAATGGCAAAAAAGGGGTAGAGCATTTAAACGTTTATGCCATAGTTGTCGGCAGAACTTTGTGCCATTATCGCCGCAGTCGTCGGACACTCACGAACAGATCAGTGTCTCGTCTTCTTTTCTACCGACGACAGTAGCATAAGGAGTGTTATTGCAGTTGCTGTCCGCGCTACTCTAGGTGTCAGCATAGCGAATCGATGTAGGCGGACTGGCAAGTACATTGATGATAACGTTTCGCTGTCGCCGCCGCCGCTGCTGCCGTTGTTACTGTAGTAGATGGTGTGAGGAGAAAAACTAGATTAGGACCCAGCCCGCCCCACCCCAGCCAAGTGGGGGCCGGCTAAATTGAACTTATAGAGCTAGTAGCATTTACTTTCGAAGTAAAATAAAACGCTATTAGCTGTGCTAATGGTGGACTTGGCGGCGAATGTATCGTTTGGGAGTATGTCGGTAGACGGAAAAAGTGGCCACCCGGTTGCTGAAATACCCGTTCCTCGTCACAGCACAAATATCTAGTTGTGATTCTGTTCGTGGTGAAACAATAAACTTGGGACGTTTCACGGAGCAAGCAAAATTACTCCATATTGTCATATTTTAACACGGAAATGTAGACAACGACAGAACGAAACTATACGAGGGGAAAACATTCTACCGAAATTCGATGCATCGCTGTTTAGTATCGATCACAGGATAAGGATCTGTCCGATTAGGGGCTGGTTAACGAGCAACCCAAACAGACAGGTTGGCAACCTGCGAAAGTGACTGCGAAAGGAACGCCTTTAACGCAGCCATATGAAGACAATTGTGTTTAATTTTCTAGGATTTGTAGAATACCTATTACATTGTTAGAGTTGTAGGATATTTACGAATACGTAGAAGTCAGTGGGTTGAGAGTCTCTGAAGGTTTTATTTGACTGTCAATGGTAGCTTAAGTCATTCCGATCTTGCCCCAATAATGCCCCATTGTGAGAGAGATTAATACCTACGTAAAATAGCATTACACGGAATTCGCGCGAGAGAGGAGAATAATGCCGTATCTTTTGTGTCTATTTATATTCAGTAAATTTCTTTTTTTGCATGTTTTTATTCTGCAAGCGCTTTTTATTTCTAACTGAGCTGCCCACATTACGTTACTCCAATTGGCCAAATCAGTGTATTCTTTCGAGCGTTAACGCGGAAAACACACAAGTCCCTATTTATTAGAAGCCTCGTCTATACACAACTTTTTATTGTAATGAGGCACACCTTTAATAATATATGAATCCTATCGTTCCTGAACTCGTTCGAATAAATACGCATGCTTACAAGGTTTTACAAACCCGGAGTCCATTGCGGCGTACAGTATGGATCCCAGCTTGTTCCAGCTGTTGCATTTCATGTTTAAAACCCCGCAAAAGGTTCGCGTAGCATACGGGCGCTAGCGACGCAGCAAAATGGCAGATATTTTTTCCCAAGAACGTTGATTGTTTCTTTTAAATGATTCCTCCATCTTGTTGTACGGTGGACGATTGGGAAGAGATCAATGTTCAACGTTTGCTGTGATAATCTATCGACTCCTTTATAATGGCTTGCTTCCTGATTTCGTTTTAGGATGAGCGTGCGTCCTTTTTTGATCAATCGGCACCGTCTTATACACGACAATATAAGAACTTGATAAGTCGGTCTTGGTCGTTGTTTCTAACTTAAGTATCATAGCCGAAACGGCATCAGGCCTGTCGAAGGGTAATTTCGGCAGAATTGATTTAGTTTTGTGTTTGGGAGTTTGAAACTTACTGCACTGCTTATCTAAGTTACCTCCTTTTCTCAGTTTCGTTAACTTCGTTGATCTTGATTTGACGTTGATTGATCTTGCACACTGTAAAACTTGACAATTACGCATCCGGTACTACATTCTTTTTCACTACTTCATCAGGAACGGTCCAGCTGAAATAACCACAGGATTTTCTGTGAAATTGGTAAGCAATGAACAATATCTAACAGATTTTAGCGACCAGTGCGTCGTAACCGAACTTCACAGCGGCTGGAACGACACAGCGGTGCCAAGAAGTCACTGAATTTGTAAAGACTCTAAGGACTTAGGAATTCTAATGACTCTGATATATGCAAACTCACCCTAGTCACCTTAAAACATATCTTTTTTTCAATAGTCTGCATGTACTAGGGAAACTCTGAGAAACAGGCAGGTTGATCCCACATGAACTTAGTGAAAGTGCCATTACCAACCAATTAAACGAATCTTGCGCATTATTTGCACGGTTGAAGAGGCAGCCATCTTTCCACAATATCAGTACCGCATAAAAAAGTGAGTATTTTATAACGATGCTTAGCGTCTGAAATAATGGTTCAGTTTCTCTAACATTTTGAAAAATCTGATGGGATCTAAATAATTGGATCTGACGGGTTTTGACTTTTCAGTTGACTACCCCTGTAAAAGATGTAGTGGTTTCTATTACCTAGTCAGCTAGCTGACGCTATAAACGGAAATAACTGAGCGCAATAAGATGAAAACGATGTCTACAGACATCCGTAAATAGTGCAAGTGTATACGCTGTATCCAACGAATGCGATCCAAGAAGAAGTTCGAGCGAAGCTACGTAAGGGATAAAAGTTGCGGCACATGCAAAGAAACTAGGGTCTCACATTTGAAATACATCTTACGGGCTAGGTTACTTGCTATTTAATATTAAAATTACACTATTATTATTATTGTTTTCAACCGTATTCGAGAGGGAAAAACCTAATTTACGCCAAATAATATAAACAAATTTTTCCATAGGATTTACTCTCTAATACGATATTCAGTATAATTATGCAGTTGAATAAGGAAAGCAATCAAATTTAGCGGGAGCTATTTCCCACTGTTGCGTACTGTTATGGACGAACTATACAACACATCAGGGCTTGTTTGATAGGTCGGAGATCTTTCAACATTCTCCGACATAAATGACGGGATCGTCTATGAACATGCTTCCGGTGTTGACAGTTACCACCTATGCAACCTCCGCTGTAATACGAATGACTTTCTTGTAGAGGGGAACATCGAACCTCTCGCTCCTCCTCTATCGTCGCCTTCTGGCGCTATCTGACGCACTGTCAGCATCAAACAACCTTGCAGAAGCTGACAACCTTATATGCGTGGACCTTGTAGTTCCGCCGAACAGCCCCTTGCCTTGTGAACAGACCTTGTTCACAGTTCATTATGGCCAGCGTTACTAGAAGATCTGTCTACGCCGCGTATTGTGTTATTGGGTAAGTTAGGATAAATGAATAAGGCTAGTGTTTTTTAAGCATTCTGAACCGGCCTAAAGAGGCAGTTTCGGAAGATGATTGCATCGGCGACGCCTACACTTTTTTGCAGATGCTGGTGCAATATTTTTGGATATAAAATTGACTCGTTTGAGAGTTTTTAAGAAGTGGTTCACAGGTGACAGCAAGCCCCATCGTTTCAGGCAGACGAGGAGCATTTCATGAGATGGTAGCGTTTGAGGCGGAAACATTTACTAAGAGATCGCTCAAGCAGTCGACTCGCCGGCTCCGGAGCCGAAATAATTAGCTAGCCTGAACATTGCTGTCGACAAACATTATTACTTAAGACAATGACCGCGGGAAAGTGTGACGTTGCACTGTCGAATGTCTCGCGGCAGTAGATGGCCTGGCAGCGAGTAAATTAGTTTATGAGTGAAATACAGGAGAGTATTTCAAACTACTAGTATTGTTCTCTACTTGAACGTACGACGTCAGGTGACGGATATTCCGTATGTACAAAAGAACGTTCCAGTCAATATCGGCATAGCTACCATTTCATTTTGCTGTCTTCACGAGAACTATCTACAGGACGTTGAAGTGATCGAAGTTGTACGGAAACGAATTGGGCAAGGTACTGATGTTTGCGCTAAATGTCCGCAAGGGCTTTGTACGACCTTTAGCTGGCTAATTAAATGGTATACTTAAAACAAACACATGTTAGCATATTGCTAGTCGCTCACCTTAAGGTAGTATATCTTTCAGCCTATTAATAATTGATAAAGAACTACATCCATTTTTCGAGGCGGACCGTTAATGTTAGTTTCTTGCAGAAGCGTCCACATTTAGCGCTTTCTGCCCAAGAAGGAACGAATTTTTGCGAGGTCTTACAAATCCTGAAGTTCACAGGATAATCATCGTACGTTCAAATAAACGAAAAATCCGTAAAGGTTAAGTAAGATAAGCGAAGGCGCGATAATGTAGATCATTCTCTTACAAGGCTCGTTTGACGTAGTTCTTCAAAACGTAAGGAACTTCGGAATATATATTAGAACAGAATGACTGTACAAATAATCGGCGAATTCAAATTATTGTGTATAGTAAGAAGACATTGTAGAAGATGAGTGCAGTCTCCGCCGGGTAACTCGTATGACAGTATTCGAGTCGATCTTTGCATCTAAGTAATGGCGACTATCTTGTAAACGTAAGCAACGCGCGATAGCACGCAACATTTGATCTTCACTTAAACGCCGTACTTACTTTTCTAAAAATCTCCTGAAGAGTACATTGCTTTCAGTGCTCAGACGATCTTAATGTACTCATTGCTTTACATATATATAGTGGGACAGAGATGACTGCAAGTATTGCGTAACGTTTTTAGTAGTAATGTCTGGCTACCAGCAGACAGCAAATATGTATATATACATACTATACTGCGTATTCGATGCTTGTCGTAATTGTATAACTACACAAATATATTGTATAATGTGAAACAAATTGATTTTTGACATAGAGATATTCTCTTTGAAAAAAAAATAACCACGGTTCTCATAGCGCCGTTAATCACTCAACCGGAGCTAAGTAAGTTACGGGCGTTTTGTTATTTAGATGGAGTAGGGGGATGCTGTTATCTTAAGGCTGTAAGGCTCTAGGTTGTAAATGTTGGCCAAAAACTTTAAACTATAGTTATATAATTATAGCAGTTTTTGTAAATTATAAGCTCTATCGCTTATAATGTGTGGCTTTAATTAATAATATTGTTATTCTTTTCAAGCTGATGTTTAATTCAGGTTTCCGTGGCTTATTTTTCCGTGCATTGCTTCCCAAGTAAAAAGTTTGCCGTACCTTACACTTGATAGCTCAAGATATAATGGTACCATATATATATATATATATAATGGTTAAGTTGATCTGTCGTTTTTAGTTACCTATGACTATGAACTTCTATTGGTTGAAGTCAATTAAGTTCTACAAGAAACCGTTGCTAATGTGTTCTATCTCTAGAGAGTTCAGATTCTGAGGGTTTAAGTTCAGGGTGCCGAAACTACTGTAAATGCTATTTACGAGCAACGCTTGGGTCCGCGTTAGAATTGCGTATAATTATAGAAATTTCTGTGAACAGGAAGCTGCTTGCTTGACGTGATGCTCGTAGTCTTTATTGTTATTCCTCCTAACGTCTCGGAAATGGCCTGGTTTGGGGTGTAGCCTCTCCAGTATATCTCGTGTGGCAAAACTTGGATGAGATATCTCCAGATTCCAAAAGACCATCTATGTTTGTTTTTGTCATGCCCAATCGATCCGCCGTATGATGCTTTCAAACCCTGCCGAAATTGATATGATTGCTCTCGTTTATTTACCTGCCTATAGGGCCAAGTTGTCGAACATTACCACAGATTTGTAAATCGAAGTACAAATATGCACTGCTTTAATTTCCGTTCCAGTTTTTGGTCAGCGGTAGCATGCGGACGTGTAACACGGTATAATACTCTTATAGAAGTGTTAGCAGTAAGCCAAAAGGACAACAGATCAATCACTGAATCTGTTAACAGGGTGCCAACATTGAGAGCGCAGTTCGTATCGCTTTCCTTTACTCTTCTCGCTTTTAATCGCTCGTTGACCAATAGCCCGACGTTATATTTCGTTGAAAAAGCTATTTCGTTAACAACTGTCGTATATATATGGCGTTCGGATCACGCATTGCTTACTGCAGACTAAGGAGGCAATAAGAGAAACAATACGTTTAAAAGAGAGTATAACTAAACAGCATGAATACCGTCTAAGTCGATTCGGGTTACGTACCTCTCGTTCGTCATGAAATTTAGCAGTTTCATCGTGTTTTTTAGATTACTTCTATTGGTGTTATCTAGTAGTTCTTCTTTTCTGTCCTAAATACAGTCCTTCCTATATCCACTTTAAAATTTTTAACTCGGGAAAAAGAGAATCATACAAATTAACAAAAACAGCACGAATCAACAGAAAGAATACATTGCTGCTATAGCCATTATATCGTATAGATATTTATCTAGAACGATTATGAGTATGGTGCTAAGAAGATCTGTTTGGGATACGTTGATAGGTTAGGTACAGAAAAAAGAATATTTCATTTACAATGAGAGAGACCGGCTCATTGTTATAGTCACTGTGTTACCGCCAAGCCGTTCGTGACGAACCGTGCAAAATATTAGTAATTATACCTGGATGATATTATAATTTTTGTTCGTTAGATATTAAATGAAAGTGATAAATATACGTATAATATATTTGTGGTCGGTTCCTTACTGTTAGAGCACTTCTTTTAGTCGCTGGCGTTATTTATTTTATTTACATATTTATTATAATATAAGGTGAATAAAGTATGCGTTTAAAAAAATCGTTTTTGCTTCACGCGATCTGAATCGCCCTAACTTAGGACTATTCTGAAGACTCGATCCCACTTTTACTTACACAGTATACTGAATTCTGTATCTTATACTTAGAATTCGAATTTTTTTATCGTTCGATTTCGAATGTAAAATCCATATATCTCGTAGCGTTGACCTAGTGTATTTCGTCAGTTTTATGGTACGCTCAATTTTTTTGAGCAACAATATCTGTACATCGCCCTATGAACGCGCGTTATAATGAAAATCAACGAGACGATAGTGTTGTTCCCTTTCGAAGTGAGGTTGTTTGTGGAAGCTACCGAGGTAGTCTAATTGCATGTTCATGATGGTCTGTTTGACTGAAAATTGGCTTTATTTTTTCAGATGGGTCAAACATAGGTTCCGATTAAGTGTTGTCCCAGTTCTGCCAGGCCAAATGTACTCGGCGAGCCTAGACCCCAGTCAACTTGGTTGCTTGAACACGCATCACATAATCATCTATGACACACTTCACAATACATGAGATTGAGCCGCGACTTTTTAAATTAGGTGGAGTAGCAGACAGTTTTGTGTTGGAACACGATTTTTTCTTCGAGCACGAACAGGCCGGCTCTACGGTACAACATAATAACACGAACTGTGTTTTCACACAATTATTATTATTATTTCGTATAAACGAACTAATCCAAATATACGAAATAGTGTAAACTGTCGGTTTGAAGGAAATTTCAATCGGAGGGAGAGTCATAACAGTAATCTGGATAAAAATTATTTTTTGAGATTTTTGGCTCTATAGACCTTGCTTCTTGCTCACTTTGACGGCTCCCATCCACCTATTATATGTACCACATTGGCTTGAACGGAAGTTTATAACACTGTTTATAACAGCGTCTTTCATTTTTATCGTGCTTACAGCTTTTCTCTCATAATGACTTGTATTAGGAATATGTGGAATAGTTTGTTTACAATTACGATATTTCATATTTAGCATAAACCTAGCATTGCCGGTTAATTAGATCGCGGGCAAAATTTGTTTGTAAGTTCATGTATTTTAAAGTTATCACGTCGCCATCGAATCTGACGCCATGAAAACGGCGTATCGAAAGCATAACCAGAAAAGGTCTGCAATAATAGTACGTAGATACGGCATAGGGGTATATACCGAATGGGTATATAAAAATGTCGATAGGTTTAGTGATAATGGCACATGTTATGCCCTATAGGTCAATAGTCGCTGGCTGTAGAATGAGATACCTGTTCAATTTTCTTTATTAGATATGGTTTAATTTGTAGGATGTCCCAAAAAGTTTGAATGATTAACTTCAATTTTTATTCGCATTTAGCTTGAGAAAACATTTCGTAACGCATTCTCGTTAAATAATGTTTTTTTTAGATTTTCCGACATAGACTTCAACTTTAAAGTATCCCCACAGGGAAAAGTTTTAAGTTAGACTCGGCGAACCTACAAGATGTTCAATGGAACCTCTTCATTTAACGGAAGAAGTTATCCTTCTGTATTACGATCATAGCGCTTTGCTGGAAATAGCATTTACCATTTTCACCGAAACAGATCCTTGCAATACATTTAAGTAATTAGGACCGGTAATTGGGTTATTGAAGAAGGCCCACTCTACTTTTTGTCTACTTACCTTCTTTGTAAATAGATACTGCATAATATGTGGATCTACAGCTGGTCAATAGGTGCAATTACTAGAATGTGATTTTCTCGTTCCGAGCAAACTTTCCCGTAGGCTGCATTTTCTGTTCGCCTTTTTCCAATTCCATTGGCAAAGTTGTTTTCGGGCTAAATCATGTTCACGGGTAAAATGTATATTCTTAAAATATAACTTTTCCGTTTACAACGTTTTAGAATGCTGCGGACACTTGATCAGCTGAAGCCAAGTTCAAAACTTGATGGTTTTACTAATTTTTGAAGTATCTGGCTATAGCTTTCTAGCACTGTGTCTTAGGTGGTAAAGCTTGTTGATATTCGTGGTCTCCTAGAACGTTGTATAACATCCTGAGCAGTTCTATTTGTTTTAATCGTATTTTTTACTCAATTCGTTGCGAGACATATTGGTATATTTGCCTAAACCTCCTTTTGATCTTGTCTTCTTATCTCTGCTACATTTTCATACTCCTAGTAGAATTTTTCAATTAATTATCTTTATTCAAAAATTGGCCTTGATCCAATTATTATCTTTCATTGACGACACTCTGAAAGTGTCGGAAAAGCAAAGAAGACTTGTTAAGTGGTACATATATTCTCTAAAGCGCCCTGTATTTTTTTGCTAGAAGTTAAATATTCTTCAATAAACGTGCAGCTGTACCTCGCCTTGGAGTAACACTTGGAAGTTCTAATTGAGATTTATAAGTATTGACTATATTTCTCTACTTCCACGATGCATTCGGGATTACGTGGGTTGCGTTTTGATGGTGCTGAAGCTGGCGCTCCGTACACCTAAACTGCTATGCGATTACTTCTGATCACTGCAGCACGCTCAGACTTCCGGATGTTTTAGAAATAAGCTCACCACCAAAACAAGTCGCTGGATAGAAATTACTTGTTTTGATAATATACGCGAGCATATCCATATACATATAATAGCAACATGTAAACACTGAGAAGAATTTGAGGCAGGAATCTTCAGGGGGGACTTTTTAATCGACTTGAAATGGTTAATAACAGAGGCCTCGTTTCAGGAAGAAAGGGAAATGTATATGTTTGGCGGGAAGATTCCACCGCAGTACTATTCCTTTGAATTGCGTAGCAGACAAGCTAAAAGCTTAATATAGTATAAATTATTGGCCAGTTAAATAAATAGTTTAATCTTTATCACATAGCAACAAAGTGGTGTCCACCTTTTAGACATACGTTTTCTATTCATCCAACGGCTTCGTGTACGTAAATGTTTATTGCAGTACTGCCTTCCAATGACAAGTAGGATTAAATTTTTAATTTACACTTACTATTGTTGTACATCTTCAGCCCTATGCTCTACAGAGGACGAGGTGATATGGATATCTAAACGTTGATATGCCCAGAGTTCGCAAGATGCAGCTCGAAACACTAAAAGATATTAGTAAGAACTAACCAATTGGCAGCATTGCATTAGATTAGTATTATTAGCATTAGAAAAGTATTGTCTTTGATGAAAACTATCTTGACACTTACGAAGGGATTAGCTGTTCTGTAAGCCCTTACTAGGCCTTAATCATATGTACAACGAAGATATGTACACGTTTGTTGAATGTGTTTCCTGAAAAATTTCTTATGAAGAAATCGTACTGACCTGTCTATTTATCTATGCAATAGTGAGTACCCTAACTAACCTCACCACACGCATAGAAGGTGCTTCGTACACAACATTATGTAACACAACAAAATTAATTACAAATAAGTGACTCAGCGCTTCGAGAATTTATTCGAGGATACGGGCACAAGCGATCATTTACAAACATATTTTTCAAATGAATACTCAGACAATGTCATCAACGTCGCTTTCTCTTACTTCTTCAAAAGACGCACGTGAGTGCCATAGTATCCATAAGCACCGTATGGGTAGTAGCCATAACCACCGTAGCCGGTGTAGGGGTAGGCGTATCCATATGTGTACGGATAACCGAGGTAGACATGCTGTCCAGCGGAGGGCGTCACGAGTATAGCAAGTACAGCACAACACGTCATGGCGAGGACGAGCAGCTGAAAATAGCGATGAAGATTTAAATATATTCGTAATGTGTCGGCTTTATCATATCGCATTGCTAGAAGATCTGACATGTCTTCAGTAATGACTTTACTTACGGACACCTTGTACATGGCTGTTTCAACCAGTCAGTGGGCTTATACTTCACTGTGTCAAAATGGGTCGTTTCAATTGAATGTTTATAGCCAGGCCCAGCTTTTATACTTATTTAAGCCACGAGTCCGCGTTGATTTTTGTTTGTACCCGTCTGTTCAAAGCGTTCTGCATATTTCACTCACTCAGCTACGTGTAAATGAGTCGTTTGCATTTACTCTGTCAGTACCGACGGCTGGCGACGAACTTGAGCCGAAATACCACTGAAGTAAGTATTCAGGAATTATCGAAAATAACGTATGGTCCCCAAGTAAAATGCGCGATGAATCTAAGCGGGGTTTACGTCGGCACCTTCTCGTCACCAGAAGATCGTCGGCAACATTTTAGATATTTGTTGTCTTTACTACAATCCAACAGCTAAGACGATCGTCCAATTTACACGAGAACAATTGCAGAAAGCCCTGATAAAAACGAATTTGCATTGCGCTAGCTATAGTAAATAGTATAGGTATAGTAAATACATATTATCGGAGAACGATACAATCCCTCAAGTTCAAACAACTTTAGAAACATACAATCATACAAATTCTTCTCAATTAGACTGCGGTCTACTATACGCAGTCTAGAATGCAATCTCGATTAATAGCTATCGGCGTAGTATCGTTTCAACTGTGGAGCTGCCCCGTACGTTGAAGTTCCAGTTCACCGACCGGAGTTAAGTCCGATCGTTTAAGGCGGCGAAAATTGTCTCTATACACCGTATAGTATAATGCAGATACCACGTATTAAATATACTGGTAAGATACGGGGCACTTAAGTAAGCTGTTTACGCTGAAGTGTGAATTATCGCCGGTCCGATCCGTCGGCACATTTGCCTGTGACTCCATTTTGGCGAGGCGACAAAATCCGGAAAGGTGTACATCAACAATCTATTGTCAAACTAAAATTATCGTTTAATAAGAGTTTATTGTAGCACCTTCAACGCTCGACTTGTTCTACGAGGGTTGCTCGTTGTCATCTAAATCACTTGCAGACATATAGTGACATTTTTTCCCCCTATTTTCTCATACGTGTTAATACTATTTGCCCTATATCGAAACATCTAGCTTTTGCATAGTTCTAGTGTTAGCCGCAGATTGTCGGGTCAGTCATTTCACTGTTACTTTTCTCCCTTCAGATTACGGATGGCTCGAATTTGCGCCTGTTGACCAAGCTGACCTGGTACGAGAGATCTAGTCCTAAGACGAACGAAAGTAAAAAACAGCACGATTCACAAGTGATACACTTTAACGTACGCTTATGCTATGAGAGGTTGTCCCGCCATAAAAGATATCGCACCATCAACATCATCATATACACGACCGACATTATTAGTGACGCGGATGGCGGTCAATTACAAATCTATCTTCTAAAGAGGAGCAGCACTTTTCGGTAGTCTGCTTTAAACTAATGTGTATTCTGAGTAGTATCCATTAAACTTCAGTTTGTTATTTAATTTATTCAAATCCAGCGAAATGCCGCCTAACTCACTGCGTTCCTTTCTTTATGCAAAGTGACTCGCGTACACTGAGGCCTGACATCGAGGCGCTGCTTATACACGAGTGGATTTCACGAGTCATTTAGCACGTTAATGTAGCCTCTAAACCCCTCAACGTACAAAATCGCTACTTTCGAAAAAGGGGAAACTGTTCGTGTATGATGTGCTTTCAACTGAGCAAGTACGTATACTATAAAAGGGTAAGCGCAGGCTGTCATCAGTGATTTGGACCAGTGTCCATTTACGCATTGTTACTTATCATTGCGGGTACTTATCATAGGTACGTTGGCAAAAATCAGCTTCGTGAAAAAATTCAATATTATGTATTAGTTAGTTAGTAACGTATCTTCTGCATTGCTCTCGATGAAATAGTTGATATTTGACTTGTAAAGCTAAAAATCTATTTCAAAACACCGCACCTCGTCATGGAATATCTAGCTAATGAGAAAACCAGAGAAGACGCTAATATGACAGATGTGCCACGTTTTTGGCAAATCGAAAGCGACGGAACGACATCAGCTCGGTGGCATACCCAAGCGTTTCGTAGTTAAAAACGTTGTGTCAAGGCACGAAAAAACAAGGCTAGATAAAATTGAGGTAGAAATAGGTCGTGAGTTGTATATATATATGGCAAAATATATGGGCTTCCTATCAATTAGTAATAGGCTTGGATACTGACCGAACTATTAGTGTTAGTCGGTATACGCCACCCGGACTGTGTGTTTTTCATTCTCATTATAGAAACATCGTAAAAGTAAAGCCATGATTTGAAAATCTATAGATTAATAATAGGTAACGCTGATTAACATCTAAGGATATCTTTTCAGACGATAGGTCTTGTCTATAGTTAGTCTTAGTCTATAGTTAGGCATTGACCTATTACAAACCGTATAAAAAATTTCTCGAAACATGAATATTTCATTAATTATACATAGTTTGAACTCGATCAAATTGCCCTCAGCCCTGATCATCTATGTAATTGATGGTAATAGAAAATTGATGTAGAGGCATTCTAAGTCATAATGGGTGACTGAGGAAAACCAGGATAATAAATTTTAATAAACTTTAATGTTTAGACATGATAAAAATAGCGAAAGCTTTGTCAAGAATAATCAGTTGGATATTTCACACGAACATATATTTTGCCACATACATACACTATGAGGTAAGTGATTAGAAGTCAACGACCAACGTTATTAATGGTCTTGACACATTGAACATGTTCCCTTATAATACAAAAGTTTTCAATATGGGGTGCACGCATTTGATTATAAGGTCCAGTCTTATCACGATGCTAGGCCATGCTAAATCGTAAGATTCAATAAAATAGGTGATCAACTTTTGTTTGTTAGCTGTAAGGAACGCGCTGTGGTTTTTTCATTGCAGGTTTCTTTATTTCGCTTGCAAACGTTTGGGTCACTCCTCTTTAGCGCGGGTACCGAGTTCAAATCAGGAAATGAACTCTCTATGAGCGCCGTCCTAAAAGGCCTTATCTGCTGTAAGCTCACGAACAAATATTGAACACCGCCGATATATACACGAAAGGTAATGGATGCATCTGAGCGCCCTTTGATCGATCGGATTCTCCTCCGAACGAATCTGAGCCCCGATAGAGTAACCACGCCTCAATTCATGCTGACGCACAGCCTAACGGACACCGGCCTCTGCTAACCGAAGAGAAACGTTTTTGCCGTTTTCCAAATGCCGTCCAAATGGTGTCTACGATGTGCCTCGCTTTCTGGTTTTTGCTAATCTCGTAGATATGGAACAGTCTTCTAACGAAAATTATTGCAAATCCGCCGATGATCGAAAATGGCTATTAAATATAGCCCGAGCTAGAATTTACTAGAGGTTAACGAAAATTAATATAGTTAAATAGGCTTTGTCTGAGCTGCCTTCGACGAAATCAATGACGGTACGACTGTCAACTCGCACTTTCATAGGAAGCAGCAACAACTGGTGTTTGTCTTGAGTCTACGTTTGGCTGAGAGAGACGGAGTGCGAACCTTTGGGCGAGGTAGCGACCCAACCCCGATTCTACATCCGAATCCAAAATTCAATGTTCGTACGCGTTCGTAAAAGTCTTCTAGGATATTTCGAACATTTCTGACTAGAGACGACCGAGAAAAAATGGCATTTATGAAATAGGATATTGTCAAACGAGATCGTTTAGTTCATTTAGTAAACGGCCGCTAGCCAGCTAAAATTATCACTGATCTTAGCACCTAAATAACTACAACTAAAATTGAACTGGGGACCTCGTCTAGATACGATTTTTCTAATATATGAAATAATGATTTGAGTAGCGAACCGATATAGGTGTATTAGTTAGCTAGTGTTCATGCTTTTAGTTCGTTTGGAGTTTAAAAAACATAGAAAACCGTGTACATCCGTAAGCAGTATAATACGAGCCCACAAACTAATTCTAGCCCCGAACAAACAGTGGCCGCCTATCAGTGATATATTTAGCTGAATATTAAAAGCGAACAATATGGCATGAATGTGTGCAATGGCAGCTTTTTTATGTTCTTGAATCGAATTCTCGTACGACCGCCCGCCAAATGGCTTGATTACGTCCGCTAAATGGCGCTGTTGGACATATACGCCATACGGAATACAGTGTCCGGTGACACTAATCGTATTCAAAATTTCCGGTACACATCGTTGACGTTTATGACAGTTTAACATATATTCTATATACAATTGCTTGGATCAGTTGTATTCGATGGAAACAAATAAGAATTGAACGTTCGCTTATACCAATTAACCTAACCTTAGTTTATGTGTTAGGGGTGTAGTATATCTATATCGCAGGACGCTACCGTCGCTCCTGTTCTAACTACCGGCGTGGACAACTAGACGGTGTACTTCAGCAATAACTTTTTTGATCAGACCAACGTCAGTTGACAGGCACGGTTATATAGTGAGATGTTTATCTTTTAGACATATTATACAGCACTAATTAAGGGGTTTCATAGTGATTTAATTGAAGTGCTGTCATTTATTAGAAAGTAGACTCGATACAATATCTTTAGAAAGCACAGAGATTATTTTCAGTTGTGTTCAAATATGTAGTTAATAAACGTAAATAGTATGTCGCTTGCAGAAAATAAGCAGAAACAGAAACAGAAGTCCATGATGCAAAAAGCTTGTATTTATTATATTTGATAATAAGAACACATGGTTCGGCGTAAGCTACACGTTGTGTGTGCACTATGACTGTGTGCACATTTGGCACAGTCGTCACTTGTGGTGACGTAAAGCACACCTGTATGTACAGAGAGAGAGAGAGAGAGAATACTTCATAATGTATCCTTGACATATAAACATCATTACCGTTATATCTATATAAGAAGGCAGGTAATTGCCGCTGGTGTGTAAAGTGCATATATCAAATCTCCTTTTCTAAGACCAGAGTCTAATGTTAGCCACGAGAGCATTTTTTTTTAAAATCCATCAGACGCTCTCGAATTTATGGCAGGGCAAAACAAATAAAATGGTCGAATTTATTCGTAAGCGTCTTGGAACGAATTAATCGTGGAACAATATATATAAGACAATGTAATTTTACAAACTCAAGTCCAATAATAACTCGATAATAACATGTTTGATCCTGTTTGTTTATTTCAATGGTTAAATTTGCTTATCAGTACATTTTAAAATATGTGATGCGAGGAAAGTTGGGCACCATTAGCATTTTAAGTAGCGGGAATCAATAAGTAAGTAACATTGACGTCAAGCTATTCTCGAGCTGGTTAGCGTCGGGATATCATGGTAGCTGTCAAACGTTGAGAAGAGGCGCTACTTCTTGAGAAGGTACGCCGGTGAAGCGTAATATCCGTATGGAAGGTAGCCATAATTACTGTATGCAGCATATGGGTAACCATAGGCATGCCCGTATGGGTATCCAGAATAGACATACTGGCAGGTTGCCGGAGCCCCAAACATTGCGACAAGCAGTGCCAGAACTAATACGAAAACGAACTGGAATATAAAAGTCATGCTCCACTTGAATATTTAGCTCCCTAGATTAATCTCATCATTTTATTGACAACTTACCATTAAAAGGTAAACAAAAATCACTCAGATTAGAGTTGATGTTATCTAGTTGGTCTGTTTAATCGCTCTTTCTTTCAGATACGCTTCTTTCTAGCGACCCTATGCATTCATAGCAAACCTCAACACCGAGGTAAACGACATCACCGTTGCGAAAATAAAATGAGTCTTCTTAACATATAAAACCTGCCAAACGATCTCGGTGAATTCTATATTAAAGAGGAAGCTACAAGACTCCACTCACGGATAACTTGAGCATGGCTAGTTGAAGATATTGTTTCTGTCGCTTAATCGCAATCGTTGATCAGGCTTGTGCTTGTTGTTGAAGCTAAGGGAGGCGTAATGACTTTTATATTCATCACCACAAAATGTCTTTCTCAGGGCGACTGAAGCCTATGAGTAGCGTTCTTCATGCCCTTCCTCACATGCCCTTTCTAGTACTGCCAATGACTCTGTCATCGCATATGGTGATATTTACCAATCAGAACAAAATGTCGCTTTAGAGTAAAATTTCGGAAAGGTCTCTTGCCCTTGAAAAATCTGTTTTGACTAGCCTACGTAGGGCTCTGTTCTATCAAAACAGCAGTGATTATATGAATAGTCACATCTAGCTTTTGTTTGCTGGGATTCAGTATTTAGTAATTACATATGTAAATTCGGTCGGAATACGCACCCCGTAATGTAGCAGCGGTGCTTCCGCTTGCCCTATTGTAAGGACGCAGATTTGTCTTCCGCATATCCTATGAGGTAGGCAGTGCGCAGTGTCGTTAGTGGCCTAGCCTCGGGGAATTTTTTTCCAGTCTTAGTAAACATTGAAGACTATACAATCATTCTATTGCTACGGGCAAGTCTTAAGAGAATGAAATCGAACGTCGAGAAAATTATTATATGGAAAAACACTGCATACATAGAAACAGTTTTCATCAAAACGAATGTAGCATTAAACATTACTAGAATATGTTATCCAAAAGTTGTCAACAGTGAACAAAAAGAAGGTCATTTCTATAGAAGTCTTATAAAACTGACGAAGCCGATCAAGCGATTTTATCTAAAGCATATAAATATAGCTATTTCGACTAATTTCCGTCTTCTAGCGTTACTTGGTCGCTTGTTGAATTCTCCTCGATCCCGCCGAAGACCTTTGTTTTTTTTTATGTTCAACTATACGCGCATCTGTTTAAGCACGAGAACGACGAATCGCTCTAACCACATGCGCAGATAGATTGTTTACTTTCTGGAACTTACTGAAAAAGCTCATACAGTCTTGCGAATATATTTTGTACAGTCAGGCCTGGTTCAAACCTGTAAGGACACATACGCAACTATTGAGTTTGTCGATTTGTTAACAAACCTACTTATCTTTGTAAAGTTTCAAGTGGGAAATAAAGACTAAAAGAAAAGATAGGTTCGCTTAGATAATACTAATAGATCAATCGACCAAAAAAGAAATCTTGCACTACTTAGCCGTGGCGCTTCGAGGATCTATTTAGGCATCACGATTGAGGACAACGCCCAAGAACTGACAAGAGTATTTTGCCGGTGAACGGCTTTGTATGACACTCTAACCGAGTGAATCTTCTTCCACGTGTTCAGAAAATAGGTATGAGTGTCGTAATATCCATAGTTTACGTACAGGTGGTAACCGTCGTCAGCATAACTGTTGGCGTACGGATAAGCACAGTATCTGGCAAAAAGTGCTGCAAGGACGACAAATACAAAATAGGTAGCTAGGCGAGTAAAAATAGATAAAAGAGTAGCAACGACAAACTCTGGTTGATTTTACTGCAAATTGCTTTTTCATAGAACATTTCTGTGAAATTTACTATTGACTTAAGCCCGGCTGCTTCCAGTATATCCGAATTAACCCTTTGGCTTTCGTCTGACATGGCTTTTCTATTTGTTTCAGGGTTCTTCTAGTGATACCAGTACACTATCATGGTGTGCATGATACCAAAGAGACATCATGGGAGTGCTCAAAGGAAAACGTTGCTCTAGCCTACTGGTTAAGACAAACATTTGAAAATAAAAAATTCCGCTATTCTACTTCCGGTCATATATTTATTTTTTAAATCCCCTATTAACACATAAATATATAAAGTGGAAGGGTCGCCATATATCCATACTGCACAATATAACAACGTACAGGTTTTTTCGCACGTTTTCATAGATTGGTATTGGTCAATGAAAATCGAGATAGAAGAATTATTGTAAATAACAGGTTATACAGTAACTTAGAATAAATAACTTTACATATCCTGTTCGTAGTTGAGTGGCGGATTATCGACCCTAAATGGCTTCAACGACCCCAGCATGCCAATGGCACCTCGATGCGTTCCATATTTCTAGGTACGTATATTATCATTACAAATTGATCACAACTTAACTTTAAGTAAAATGAATATAGAAACAATCAATGCGATTTCGTTACATGTGGTCGCTATGGAGCATATAGAGATCACCCCAGAAAAAAGTGCCACAAACCCAGAAACGTCTGGGTCGTTCAAGTTCATCACGAAATTCTTTGCATCATGGGACATAATGTTCTTCAATTGACGAACTGCGCATATGTTGATAAAATTTTGGGCCATCACACCCAGCAAAACCCTTAACTACCTAAAGTTTAATAACTCAGTTTTCTTTATCTTTACTCGGATGCTACGACCCCTTATCTCTCCGCTTCCTATTAAAAAACAGATTTAAGCTATGGAAAGCTATGGAATATAAGTTTCGTGTTGCTAAAAGTAACCATAATAATAATAATGTTACGGCCGGCCGAAAACTAAGCCTTGTCTACGCAGTTAAATGTATCATCGCTAATCTGAACATGAACAGGGTACAATATGACCATATTGGATATCATTTGACTTCCACTTTCTCTAATATACATAAATGAATAAGTGTAGTCTCTCATGGGAGTATTCCGCTATGAATATACACATACGGGTAGAGCCAGCTGACAGGGTTACCACTCAGTGGCAAACAAAAGGTAAGTCACATGGACATTTGCAACGTATGATACAAGTGTTAAAGATAACGCAACATAGGGCGCGATGCGGATCTGAACAAGTGGCAAGCTGCTTTTACTATATTTACTCTAGCCTCTAGCCCCCTAAAGGTTCAAACAGGCCCATCAAGAGGCCATATCGCTAAGATACAAAGGGTTTATATCCACGAGGTTAGCCAGTCATACATGATACGTTCCTCGAAATAGTTGGACGTAACTTACATTTATTTAGTTGATATCTACAATTTTTTCCAGCGTCACATATCCCAACAAGGCTATTGTACAGTGGCTGAGTCGAATGTTTGATCAGACCTGTACGTGAGCTTCAAGAAAACATACGTCACTCAGTATGACTCACCGACTCGTGCATGACTGGAGAAATAGACTGGGTCTGCCGCTCATCTGTACTGTGCATTTGCTGCGTGCGCGAGCAAATTGGGATATGACCTCATCACAGGTTCCCATCTAGGTTCGGCTAAATAAAACCAATTTCTGCTCTTGGAAACTCGACAATATTCGGTAGTAGCATTCACAAAGCAAATTAAGCATCGGTCTGATTTTTTTGTGATGCTCCCTTTGTTTTTGTTGACCCTTAACAAGCATTCGTTTATTATTATTATAATTATTATTCGACAACATACTTGCCTACCTCACTGCATATTGCTTCAGGAGAGCGAGGAAAAAATACTGTGAAAAAAAGAAACTAGAATAATGACCTCTAGTAAATGATACACTTCATTGTTTTATCAGACGTCTTTTTTCTCACGTATGTGGAATACCAACATACACAGGCAGAATTATATTTGCAGAGATAGAAACTCGAACACGTCGAGGTAGGACTACAGTCTATAAGGGTCCGTTAGCACTGTTGTATCATCTTGTTAGCTTGTTTTAAACAAAGGCCTTCTATTACATATCTCCCTTCATAGTCCTATCTTAAACACACCTGGTAAGGCGATCGGGTTCACTCACACGCCGTTCAAATAGCAAAAATACGCTTACAATAGCAGATTAAATTTTATTATGAAGCGCTTTCATATCTACAAATGGGACAGTATACATCACAGCTGGGAAAGTCTGGGATATTCACGTGAAAACATAATTATCTCTATCTAGTTTACTATTGATCGATTTTTGAGCCCGTCCGTGTAAGTGCTGTTTGATAAAGCTTTAATGCTTGCCCGTTAGAGCGAATATTTGTTCAACAAGAGAGATAGCAAGTTGTGCAACCCATTTAACACATCCTTAATTCTTGTAGAAGTGGGTTTATGCGACCGGTAGTTTCATGTGAGATCCCCTAAGCCACTATAATCTATATTTAGTGTTGAGAATAGACGCATTTCTTATACTGATGGTTACTTGTACTTGACTCGATAGAACCCCGTGAACGCGGAGCTTGAGTCTGTGTTGGTTTCAAGTGCACTTCACTGTTTCAACGCTATAAACATATTTTTGTCAATGGTTGCAAGTTGCAGACGCAATAACTCAAGTAATCCTCATTTGGAGATAACAAAAACATTTCAAAGTCCACCCGTGGCTGTGTTATAGATCAACAGGCCTTTCTGACTGTTTTCGTTTTTTATTTATTTATAGATTTCTTATTGTAGAGTGATTCGTGTTCTATCTGAAAAGCTAGTGTGCATAAGTGTCGCTATTTTAGCACATATCGCTCAGCCAACAAAAATACCGAATATATCATCTGAATCAACTGTTTCACCGTGAACTAAAAAGCTTTGAATACGGTCCTTATTTTATGCGGCCTGTGGCAGTGCAAACGGACAAAAACATCGAAAAAGCAACAAGAATCACCGAAATCCTTAAAGAGCTTGTAGAGGAGCTGGACATTTGACCAGGATCGTGTCTGACCATTTTGAACAGAAAGTCATCGGCGGTTATCTAAACCACGTTTGCGTTCTCTCAACCAGCTGGCAAGCACGTGATCCTTACGCTGTCGTGGAATCGAACCCGGCTAATTGGGTCGCATTCTTCTGCAGATAGCAGGTCTGAGACCATCGAGGAAATCTACATAAAGCTAAGCGTAATATCAAGATTTATTTACAAGGTTAAGTTCGAAAATTGTTTAAACTAGTGGAAAAACGGCGGTATACCTGTATTGATTGGAAAATTGTTTCGAAGGGAATAATTGGCATTTGGAAGATTGAGTTATTTGTAGCAGAGACAAAGTTAAACGCTCCGTACTTTTACCAGTCTTGATGATTAGATAATATACTTATTGCAAGTCCTTATGCTTTGTACGGCCTCACGGTGTTAACGAAGGAGAAGCCTGCTCCAATACGGCTGAGTAGAACTATCCAGAACTCCAGTATCTACGTTCAAGCGCCAAAAGCACGAATGTTTAAGGTCGGTTGAGCGACTCGATCTAACCTGCAGCTAGTAGATGTCAGCATCCATGTGTTATCTTTGTTCATTTGTTTGTCACAAACGTTACCTTTCCGATGCTCAAATCATTTGATGCTACTTCAAGTTTTAAACGTTTCGTCTTCGCTGTGACGATGTTCGTCACGCTCGTCACTTTCGAAGCACCGTCCGCTCGTCGGAAGTTTTACTTCGACTACCCGTGTATGCCTACAGTTATCCTTGTTACATGTACTCAAACTACGACTATGTTCCGTATAGAAGTTATTATGTCTATTATCCCGGCCACATTCGTGAACGCCACAACATGTAGAAACACGTGGAACACCTTCACCGGGTGACATGTTCATGTCATGAGGGCCGAGGAAATAAGTCGCGTTTCGTTTGTTTGCAGCTATTCCTTTTAGGACAATTTCTTTGATATTGTACATGGAAGATGTTTAAGGAGATACCGACACGTTCAGATCATCACTGGAAGCAGTTGTGTCTTGCTGGCAGTTAGAAGAAGTTATTTAGACGTTTGAATAGTTTTCCGTTAGGACGAATTGCGTACAGATCGTTTATGGAACAACGCTTCTCAACAACGTAAGAGCGACAAGCAGTTCGAACTAGTCCGCGTATGGAGGTCACTGCACACCTGCAATTGATTATATTGTACAAAGGTTGCGCTAACTTTTAAGATAGTGGATCGACAGTTTTGAAAACGCTCTATCGGCATTTGAGTATGGCTGTGTATACTGCAATGTCCGAATGATCTCTCAAGCCGAACAAGGCTTACTGATATGAAAAGTCATAGAGTCCACCAAGTCATACAAATCGCATGAAACTCGCATCGTTTGAAAGCGATGTTGGCTGCCATCATTCATTTACAGATACTGAAATTACAAGAGATACAAGGGCACAATAAACACAGCTAAATCTGCAATTCAGTGTATTTTATGAAAACTTTGTGCCAAATCACGTTACACTGGATGCTGAACGTTAACGATAATAATAGTCAACAGTAACAATAGTTAGTAATGAGAGATAATCGTGATTGAACAGGTACTAAAGAGTCTGCAGCGTAAAATATATCCAATGCGCAAGCTTTCAATACCTTTTACGTGTACAACTTACAACGATTCCTTACCAAACAGAAGAACCCTTGCCAGAAAATCTACCTAACTTTCTAACGAGACGAAACCAACCAATAATCAGCAACTATGTCGATCGATAAAATACTGATTCTGGACAAACTTAAAGTTTGTCAAATTTATGTTATGCAGGTAACGATAGACATTGGCATGGTACGTACTTCTGGGCTAAGTCACCCTGTTCTCCACACTGGGAAAAGCTCAGAGACTGGTGTGCATTTTCCAACAGTATATTACATTACATATCCGTTGAGTCTTGAACTGTTCAAGACAGTCGTGGTAAATCGAAAATGCTCTCTACAAATAAAATCAACTTTAAACAGCTGTTTTTCGGCTTGTAACAATCATTATCACTATTAATTACTTCAATTATATGTAACGACTTAATCATTACTATTGAGGAAGGATATAAGTTGTACAGTTAACTGCGCCAACTGCCAGTTACTTACAAGTTAATATTAGGGTAATTAGAGGTGCTTAGCTTTAGAGCAAATGACATTACCGATTGATACGATTATTTCAACATTTATTATTAGTTCGTATCGACACATGAGCTATGACAGCCGTTTAATTCTATACGAAAGGAAAACTCATCCTATCAGGATGAGTTTTCCTTTCGTATAGAATTTACAATACCGGTCTATACCTAAAGGTTTAGCATCGTAGGTAATGGCACACAAACGGTAAACTGAGAATTTGAAATAATGCCTAGTAATATTTGTCACGATCGTTCTCGTTGGTTGGCCATTGTGGACCTGCGCGATGTGTTCTTCTACGTTCCGTTCGAGATCGCCGGGTCCGTTAAAAGATATATATGTCAAGTTACTAATGATGTAACTTCTGTTCGACGCTCATAGCTTTCACTATTCGAGCCCGAAGTTTGCTTATTCCAATGCACAAACCGGTTATGGCTCCATAATATTGCTGATCCTCAAATGTGGGATGCTATCGTACTTCAGAATCTGTGCAGATTATTGATCCTATCAGTTGGATAATATCTGTTCCAGATAGAATTAGAGGCGTATTGAATAAGGTATCAGCAGGCAGTATCGTGTTCCGAAGTGTAGGTCCAAGCCGTGCATCACTAAACCGAAACCCAGATGTGCTTCGTAAGATTCCAGAACATCCGGAAGCGTCCATTGGCTCGTAGAGTAATCAGTCCAACAAATAGAAGCAGCCTATTTGCAAGGGCCTGTGTAAGATGAAAACAAAAATGACGGTCTAACAAATACGCTACACTACCTAAAAGGTTCAGAAGGATAAAGGAATCATGCGGCGCTACAAAATACGAAACGTAAGAGTGTTTCATATTTGATCTACGACGATAGAAAGGGATCTTAGCAAGCTTTTTTTGTTTGTTTGTTTATTTTTTGTTTATGAAAGGCTCATCCCTTGTCCATCTTTCAAATTTGGTGATGATGAGTATTGCTCGTCACTACACTTCATCGGATAAGGTGGGTATTTTTCCAACGCTCAGAGAGCCTCATCATAGCTATAACCATAACGCAGGCATGAAACTACAGAGAAGCATGAAGGTGCAATTAAATGGAATGGCATAAACTCGAGTTTAATTTTTTTGACTAAAGACCTTTTACGGTAATGTCTATTTGATTAGAATAGTACCCATTTTAAAGTAAAAGTAGTATACGATAGGTAGGGCTAGGGTTTATGAGAGCTTATTCATTACCGTTTACTATGGGCAGAGCGGGTGGGAAGGAATTCTGACACTGAACGTTTCCGGAAATTCTACTCGGCAATATAATAGGATTCCATTAATCAACTGATAAACTTCTTTAGGTTTCTCCTTTAGAAGGATATCCATAACCCAGATGTGTATCGAAATCATAACTTTCGTGGGCAGTATATAATAACAGGTTGTGTTTGAATGCAGAGAAGATCAGTTGAATAAAAAGGTCGTTCAACACGGATGACATTACCGAAAAGCCTATGATGCAATTGCCTCGCATGGAAGAGGTTTCATTTAGTGGGAAGCCTTTTCCTCAGAATTAAACAAGACGCTTAAATTTTTTATCTACAAAATAACGATTTTATTGTTGACTACACATCATTCCAAGTGTGGTATAATCTTTTGTGTTAGTTATATTGACTACGTTGTAAATAGCGCCCGTTGATAGCTTGATCTTGTGTGGCAAAGTGACACTGGAATGGCATGCCTTATATAACGACACGTTATTTTTTGCCCCACTGAATTAATCTCAGCATGGCTTTTATATTTTTTAGAATATATCCATTATTTTTAGGAGTTTGTCCATGCCTTCTAGATGACATCGATGTCGGACACTCCCTCACAAACAGACGCAAGTAATCTGGTCATGTCTGATTCGCTAGCGAACCAGTAGCTGTAAGAGACTCAGAAAATGCAAGCGATAAAATTCGGGACATGATACTTGTTAGGTCAGAGTATAAACAAATCTGCTTATAGGCTAAATATATAGAACAAATGTTGTACAATTCTCTAACAATTATGCTTATTTAGCTTAAATGTTGAAGATATATGTTAAACCGATCTTAAAAACGATTGTAACCATAGTACTAAAAATAACGCCCAAGTATAATTACTAGCAATCCCGCTACTGTCAAAATCAGCAAATGTTCGTGCAGGAAATGGAACGAAAGCAAAAGTTGACGGCAGCAAAAAAGAAATTACAGATGCTTTGCTCCGTATGTCAGATTTTCATTAGATTTATTACACCAAGAAATTTATACATTAAGTATTTATTTTTTCTAAAAAAATTCCAGGCTATGGCCGTATCATATATTTGCCTTGCTCGAAGGAGTTCTTTTGTAAACGTATCGACACTATAGATTAGCCTCGGGGAAGACACTTCCACTTCAGGCTAACCCGAGGAAGACGTTCCTCCTGACTGTTTATAATAGTATAATAATTTTACTAACGAAAGACATCTATTCTGAACCAAGGCTAGGTATCCTGGTCTGTAAATTGTGTCTGGAGAACCTTTTTGCAACGATCTCTAACTTCTAAGTTCGTTACAGCTAATATATCCGACACCTTTAAATGCGAGTTAATCCGCAAAAATGACCATCTAATATTTTAAAAAGTTACTAGTCTGAAAAACACACATATACAGCCCCAGAGATTGTTCAAAACAAAGTAGCAATCGTTGACATTACTTCGTTTGGGGGGCTTGTAACAAATTTAAGGCACCTTAAAGACGGTTGGGTAAAACTTGTGTATTTTGTGCAAAATCTGTACAATTTCTTTGAATATGGACGTTTGCTGACAAAATCATTTTCCTTTCAGTTATTTCTCAAACAAATCCTACTACAGTTCTACAAGCGTTCACACGACGTTTAGAAATTCCCACTAAGACTGTCAGCTCATGCTAACATGTCTACGGTTCATAGTATTTTGATCTGTGAATCGCCGAGTTCCTGAGAGGATAACTTGCAGGATTCGAGTATATTCTGTGGCAATTTAATTGAATAAGAAAGCCTTAATCTTATGTGCGTCTAATCTCTTTCTTATACTAATAAGCCGTTCTTTATTTAATCACGCATATTACACAGTAGTTAGTCCGACTGTTGCCATTTTGGGACGTCACTCGTCAACAGTTATACTTTTTTGTTAGATGTGCTGTATCTTTGCACACGTTAGTTCTACCGCACAGAATATAGCATAGAACAACATTTCTACTGAGAAAGAGACGCAAATCGAATTTCTGTCGTTTAATCAAAATGACGCCTACGGATTTATAATTAACATGAAAACAGCTGAAATAGAACGAAAAAATCTCTCACCAAACTCGTAAGTGGTCGTCAATATTGGAAGTAGTTGTTTACAAAATACGCTAAAAATAATCTATCGCAACTTGACTCTGATTGTTTCTGAGTTTTATTTATTTATTCCATTCAGGTATCCTGAACGGCATATGATCATGCGCTAGCGGAGGACAGTTCAAACACTTTGACTTGGCAAGCTTATTTCTTCAGTAGATGAGCATATCCGCCATAATATCCATAAAATGCGTATGGGTAGAAGCCGTAACTTCCTTGGATAGCGTATGGATAGCCATATATATACGCGTACGGGTAACTGGCATAGACGTATTGCGCAGTGCACGATGTTACGAAGATGGCAAACGCAATACAGATCGCCACCGACTCCAGGATCAGCTATAAGAGAACGACACGATATTACTATATTTAAGCAGCGGCGAAGTTCTGTATTAGCATAGTTATATGTATGACTCCCACGTCTAGCTAGATCAACGATTACCAGTTATAGAAGAGATTGGTAGTATATGAAGGTGAGGAGATATCGTTGAAATCACAACTTCGAACCGTGTTTCAACTTGAAAATTGGCTTACTCACTGATGGCCTAGACATGGCTGACGAAGAAACTTGGCTTGTTCGCTGTATATCAAAGCTGTGTCTTTGATCGATTGAAGGCCTGCCACAGCTTTTAAACTTGAATCCGTCAGAATTCGCGCCAATCAATGCGTACGTTTTTCATCTTGCTCATGGAAGAGATTCTTCCTACACCCTTTCTTACTGGCGCGGTTTAGCGTGTGACGCGGGCTAGTTTGAAAAATTTAAAGAACGCCGACCCTTATTATTATCACTGACGCACATTAGCTAGAAAGCATTGTATGATACATGATTATTTCGTTATTGCAGTAAGGTAGAAAGTCGCAAAAAGGTTATGTGTACGGTAAAATACGTGTAGGTATGAGAAGGTCCTTTAATAGGATGAGCGTGTTAGCCCAAGACATGATTTTCGACAATGCTCAAAACTGGACAAAAAGCGCCCATTTCGATTTAACGGTTCATTATATAAGTTCGAGTTTGGGTTGCAACGAGGAGGTTCGCCAAAGAACATACATTTTGTGTGTATATGAACGTGTGTGAGAAAGGGAGCAAAGGTTTTTTAGGAAGAAAACACCGAGGCGATACGACTTCAGGAAGCTAGCGTTGCTTGCAGCTACCTGATGAACATATATGTGCCAACGTCGTTGCTGTACATGTGTGCATGCTATATATATGGCATCTGCTGTGTTTCCAAATCGCAATAATAGCTTAATGATAAGAGCCTCATAAGCAACAATAACGTATACCTTCACGAATCGCTTCTCGTTTTTGTAATAGCTACGATATAGCAAAAATATCAGTTCAGTACTGTGACCTCGAATACTGACCGTAATCGAAGTCTGGTTCTCGTTAAAAGCTTCGTCAGAGAACGTCTAGAAATGAAAATATTACTTTAGTTAGTACTTTTATAACACATTTCAATAGCGACCATATTCATATGTGTTATTATCTCAGTTGTTTTTGACGAGCATGCGTATTACCTTGCATATACATTTTATAAAGCATTTCAAACGATTGAAGATAAACGACAGAACATTATTATTTCTTTTTTGACTCCTTCAGCGGAGCATTTTACTTGCAGTCACTTCTATTTTGTAAGAAACTCAAGTTAAAATAAGTTCTAACTAACAGTGAACGTATTTCTTTTAACTGAGTGCTGTGAATAGTGAATATTGTCGCACCAACATACACAAAAAAAGGCGGAGATTTTAAGTTTGTTTCACCGGAAGCAGTCGGTGTTTTGATAATTACTTGAATATTTTTATTTCTAAAGCAAAAGCCAAACCCTTTCACTGAAAAAAAAAACAGGTACAGCTAGTTCAAATCTTACCATCATATCTATACTATTTAGTCAGCGTTTACTACTAGCTAGAAAGAAAATGGGGTTGGGTCGTCGCTCTGAAAAGAAAACTCTTCATTATCTAAAGAAAAGTTACACCACGTATGGGCTAGCGTGAATTTTTTAGTCTACTATAAACATATACAATTCGAAATCTCTTACTGACAAAGCTCAGCTTTCTGAATATTATCGCTGATCGTATTATAAATCATATTATTTGTTACTGTTGCTACCACGAAAAACTATAGACAAACCGCTCCTACGCTTACTCTGTCGTGCAGTGATTAAGAAATGTCTACGTGCACTTTCTGGTGCTTTTGCACCATACGCTATTACCTGCTTTACGTCCCGCCGTTTGGCATTCATCAGGTCCTCAGTAGTAAACAAGTTCTGTCTACGTTCGATTTCGTGTTTAAACTGTCTATAGTGGCCTAAGGTTTGCAGACGAACACGTTATCGTTGCGTTATCATCATCGTCATAACAGAGGCACCGGCGTAGCCTGCGTCCTTCTGTCACTGCTAAACTACTCATTCTGTCTTAATTTCGAATTGACTCAAGGATTACTATGCGATGTACCAAAGTTAGTCCTTTGGTCAGAGCGAAAGAAGCGTAACTTAAGTAGAATATGTGGCAGGATAACGGAAGAAAAGTGGCGATCTTCCGCGACAATACAAAGTCGCCCTGGTACTTGCCTATTACTATTTGTCATTCTGTCTATTTTGTTGGGATTACTGTTGAAGATACACCAAACCAGACCTATATTAATCCAGAAACATTATTTTACGCGTTATCATAAAACGAATTAGAACTTGTGAAGCATCCGATGCCTGGTACAAATCTCAAGTGAGCTATCTTATTTTTATATAATTTCTTCGACAGCGCTCATTTAGTATACGCGTTCCCTGCTGCGCATTTTATGCTAGAATTTTACAAATCATGTATCCGTCTGATGAGCAGAAAGTGCACAATTCGTTGTTGCGAAGTTGAAAGAACTTCTGATCAACGGCTTATTACTTCCCGTCTGTCTAGCACTTCATTTTGTTTATCAGCTGACCATTACCCTGACCAGTTGTTCGTTTGCAGACTCTATTGCCCGAAAGTATTGCAGAAATGATCGCCTTCACACGTACGATTACTGGAAATCGAACTAAAGTTAGGCGATTCTCTCTGCATTGTCACGATTTCCTATTTGCGTTCCCGAGATCAAATTCTTCTTCTTCTTCTTCTTCTTCTTCTTCTTTCGTTCTTCTTAGAGTTCTTAGCTGAGACGGCTGTTCGACGACGTCAAGTATTCTGGTAGTTGCTGATGATCCCTCAGCTTGGTCTCTCTGTCCTAGCGGCGGAAAACTGTAGCCCATTGAGTGCGGTCCGCCGTACGCCAGCTAAGCTTCGGTTACGAGGACCGTAACAAAACGACACGGCCAATTGTAAGACAGGTTCTGGCCGAAGATATCGAGTAGGACACAAAAACGAGCTGGAATACGCTTGCATACTGCCGCATTTCGAATTGGAACTATATTTGTCGAGCTTATTGGCATGGCCCGAACAGCGGCACAATTAAGCAATAATCTAGTGAAATTAGATCAAGCTCGGTTTCTAAACTTGGCCGTGTTACACGATACAATTACAAGGCTCAATAGTGATAGATAGATTTAGATCCGTAGATTAGAATAATCTGACAAGCTGTAAGACGTTCAAAATCCAGTTGGAACTATAGCCTTCGTGATCCACCGCTTACAGAACCCTTACATATTCGCTGTTTACCTTGTATATGTGTAACCGCTTCACAGGTTGATGAGTGCTATTAAATGTACTTTTGTTGTTGAAAGGCGCAATCCGTTTGGGTAGATCGATCACTCGGGGGGATTATATCGAATGATGAAAGGGGACTGATCCGCATCAGACGGTCATTTGGTTCTTCCTACGTGATTGGCGCGTCTATTTTCTGTCTAGTTCCCGTCGTACGACTGCGTCAACACAGGTAGCTCCACACACGGTGGTATGGTTCAGTGTCCTGCCTTATAGCCGTGAGAAAAAAACGCCAGACCGAAGGCCGTAAATGCGAACGTGGCGGCCTTATTGTACTATAAATTTAGGCATTCTTTGTCTAAGTCGAAGTAAGATTAATAGGAGGGTCAAGTAATATTCATAGATCCGACCTCAAAGTTAAATTTATATTGCGGCGAAACTTGTGACCAGTACCGATGGCAAAAATCTGCCAAATTCACTTGGTCCTCAAAAAATTACCTCAGAGGTCATCAAAACCATAGCTCTCAACTGACATAACATTTAGCGTATGTTCGCATCACATTGACAGTACGCTTTGTTCAATCCGTTTGTATGAACCACTTAGCGGACATATTAGCTGTCTCTTTGAACGCGAACGCCAGCCATTCCAGATACAGCATCTATATGATGGAAGCAGATTTCGAGTTTGTTATTGGACAGCCCCACTGATACGACGTACCGGTGGGCGCGGGTCCTAATCCATCTAGCTATTACAAAGCTTCCTTTATTTTCGCATTTTGTTAGCCCATTATTCCGCCATGTACTCTCCCATGTACAAATGCACTTTTGCCATTTTGTGTTCATTGTTCAACGTCACTATATTTACATCATGCATATCCATACTAGCTGGTGCGTCCATATAACATTTGCTAATGTTATATGGGCCTAGAAGTCTTGATAGCTATGGTATCCCAACGTTACGTCCGGGCAAGTACCAGTGTCCCTTACCCGGGGAAACTTGATAAATTACAGTGTCGCTAGGCCCTCTTAGCTAACAATCATATATGCGTCAATAGTAGAGTTTCTACAACTGCGGAGTGGAAACATCTGTTCTATCAGATACATTTTCCGTGGGAAACTTAAATACCCCGATGATATTTAGTCATTACCTTGTTGGATACTGAACACTATATGAAACCAATAATGGCCAGCTTCTCAGCGCGGCCGTCTTCGAAGGTGCGCCATATGTGGCTTTAAAAACGGTATCAGGACGAGGTAGCTGTGGCAAAGTGCCTTCCGAGGTGGTCACCCCCATTTTTTTACGACTGGTAGCGTTGTTGATGCCTATTTCGGCAGTTATGTTTATGATTCAGAGAGAGTTCTTCTAGGTAGGTCAAGGTTTCTCAGTATTACGATGTACCTCATGGCTGGATGTACTTCCATGTTTATAGATCGTCAGCTTTAGACTATGTAACGATTTGCGATAATATAAAAACAAAGTTCGGGTTTGCTACTATTGTATTTTGGCCTTTGAGGAGGATTCAATATTGACGTACTATACCCATACGGTTAACAATTTAATTTTTTTTTACGCGATTGAGATACGTATTGTATGACCAAATGTGCTGGTCCCCTCCCATTTAGTATAACCGCAGTCTAACCAGATGATTTCTCTATAACTAGACGCCTTTGAGACTATTAATTTTTACGTTTTAATTGAATTTCTATTCAAAATAAGCAAATGTCAGCTCTTCTCGGTAGAAATTGGAGAGGCTGATTAGTTTTCAGTCTCTGCCCTTCCCTTTAGCGACAGTAAAAATGACACTGAATTTGTAAAAGCCCTGCGATACGGGCTTAAGTATTGGTAGTGGTCGTCATAACACGACAAAGGCCATGATAAGGGCGATAAACAAAAAAGCAAGCTGTAACGCACGTTGTTATTAAACATGCTCTTCTGTTAGATGCAAACAAAATGCATCATCAGGCTTAAAAAACAAGATAACACTTATAATGACATACATTTCTACAGTAATACAAATGATAGCATACTCTTAAGTGTATCACGACGTATGCGCAATGGTCCCGACCGATTTGAGATTGGTTATCTATAACGCTACAACATAGCTGACGGCATAATAGTACAATAGTTCTCAGTTAATATTTCTCCTTATATCGTTTATAAGCTGAGATCACGCAAGTGTACAGATGCATTATTTAATAGACCACCTTTACTGTGGCCAAATGCGATGTTTTTGAACACAGACAAACTTAGCACAATCTACAACACGCCGGTGCTCATCGAGGTTGCCTCAAGACGCTAACTGATGCTCTCTGACCAGCAAATCATCTCTCAAATACTGTGACTGCTTCCCAAAGCTCCAAAAAGGGAGAAATAGGACAGACAGGAAGGCTTTACCTAGTCGTACAATAACCATTCCCGGGACTGTTATCCTGTTTAGATTGATCCCATACGTCTATCGACTATTGATATTTGTTTTGAACAAACGTATCGGTATATGCACACGTTCGGATACCGAGATTTCAAGCTCCTGCGTATGACTTTACTACGTGATGCGCTCTAGAGAAAATTAAGTTAAGAAATATTCTTAAATAAAAAAATGTTACATAATTGAAATTGAACTAATGCTCCACTTTCTAGTTTTTTCATTGAAGGCCGAAAGGCGATAATTGAATCTTTCAAATGCTACTTAATAAGCAATTGATCAGTTAAGTAAATTGCATGGACATTTAAAAAGCAATGCATTACCTAATGAAGCCCATAGAGACAATGAATGAATAAGGCCGGTGTTCAAGTTACTGACTACGATAGGCTCGGTCGAACAACAAGAGTCTGTAGACTACAAACGATCCAATCACGAATTGGTCCTGTTACGTGGTAAATATCCTGGAATGACGTTTCGTTGCATTTTGCTACCCTACAACTGATAAATTGAAGACTGATTCAATAACTAACATACATACATTGTGTATAATATATGTGCGAGTCACTGCCATCCTTTCGTTTTTAGGTAGAACGTGGAGTCCAATGTTTCATCTTTTAATAATATATGTCTAACGAAAGTAAACAAATATTTGGCCTCGGAGATGGGGAAGCAATAGCGAAACGCTTGCGTCTCTCGCTCTCTCTCTCTCTCTCTCTCTCTCTCTCTCTCTCTCTCTCTCTCTCTCTCTCTCTCTCTCTCTCCCTCTCTAGGGTGCCCTTCGGTCTTATATCGAAAGAGAAAGATTTATAAGGACACCCAAAAAATTAATTAATTAAAATGAGCTAATTCTATAATACAAAAATATACGAACGTTCATATCGAGACAACTACTTAATACTGGTATAACTTCGAATCAGTAAAGCGTGTAACACTAATCGAGCAATATGTTCTAATTCGCGATATTGCTTTTCGGTTGATTTAATTATCTAATGATGATTAATTCTTATAAAAAATGAAGAAGATTGTCTCTTTTATCTATGTAACCTTGTTCATGGCTACTTTTTCAGTAAAATCTTCCAGAAGATATTGCTGTAGAAACAAGTTTCTACCAACACCCACAAGCGTCACTGACTGAGTGTAACAAACATATAATGGGACTTTTAACTAACTTCAGATTCTGATCGTGACGCGCGTACTTATACCCAGTCTCTCTCTCATAGGAAGTGGCGCCAAAATCGTGCGCTATGGATTATAAATTAAATCGTTTCCAAAAACTACTCTAAATACTGTCGGTATAATCTACGATAATATCACGCCCATGTACGATCTTACTCAGGTTCTTATAGGCGCTGATTGAAACCCCAATGGCCTTAGCAGCAAAAAAACAGCAGTCCGCTCCGCAAACATCTAGCTCTGACAAGGCAAACATTAAACTGAATATATGCACATGTTTAATTCAGGACGTACACCTTTCATCGATGATTGAAAATATTTGGGTTAAAATGCAAATACAAAGAGGTCTTATACGCAGCGACCCCAACAGTGATTCGAGAGCAACCCATTAAATTCACGTTGAAACACCATAATTGCATAATGTTAGACCGTGATAGGGAACAAAAATGGACGAATTTCTTGAGCTAGAGGTTCCATCCAAGCTGAAGTTTTTCTCACGTAGCTTATCTAGTCGTTTCTAGGTGTCTAGGTTTTTTTTTTTTAGCTGAAGCTTTTTGACCTGTTGTAGACTTTTTTCTTGTTTCGATATAACATTTTTTAACGTAATTGCTCCAACCAAAAATATCGGGGAACTCTACGACGTTCGTACATGAGCAGTATTTCGATAACGCTTCGGTGCTATATTTTTGGGCGATAGAACATCTACGAATACATATTATATGTCGCCATAGATGCACAACTAGCGACTATCTGGAGCAATTTGCAATTCGAAGGGAGTAACATTTGATCAATGGCCTATTCAATTGAGCAAAACAGAATGAAGCCTCAGCCTAATGCTGCCTGATAGCTGGAAATCGTTTAGAACTAATTTTCATTTCAGACGCTTCGTATAAGTCAAACCCATGGCCCAGTTAACGCAGTGGCTAAAAGCCACGCGAATCATGGCCGCCAACAGGACGTCCTTGATTCACAGAAGCTATGGCCTTATAGAAACTATGCACAAGCTAGCTCTTTAATAGATCTCATCTTCAATATGTTCTTTAATTCTGTAGAACGCGTTTGTGATATATTTATGATTACAAAACTGAATACATTAAAGCTACTTCGTTCAGTTGTGGTGATCATGCAGCCTGCCGCATTTACGTCGCCTTCACGTGTTCAAACATACTTCACATCGAAGTAATAATAGGAAGAACTTTTTAACAAGTTATTATACTTTATTTATTCACTCATTATCTCTTTTTAGACTAAGCCAACAATGTAGCTTGGGCTGAAACGAAGCACACTTTTTGCCGTATCGACATTGTCAGGGCATGTTTAGAATCTGCTGTTAGTGATGTCTGGCAGACAATTTCTGCCATAACATTGCCTGTTAAAGGTGGCACATCCAGTCAAACCTTTGTGCTGTCAGGCTCAGTCATCCAGCCGAACCTTGTAGACCAGTTGGGACTCAAAGCACCTTAGACCGACATAGTTGTTTCGTGGTGCGTGTGTTCTACAAAACTCTACAAAAAAATTATACAAAAGAACATCGGATGCGTTAAATGCTACGCGCAGCTAATAGGACCGGCCTACATGGCACTGTGTTTTTTTTACTGTGCAAAGGCCAAGAAAAGGGAAGAGAAGGACCGGTTACCTTTTTTTCCTTTGGTTTCTGAAAGGGCTCGTACGGTTCGGTGCGGCCGCTTGGTTCTTTCCTTCTTTACCCTGTCTCGGTGTTCAAAAATATATCTAAATGTATGTATATGTATGTCCGGTTGAGGTGTTCCATACCCAAGATTGCGCATCGGCCGCGTTGGCCTGTCATTTTGACGCTACGTGCTTCATCACGCGTTCCTCTCCAGTCAACAAATGAATCTGAATTGATTCGTTCACTTCCTCACTGGCACGTGAAGCTTGACGCTTCAAAAATACGTGAATGTTGAGAGGACTACCGAACTAAAACCATTGATACCAGCAGGGGAAAAGGCAATAAATTCTAAATGTTTCTTTTTCATTTTTGTCGAACTCGGCTGTCCTCAACAAACATTGGCCAAACGGACGATCGACAGATCTTCTTTCCGTCCTCGGAGTAGTTGTTGTTGTTGCTGCTGCTGTCACTGAGGCTAAGCGAATGCGGGAATGAGGTTGTTACATCAACAGCAAACGAGTTGATACTTCCAGTAATCTTTTGCGCTTGACAGTTGTGACGGATCAATAATTGGTTTATGAAAAGCATGTCGCCATATTTCGGCTAGCTTAAATTAATTTTACATTGCTATTGAAACTATAGAGATAAATATAGTGGGCAGCGATTTGCAGACTGCATGGTAAAATTTTGGAGGTATAAAATCATGACGAGAGCCCACTATAATAGCACGTTTGCGAAGCGTTTTATTCAGTGAGACTAAGCGGTCCTAGTGCTAGCATTGACCTACCCACCATACGACTTGAAAAGATCCTCTAAATAATACTAATAATAATATTGCTAGATTTGCCAGGGTGTCTCAAGAAGGGATCTGAATTGAAGTTTCACGTAAGATCGAGAATTCATCGCCATTGGATCTACTCATTGACAGTGATATGAAATCACTTGAGCATCAGCTTGCTATGGTGGCCATTGATATCAGCGTATAGCTGGAGGTTCGCTTTTGTCAGTCTGGCGTCAAAGCGATCCTATTTTACATCTAGGGAAAAAGTGCTCCAGGGAAAAGCATAACGTCGGCACATAATCGGGTCCCAAACCCCTACTTACAATGACAACAAATACCAACCCATCGACCTATCCTAGAAAATTATTTCTTGCTAGGAAATACTAGGTCAACGTCATGAATTCGAAGTCGAGGGATTGCTCATCACAGAACCTAACCAACCTGGACTAATCTGCCATAGCATGGTAGCGAAAGCGTCTGGACAACTTGCGTCGACGGTTAGCACCGAGCCGATCGCCGACTAGCCACAATTTGAGGCGAGCTCGATACGAAGGGAAGCGCTCAAATCACCCTCTCTCAACGCTGATTTATCTAGCCACCCATAATATTCCGTTATCTTGCACAGATTGTTTGCAAGCGTTTATAGATTAACACATTTATGTACAGCGAATAGCTTCGAATCGTTTACTAAACGGCACGAATGTTTTCTTTGAAGAATATCTAAATTGTCCTGTCATTTGACAAAATGGCTAACACTCCTTGGCGTGCGGCAGACAGCCGTTGCTTTGACCTAATAATAACACGAGAATATTTATCGTGTATGCGCTAAGAAATATGTGTGTATGAAAAATTCAAAAACTCCTGCTCAACGTAACCCGAACGCATGTCGCTGTTGACCATGTTCGGTAGGAAGGATCGCAGCGTATGTTAATTTTCTGTTCATTGCCGTTGGAGATGAGTACTTCACAGCCACTAACCATACGCTATATCATCTTAGATCCATTACAGAACGTAGGAAAAAAATTGTGTACGATTTAAGTACTAGTCAATATGAGCGATTCATTTTCGCATATTTGGGGACGGACGATATTATTTGTGTCCCATTTGATTAGAGCTGATGTATTTCAATTTTGTCATATGCCCCGAGAGAGCTACGAATTATAGATTCTGTACTTTTTACAAATGCCAGAAACACGTATGTCCATGTTGCGTTTGTTTGTGCTAATTGTACCTATCTACTAATGGTGCTAGATAAAAGTCTAAGCTGCAACGATAAAAATTATTACCACTACAAGATATAGTCCTGAACCTAGCTTCGGGACAATTTATCTCCACGTGTGTTTACGTCTCGACGAGATGGCTTTTGTAGTATTACGCAAGTCCGTTAAAATTACGAGCAAGAATTTAGCGCATTTTTTTGGGCGATGAGTGCCGGAGTGGTTGTTAGTTACTCGAAAAGATACCGGTTACGTCCAGGTAATTTTCAACCTAATGCTCCTTTTTGTAAACGTAAATCTTTGTGAAAACGTTATCTTATAGCTAAATGAATTGCTGACCGACGAAACATTTAAGGTATCCCTAGGAATAGCTTTAGATTATTAGATAGGCCTAACAAGATCATCGTTTTAGCATAAACTCACACAGCAGGTACTACATCTAATAGTAACTGCCACTTCACATCTGCGGCAAGAAGCTGTCGACACCCGTAAAGCTGCTTGTAGTTATCGCTTCATAATGTCTTTCCGTGTCAAACCCCCAAAACATATTTCTACAAGTAGACAAAAAATTTGCCAAGCTTTTCCTATGAATCTTCCGTTGCTGCAGGCTGGTACGTGCCTTCTGCAACTTATACGTTGATAATTTTACAATGAGACACATTATAATCAGTGTCTTCCACGCACTCGCGCTATGCTCATTGCCTCGGATTCACATTATATATAATGGCTTTTCTATGCTAGGTAGCAGTTAGACTTTATATAAAAGCGGATCATCTCTAAATGCTCACTTCCGCCTTCGCATTACACAGGTGCAATGCAAACAAACCTTATGGCCACCTGATGGAAGATTTTGGGCTCACTTTAAGATGAGCAAAAATACTCATAACAGAATGCCTCACATATATGCTTTGTCTATGGCCACAATTTCAGTTTGATGTGAGTCTTCCATATGGCGGATACCTAAACACGTTTCAAATAACAAGGCGCCCGAACAAAGCTCCATTAGGCAGAGTTGTCCGGCCCGGAAAAACATAATATTGATAGGAGTGACGACAGCAAATAATAACGTCGACATACACGAGGGTCGAGACATTTAAAATGAAAATAATAATTCCATTAACGACAATAACGATACCGAACCATTTTCTTTAGTTACATATTTGACAGAAAGGCGTTGAATGATAGATTGGTAGATGATCAGCTATTCGTCCCCTTTCCGAGCATGAGTCTCGAAATTTGAATTCTGCGGACAGTGTATAGAGGACTTCTGTTTTCGTAGCTATACAAGTTCATCTGAATATCGCTAGCCAGACACGAAGCGGGCTTCTGTTTGTGCCTGCTTAGCGAATTTTTTGCGAAACAACTCAATTTGACATTATCGGGACATACTCAGATTTTCAGGCTAATATAAATTGTATTTGAGTGGCGACCCACCCCAAGCATTTAGCTGCAGTAAAATTGTTTTAGAGAGTACATGTTTATGTGCCTATGTGCGTTTCTGGGCGTGTGCGGTGAACCTCATGGCATCGCGGCCCCGACCTGTCATCAACTGTGATTAATTGGCGTCAACTGAGTGTTTCTTTCATTTTAATTAGAATTCACCTTTGCCCTTGTGGCACTTATTGCCTTGGTTGCCATCGAGGCCCAGCTCTAGTACAGTGGCATCCTTAGCTGAGGAGGAGACACCTGGTGTGGAATCACTCACCTCTACTCTGGATGGGGTGACTACAATGTTCTCGAATACGTCTACCGCAAGTGGCACAGCTACGTATCTTTCAATCTAAAAAAACTTGATCGATGCCCCGAATTGACGTAGAAAAAAGCGTTGGAGCGTTCGCGCGTGTACAGAGATAGTGTCATTCTGACGTATAGATGTCTTCCCGTGACGCTTGAGCTTGGCCGAAACCAATTTTTGTCCAATAAAAATAAAGCTCTACGCGTTTACGTTAGAACTGAGAATACGATGGTAATGAGGCATCGAATTAGGCGAAATTGACGTTTAGCTTACGCGACATGTGAAGGCGCAGCCTTTTGAAGTTTGGATACTAAATATCGAATCAGCTGTTATTCGTCTGCCCCCACATAGATCTTCACGTTCCAGAAAGTCGAAAATGCAATTTCAGAAAAATCCTTAAAGCTATATGGTTTCTTCTGCGGACATATCAAGGCGAAGGAAAACATGACAATGATTGAAAGCTAAAAATAGTGCTTGTAGAAAACGCATCGCATTCAATAGGGAATAATCGTTTATAACAGTGTCGTTGAGAGCCGTACCGCTGTGAGCTTCTAGTTTGGCCAAAAAGATCGAACCACAACTGAACGATGTTCAACGCGCTGATAAGCAAGGCACCTTCTTCTTTGAAGTAAAGAAAAAACATGATTTGCACTTTTCAACATTGAAATGTCTGGGAGATCTCTGGAACAGCCAGGTAACAAAGCCATTTGTAGGGGCCTGCAGGGCATATGATGGGTTACTAATGTCTATACAACTGTTAGTATAAGAACGCTCTTGAACAATGCTGAGATTGCAACGACGTGCAGGGACATTTCAAGCCAACCGTCCCGAGGCCATCGGACTGGTTTGTTTTTAGTATGACCTCAGTGGTCGCTGCTGCGGGCTGAAAGGTTTGTACTTATTTATGGACGCTGGTTTGAACTGAGGTATGACACTACGGTGGACACTGATAATGCCATCCAGCTCCAACTTGAGGCATTACTAAAAATATACAACGTAAATGGCCAGTAGTTGCTAGCTCACGAAACAGATCATCAAAATTTGATGGCGCTGGGCGTTTATGATTTTTTTTGCTTAAAGATGAATAGCGGATGACACTATCGCTACAAGTCTAATGCCTCAATTCCCTTCCCTTTAGTTAATTACCTCAAGTTTATTAGATCTATATCTGGGAAATTCACTATTCAAAATTCCGTGTTTTACAATCAGCCGGCATCGAAACGATTTTTTTTATTTTTCTGCAGTTAATGAGCTGTTTGCATATCGTTTCTAGTTGTCTACGGCACTTCCGGCAGTTTCTATCGTCTCTGCCGAGATGAATGCTAATGAAAATTTCAGCACGCTTCGTGCCACTGCTGAAACATCCTGATCCTTTTACGTGGTTGATTTCGTCCAAGTACTGAGACGTTGTCAATGACGATTTACTTTCAGCTACACCGGAGGAGTTTCGGGAAATGTGAGCAAGATCAAAGAATGAAACCCCGGAAAGGGAATGCTACATATTATAAAATACTATTTGCTAGCGTGCGTCCAAGGCGTAATTTCCGTGAAATATTGTTGACGCGATCTTCGCACGTATATATATAATCGACGAAACGAACACTATACGACACAAGTCGAGAGCTAGCAGCACCAGCATAACACACCCATTAGCCACCATGTTCAAGGTGTTTTCTGTGAGTACGAAATCTTTTTCAGTTCAGACATCGTGTATGACTGCGTTTATGGGTTTAGCAACGTTTAGGGTACCCTCAGACTGGCCAATGGCTTCTTGATGATGACTGTTGATTTTAGGGTGGCCAATGATAAAATCACAGATGTTGCTTTCATGTTTCTTACACACAGTGCGTACAGCAAACAGATTTAAAGGGTCTCACTTGAAAACAGAAATGTATTAGCTTCAATTCCACAAGAGTTAATTTTTTGCGTTTGCTACATATCTGTATTCGTTACAGCTTTTTGCGTTCGCCCTCGTGGCGTGCGTCGTCGTGCTTGCTATAGTGACGCCATCGCTTGGTCAGGTCTATTACGCCAGCTATCCGTACGCCTACACCTACGGTTACCCCTATGCAGCTTATGGAGCATACGCTTATGCCCCATACGGCGCATATGGATACTATGCTGGTTACCCATACCTGCTTAAAAAGTAAACATCAAATTGGTAGTTTGCCTCTTTGCACAATGATGCTTACGAACCGGAAAATGACTTTATAAATAAACTTGTTATTAATTTTAACATGTTTTTTTTTCTTCATAGAGAACGTACTGAGCGTTAGAAGGGGTTTTCAAAATCATTTATCTTTAATTGACGATTGTGTACAAGCATATAAGCTTAGTACAAAACATTTAGAACAATTAATGAATTTCCTATATAAGCGTCAGTTAGAAAAAACTTAATACTTATTTCCAGCATATCCAAGCCGTGTTTATTCATAATTCATTGCTCTCTTCAGGTCTTCAAGTCTTCAAGTCAAAGGGTTTGTCTTCTGGAAGAGAGGGTCTAGAGCCTGCAGTGTTGGAACAACCATTATCTCAATACCTTGACAATTACCATATATATAATTACTAAATGTATTGCACCTGGTGCGGTACGACTTGGTGTTTAAAGTACATCCTTATTTTTATAAGTATATAATAATAATTTTATAGGTATAGCGGTATTGCGTTTTTCGTAAATGCACAACATAACTCCCAGCGCCAACAGCGTCGTTCATAGCAGCCACTGGTTACGCACAACGCGAATTTGGCAAGCTCCAATAGCAGCAGGAAATCTATTCTAGCTACCTTTCGTTATCTCGCAAAGTAAGCGTGTGAGTAAACATACGTCGGGTAAAAATAGGCGTATCCTAGTGACGGGTACAAATAGGCGAGTCCTCTGTTCGAACCCGTGTAAGGATAGCCGAAAACGTAGAAATACGGGATGGCATTCGGGTACGCATGTGGATACGCTGAATAGAAGATTTGGCCAGATATCGGCCTTGCCGTCATGGCAAGCACAGCGAACATACACAGCTGCAACAAGCAAACAAATTTAGTTGATTTTCAAGCTAAGATGCAATGAGACATTGTGAAGATCCAGAAGATCGAAGTTCTAGTGTGACTGTTTGAATTCTGAAAGTTGAATAACTGCCCCGGATCGCACAAACCAATCAGCTTTATGTCGGTTTCGTTCGTTGTAGAAGGCATGAGCCAAGCTCCGAGCAGACGAATTCGTTTTCTCAACGCGTCTGTCAAAAATGTAGTTGTAAACACCATGCACAGTTATAGAATTTGAGTGTTCCTTCTCTATTTGATGCAACGTAGTGGCCTTAAAACCGCCCCTTAGCTATGCACCTAACCAAGTAGCCTATAGCCATAATTGCAACGGCACCTTAAATCACAAAGGTTAAATATATTGTATTTAACAAGTTTCGCCTAGAGGAAAAAAATGGACATTTTTATTACCGTACAAAGAAAAATCGTTATTAAGTTACTCACCGAAAGTTTGAACATTTTTATTTAATATCTAAAAGCTAATCGCATTTCAAGCTCAAGTATTGTGTATCCGTTGAAGTATGCACCGTTGTCTACTTCAGCAAAGCCTTCTCGATAACGGATGCTTTTTTTCCTATATGTTTAGTCGTGAAGGGCTTATTTGCGTGTATCACAACACCGTTGGACAAACGCCATTATACCACCCGTACGGCTCAGATTCTCTTGCCATCTTGTGTCAGTCGTAGAAAACATCCTTACTCGTTATAGCACGTCTTTCTTCCTATTAGTCGATATATGTGTGTCTACGAATAAAACGACAAGATAGTCCTATCGTTACCGAAAACATAATCCTCTTGCAATAAGGGAAGACTTCCGGGACAAAGGTTACTGTTGAAGAGAGTATTCGACAGGGTTTCACGGTGAAAGCCAGCTTGGTCCGTACGACAATATTGCTGCGCTGCGCCTAAATGAAAAATCTATACAAGAAGATGGGAAAGAGGCAATTGCTTAATCAACTCCGTTTCCAAGGGAGCCACAAGGCCAAATTTCGTGATGGCCACGCATATACAGTGGTTTAGAATACGCCGAATCGGCACATATTAAGACTCGGTGCTAATTCGTAATGCTATATTAAAAACAAAACAGTTATTAATTAAACCTAGAATTAAACAGTACAGATCTAATCAAGGTACAGTTCATCATGGTAAAACGATTGCATGCCGGCTATCGCCTGAAGAGTTCCAACTTCAAAAGCCACCTATCACTTAAGCCTATCCCTCGAGCTGTGCAGAAAAATAATGTTAATAACCTTAATAATTTTTATTCTAAAAAAAAACACGTATTCAAGTACATTGTCAGACTGCATAGCACAGGGACAGAAGACAACATCTGTAATTCGTAAACGGTTGAATTAATCTTTCGTATTTTTACAAACATTTCCGGAACGTTTTTTTCCAGAAAAACCACCTACGGAAGAATGACGTTCTGCCTTTACATCTCAGTGACTCGATCTCATGATTTGAGCTAATCTGGAAAATAGACACATTTGTTCATATTTAGTTATTTTGAAGCGTCGAATACGGCACCGATGTTGTGCCTTCCATAGCAGACGTCCTCGCATCGATACAACGAACATCTACTTTCCATTTCTTGAACAAGTAGGAATAATTGACATAATAGCCGCATGGTCCATACAGGGTACATGGTCTAAACAGATTGAAACCGCAGCTTCCAACAACGCGTACGGACAGCCGAATCCAAAGCTATAGAAGGAACCGCCGTGATAAAACTGACCGGAAAAAAGCATTAGTGGGACCGCAGACTCTTGAACACATAAAAGAACCTCTGTAACGTTAATGCTCGTATATAATGCATCCGCTTCATAGCGTGGAATCGTTTTCAGTCCTCTTGATAAAACCCTACGCAACTAGCGAATCGACTTGAAAATAAAGCCCAGTCTCATTAAACTTAGGTTATATAAAAATAAATTAATTAATAATTATAATAAAGCGATACCGCAGGGGCGTATGAAATATACAAATTTTATTAAAGCACATTGTACGCCTTCCTCTATAATAGGAGAGAATTGACCAAAGGCATATCGAGGTGCTAATATACAGGATGGACCCATCACCAAACTTTGTCAATTGGGGCATTAAGTTTTACAAATTGGTCACAGTTATTCTTAACTGCTAACGGCGACTGCACTATAGTTCAATCACAGTCGTTCAGCTTTTGTTCATATTTTACTCTGTAGACGCCTTATATTATCACCAAATTATTCAGCTATCTCACGCTTGGCGAGATCACTGAAGAACGGAAAAATCATAAAGTGAAGGCTTTATAATTCTAAACCGCGACCTAAAGGAAATTTGACATATAATTATAACTTAATCCACGTTCGGGTGAAAAGAGATGAATAGTTTATGAGGAAAGATTATCTTTAACAAACGCGCTCGTGCATTTTGGTCCAACAAATTTCCAACGGCGTACTTCATTCTTCGAATGGATGTAAAAGCATAAAAGTAGATCCATTTCAAGCACGCCCAAATAAAAATATTCAGTATCCAATTTATAAGACTATATTAGCCTTATTGTTGATACACTCTCAAAGCTGTCTGGAATCGGATGCTCTAGTTCATAGTCATGTATCACCTAAGCACAACTAATCTGTTTTGTATCGGATTTTTGCTTTTCGTCATTACTTAACACCTAACAACAAAAAAAAAGTTTGCTCCTGTTTTTAGCGAAGCGAACGTATCTCTTAATATCTTTGTGTTTACATTAATGTTTCGATAATTATTTTAAATAAGAATACAGGCCGACACAGCATATTCAATGGACTCTCTAAGTGTGGCACCCATTTGTATTTGTTAGTAGGTAGCTCGAAAAACTCGTGACGCTCAAAAATCTAGCAGACAGAAATTAATAACTTGTCTAAGGTTTTTTCGGAATTAGAAAGCAGTAAAAGGATGAAACTCGTGACACTGCAGTGTACACGAAGTGTAATATACGCTTCGGATACTATTAAATAAATCGTCTCTATGATGAGTAAACTAGAAGGTCTTGATCAACGTTTTTGTGCGTCTGAAATCCGGACAAAGCGTGACAGTTTAGGTTAATCATCAACATAATACCATTGTCCATGTAACATCAACATTACTATTGTAATCCAAGGTTTCCTCTGAAGTAATACAATCGTGTGATAAGCCAGTTAGGTATATGCTATAATAGCCGAGTGGCGAAATTAGCACTGGCAAGAGGTAGCAAGCCATAATAGAGCAAAGGTTCAGAAACTTTGCTGAGAAAAGGGGTCTTTGATCAGAAAACCATTGTGGCTTCCAGAAAGACAGATCAGTCCTGACGGCAATTAATAGGGCCTTCGAACGCGTAAACCCGCTTGCTTGGAAGTAAAGAACCTTGTATGTGACAGGGTGCTAAAACTAAGCAATCCTTTTTTGAGAGTAAAAATTGTCGCCTGTGCAGCTGATCTGGTTGTCCCAGTTCGAGCCCAGACGGCAGAGGAACTCCAAAAAAAAGTCACATGGATTTAGAGATATCTTAATATGGATGAAACAACATGGGCTCTCTTCGGCTTCTGTGAAGTCAGGGGCTATATTACGTATCGATAGGGAACAATTAAAGCTTTTCACACTCTCTTTAAACGCAGAAAGTATAAAAATAACGAGATACGCGGGTATTTAACTCAATCACGTAATATAGGGGGAGTGCACTACATCAAGCAGCTATCACAGAGGCGCCATGTGCAAACATATATGGCCCTAGAAAAAGGAAGAATAAACTTTTTACGGGGGTAGCAGGCACTCCATCCAAGCCTACGAGAGTCACAGTGAATAAACTACTAAAAATTCGTGCGCCTAGGGTTATCCAAGCCTGTGGCACAGTCAGCATAAACACAGCCTTGGCAGAAATCATTATTTAGGATCTGAAAATTAAAGATACGCGCTTGCTCTGTCACGATCTGATGGATGGTATGAAGAGGCTTATGTCTTTCATCATCTGGTAGCGAGTGCATTAGAGAACGAGTGAAACTATGATAAAAGGGATCCTGAATAAAAAAAGGACAACTCGCGGAAGTATGGGGAACAACATAACAGTTTTGTTAAGTCCATAGGACGCACGGAGGGGTTATAGCCCCATGCAGGAACCTAGCTCGTTTAGAGAGATGGGGAATACTACCGAGGCGACCCCAGCCTGATAATTTATTTAGTGGCACTAGCGATTCTCTCCTGCCAGCATGTAGTACTGTTAAATGAAGATCTAAGCTGATTCGTAGTGAATCCTAGTAAAGGAATATTGAATGTGTAGGTAGTAGCCTATACGGAATCAGGTCCAACTGGCAGGATTGAAATTCGCACTCGGCCAACATGGTAGCGGTCATAGATCAACTGTATTACTCAAAACTTTGTCTGCGAACATGAAATTCAGGTTAGCTTTACTTATCTAAAGATGCAGATATAATGGGCCAGCGCTAGCTTGACAGAAGTGCTAAAAAGTGACAACTTTATATATATATATATATATATATATATATATATATATAGTACTTTTCATTCTCACTACCCCAAATCCCACCAGCTCAAAACTGGATAGATCATGTTCCATTGCGCTTTCAGCAGGGCGCTTAAGAGTACCATTACTCTACAAAAGGGGTCCAACCTCAATGGGCATTGGTCTCTTACAATGGCATAAAAGCTGATGTCGCACCGCACTTGTTACACGATACGAGTAAAGGAAAGTGGATTCTTTTGTGCGGCAAACAATACAGCTGTAGACACTGTGAATTTCCTCTATATCAGCGGAAATAGTTTCATGTGCCGATGTATACGCCTATGTACATGTACATACAGAATACTCTTCAGTCAGAGATGTCCCTATAGAGTCAACTTGGGTAGCATTTGCTATCTCTGTTAGGCTATTTTTATTTTACATAGTTTACAGATAATAATAATGTATATAAAAATAGGGTCTAATGTATTAAGCTATCGAGACCCATTACCACTTTAATACACTCCCTCCGGAACAATCAAAGATGTGACGAATGGTACTTAAAAACGGTTCAAGGAAATCAATACATGACCAGCGAAGTGTGACAGTGTGGTTGTAATAGACTGACTAGGCCAAGTGCGAAAAGGGGGTTGATTGTTTGGTATAAAAGGTAATGCAGGTACCATTTATTGAAGGTACAAGGACGAAGTCCCTGTTGAACGCTAAACAAATAGTCTGCGGATAATTAGTATTGCTTTCGCTGCCGTATTAATACGTACAGCTACGATATATTTAAAACTGTATTATTGGACGCAAAAAATGAGCCGGTTTCAAAAGAGTTAGGACAGGTTGCTTATCGAGAGTGGAAGTGTGACCAGTGAACGCGACAGAGACCGTTGTTGAGAAACCGCTTCTTAGTCTATATCTTAAGTATAGCCTCTTTGGATGCTGCGCAACTTACAAATATATGAAAAAAAATGTGCATAATTTACTTGTAAGTTCATCTGGATAAGAAGAAGTGATTGGTTGATTCATAGGAAATAGTTATGTCGATTTAAGTACTAATCAGTTCAACGGTAAATACAATTTTGTTTTATAAAGTTGAGTAAAATGCTACCATTATAGAGCTTCTTAGATGCATACGTTTCCAAGTTTATTCTAAGCTGTCATGACACTTGGTCGCACCATCGTCATAATTCCTAAACTGTCGATCCGCAACGGAACGAACAGATTTAATAAAAAAAAAAAACTTCTTCTGTGAGACAAACTAAATTCTCACAGTCACGCAAAGTTATCGTATTTGATGTGTCCTAGTTTCAACCTTCTACATGTTCGCTCTGTTGAGCAGGTCCATTGCAAGGAGTGACCTGGCGAAAGGAATTTGAAGACCAAAAATCCTACAGAATCCGTAATAACAAAACGCAAATTATCTACTTGTCGATCTAAAAGCTAGCAGGCTTCTTCAAGTCGTCTTGCAGTTAACCTGCTCCCAACCTTTGAGTACTACTACCACGGAAACATGGCGAACTGTCCGCCGCATCCGAGCAGAACCTGATTGGGATCATTTGGAACAATAGCCTCATGACAAATCAGTTGCATGTTAAATTCTACCCGCGAACTGCGTTGCCTAATTTAGAAATGTAAATATGGCCCATATATTTTAGGAGGATCCGAATTATTCCGAGTAATTACAGTTGTAGCCCAAGAAGAATAACGAAAACGAGACGTGCTCAACACGTAGCTTAAAGCACGTCGCTTCTTGATCACAAAAGCCATATATAGTCGTCATATGTATAGAATTTGTATGCAATGGTCTCCGCGCATATGGCTCATATGGGCCTCACTATTCAGAGATCAAGACCCACCCCAAAAATAATGCGATTTTCGAATGTTGAATTTTGATATAATTATTTTAAACGCACTTCTCAAGAGTCATAGGTAAATCTAATTGACCTTCAGTAGAGATAGAAAAACTTTGCCTCATAGGTAGTCGTTGTAATAATACCGCCAGCTAGATTTATATAACAGTGTTATATTCAAATCAGTATGCTCTTAACTTAGAGTGGATAGACAATACATATCTATACGGCAAACCTAAAGCTTTTAGAGGTTTTTTTTTTGAAAATTTAACTTGTCTGCGATTTCTAGCTTCAGTGGGACAGTGAAAAGAAACTTAACCCTTATTACTTGTTGTTACTATTACCTGTTAGTATCATAGATAGAAAGAGTTTATTTGGAACTGGTGGCCATTTTTCCTTCCAATCGGTTTGCAAGCCTCGAAAGAGTATAGATCTCTTGAAAGCCTTGTAACAAGCAAGAGGAGGTTTATAGTGGGAGTGGAGGTTCTGGCGAATAATTAGTCTAACAATCATCAATGTATAAAATTATATAGGCTGAATAGAATTACGAAAAGAATTCGGTATTATCATCTATCCATGCGGGTTTCCTAGAGTTACGTAAAAGTTACTGAGCTTTACATGAGAACTAACTTTAACGACAGTAACTATCAATTAGTAATAGTGGGCAGTAATGCCTGCAACGCTGTAGGGGATAACTTTCGATATGGCGCAAGTAGTGAGTGTTTTGATATCGATACTGGCCAAACATACTTTTGCAATGAAAACTGAGGATTCAGTTTGAAAGAATTGCTAAGTTTTAGCTCGAAATTGTCAAATTATAGCCCGTACACGTGTTCTAACAAGCGTGTCAAAAAAAATCATATGCTTCCACATGTCATCGTTTCCTTCGACTTTCTTTGCTTATTTTTTCCAAAACAAAGAAAAAATAATATTGACCTTTTTTTTTTTTTTTTTTTTTTTATAAAGAAGGCCTTTAAAATACCCACAGATACCGTTTCATTTCATTTATTTTAAAGTACACACGTTTTCATATGTTAACACTGAATCTAATTTTAGAATTAGGAGATCTAGCAGCTAAACTATATAGAGCGCAGGAGTCATGCGTGCACCTTGTTGCTCCCTAAATAACTCAGCTGCGTCTGGTTTCGTATCGACTAGCCTCTTCCGTTCCATATCACAAGGACGAACGATTATGCTTTTCTAGGATACCCTAATTTCTTTTTCAGTGTAAAAGTTGTAACTTCGAATGGTACTGTAAAGTGAAGTTATGGACGTAGCGTGCGTATGTTGATCCCTTCAGAACCTGAACTTTTTATATTTAAACTAATCATGCCCTTAATATATATATAAGCCTTCATTTATTCGCTTCTTGATGTCTCCTACCTCTCTCTACCTTTGTATATATTTACTAAGGGTTAACACATTACTCAATCGTATCATTAACCGCTTTCCAGCGATAGGTTATACGCCCGCTCTCATAAGGATTAACATTATTTAGCACTCAGATACTGCAAGGACCGTTTACACGGATCCGATTTTACTGATAGAGCTAAACGAATAGTAATTTTCTATTTAATATATTGAAGTGAATGAAGTCCACAGAGTTCAACTAACTTCAGCTAAAGTGCGATAAAATAGATACCATGCCAAATGTTTAGCTTTACTCGGGGCGGGAGAGATGTCCATGGAGATAGTCTAGTCTCATTCGTTTCCTGGCAGATGGGGCAACCGTTAAAAGCGAGAATGCCTGCGCAAGGCAGCCATAACAGCTTAAGTGGGACATCTGAGGGCTAAAGAGCTCGTTGTCCGAATGCTGCTGAGTGGTGAATGAATAGAGGATGTTTTACTTAATCATCTTTCCAATCGAAAGCCATTTAAGAACTTTGAGATATTTTGACTATATATTAAAAGAGTTATTATACCATATTATGAGGAGGACAAATATAAATGTACGTTTAATAACAGTTGCAAGCACACGTTTTTTTATGGCAAACGGCTACAACGTCTCGATTTTCTTAGGTTAACCAGCTTACACAGATTTACAAGCAATACAATAATAGCAATAGTGATACAATTTACTTATGGATAATTTTTTATTGATTTTGTACGTGACAATAAATTTTTGCTGCTCTTTCTGTCTTCCACAATGGACACAGCGGTGAGACTCTATACTACAGTATACAAAGGTGGACGAGACGCCACTTAAGGCAGGATATTAAAGCCAATACACTCGATACCCAAAAATTGAGGATTGCGAAAATCTGCGTGAATTTTCTCGCTGTAATCATATACAGTTGTTGCGTTTTCAGCGGCAATTCGCTTGATTCGGGTGAGACATTTTGTGTTTCAGTAAAAAGTTAACGAACGCCTGATTTGATACGTTGGTCTGATCGAGATTACGCTCAAGATTGATTCCGGCTATTCTCTACGCCATGCGCAACTCAACATACGAACATAGTGGAACACGGTGGAACTCTGATCCGATTGGCGCCATATTGTCTCTGTTTACCCAGAGGGTGACGAGGGGCGCTAAAACGAACGAGAGAGCGAAGGGGGGGCGAAGTTCGAAGCGCAGTACTCACTCACAATGCACAAGCCATTCTCGCGACAGCAAAGCCGAAGTGTCGAGATTGTGTTCCTGAATGAAACGCACCGAGCTTCGTTGAATGCGCTCTGCTGATCTTAAAGATGAAACGACTAGTGACACTTACTGATATGAAGTAACGTGATAGAGCACAGGCGAAACTTGCCGTTGTCACTGGCGCTGCTGTTGCGGCTTGCACGAAGTCTCCGCTTACGATGTCGTGTACGTATGACCTGACAGGTCCTGGCTGGACACAGTTAAGCCTGATCTCTAATCTCACAGTTTCACAGAGTGCCTGCCCCCAGCGAAGAGGACAAGTTTCGCAATAATACAATAGATGTGCATCAGTCCAGAGCTGTTAGGAATAATGCCCAATGTGAGTTGTTGCAATATTGTTTGCGCAAGAAAACATATTTTCTTCAAATTATGCTCGCATGTTTATCAGCGTGAACGAGTTGAAAACTATACGCACACAGCAAAGTTTTCGTGTAACGAAAATAAGAAACACCTATTATAATGAAAATAATAATAACAAGCTTCCGTGGCTAACTAAATGGCGGAAGCTTAACTGAACGACTAGTTCTCCCTTGGAAACAGAGAAGGAGCATTTTATCCCGACATCACTTTGATTATCATAAAAATCCTAATGTGTACTGTATTCCTGTTTGTCAAAAATGACGCCCTTATACCTGTTGCACTATTTGATTTAACCGGCCTCTTCCGCCTTGCCTCGTCTATAGCACTTCATTCAGTGCGGTACCTAGCTACTTAAATCTTTCGGGACGCGCCTATCGAACTAGCGTCCACCCTCGCATTTCTAACGGAACCTTTATTTCATTCAAGGTCGTTCAAGGTTGCTTTGTTTGACAGCGGCACAACAAGGGGGGACATGTTTATTATTTGCATTGAATGCAGCGGCCGTTTGTTTCTGTTTAGTCAGTGGTGCACCCACTACATCGTGGCGCCCCCACAAGGACAAGCTATCGCGCATGGCAGCATATACTCGACTGAGAGGATGGCGGAGCTTAGCCGCGTATGTGTGTACGCAGTGTTGACGCTCCTGAACATAAGTCCGGTCGGTTTGAATCGGAAGCACCAGCAATGAATATTGCCCATTGATTCTGATCGAACGCTGCTACACTGTTGGCGCTACTGTTGTTGATATTGTAGTCGTATGGCATTGTAACGCAGTGGAATTGTTATGTGAATGCTGCGTCCGGGACTGAGCGAAAAAAACCTAGAACGAGAATGAACTCGTCGAAAGGACGAGTGCACTAGTTACTGGACTAAATCACAAGCAGAACGCGCCGCTCACTCAATCTCAAGGACTCCGGCCCTTTTCCTGTGAGTTTCTGTTACATTTCCGCACCAAATCCATCGGAACTGCCTAGGCCAACGATACTGCACCGTTGTTTACTAATGTAGGTACAGAACGCAGAGGGTCGTTTGCACAGGCCAGAAGGGCAGTAGCTTCGTACGTTTGTGATACTCCTACGCAGCTAACCGTCTGATCGTGAGGCTCGCTTCCACGATACTATCAGACGAAGTGCGACCCAAACTCAACTATTAGTATCGATAATAGCAGAAACACATATACAAAAGAATTGGGCGCACTATGTGAGCGGCCAAATAGACGCAAAGTTTTTTTGATTGGACTAGAATTATGCTATTTACCTTCCATGTCTGTGGTCCTATCATTTAGATACCTGACGACTTACCAGGCCCGTTGATCGGCTCTTGTGGCTATTTGTGGTTTTGATCTTCTCAGTGTTGAGTGCTTTAATGTGAGAGAAGCACAGCCACGATCACTAACAGCAATATCTCCACATAACTTTACATTGAATTTTGTTACGCTTATGTCTTTCGGAGATCGAAAAGTATCCACGCCAGATTTTCACCTATATGTATATCTTAGGTACGCAAAACCATGACCAACTCAGAAGCCAAACATGAATCAAGTAAGTTAATGACACGAACGAATTTGTAAGTTCCCTAGATTTACTCCACGTAATCAAAAATCGCATAAAAATAAGGCTTCATAACATTTGGATGTTTTCATCCAGTCGTCCGTACGCTACAGTCGATCTCACAAGGGACATGTATTTTTTTTGCAGAAGTTTCGTATTGCCATTCAAAGTTAAGGACCAACTGAATCCATCCATCGGGGTCACAAATAATACCTAGCTAGCGATTGAAAACTGCCACCGCAAAGATAACTGTTTTAAAAGAAGGCCATTTTAGCGTGGGAGACAGCGGCAATCTGGCAGCTATCATAGACCATTGAACTGGAACGGTAAGAAATTAATGGACGCAGGAAAACTAGCACCAACCAGAACTTCACGTCCCAGCCTAGCTAGCGGACAGACACCCCTTTGAATGATCTCGACGTTGTCGTTTTTCTTTTTGCCGCTGTCGCCTAAGCCCTTTGTCGTCAATCAGAGTTCAGTTCAGCGATCTGAGCAACAATTGACGAGTGCGCCACGTCCGACTTTCAACCCTGTCGCCGGCCGCCAATGCTTTGGTCGCCCATGGTTTTCGTCTCGGAAACGATCATTACTACCGTGGCCATCGTACAGATTTTGGTGAGACAGAGCTTACATTCCACGCCGCCCGCGACTTTCTGCTCGTACGCTGCCTAAACCGATAGCCGTTACAAAACATAGGCGCCCTCGGTTCTATGTTGGCTGGCAACCGCGATAGCAGCGGCAGCGGCAGCTTGAACAAAGTAAAGATTAATGTGAACAAGAATTAGGAAAAGAGAGATCGAGAGAAAGCCTTGGAGTCATCTATCAGAGCACCGGACGAGTGCGTCGAATGATATCTGAGTTCGCAATTGTCAGAGACACTGAAGGGCTCCTTGCCGGCCCCGTCGCCGAGTTTACCATAGTGCTTTTATTGCCATCACCGCTGCTGGTACTCAAAGGACGCATTGGCATTCATGCGAGGGATGTTAGCGTCTGGATAAATTTGCGTGGGGGCACGTGCACGCACATTAACGGAAGGAACGGCGACAAAGAGTACAAGGCCAACGATGAGAGCGATCATCAAGAGTGGTCATCATAGCCTATGGGATCCCATCCGGTGAGACACCGCCGGACGACAAGGTGGACTGGGATGGTCAGTCACACTTAATGATAATACGATTATTATAATTCTTCTATTTATTAGCTTACTATTTAAATTTAGACGATAGAAAACACTAGTCGACCATTTTATCCTCTGATCTCTCTTTGCCGAAATATACTACAACAAATGATGATACTGACCCATGAACACTGCTTGAATACAGCTATACCTTGAAATAATAACATTTTTCCTATATGCCTGTATTAAGGTTAAATTGCACAACTACTCAAAAGCTACTTTGCTGCCCTAATACCGAAGAACTGTGAAATGTGTCATTCCCTCAGTTTTACTTTGAAAAGTTGCTTTACTTTTCAAACTCCGATCGAAGTACGCGAGTTCTCACAGTGCAGACCTCAGGCAGTCTCTTTAGTAGCATGGTATCTATTGTTACAGTCGGTGTTTCTCATTAGCGTACATCGGCGTATCTTCATTGGGCATTCTTCACGCCTTAGAACGAGCCTATTTCATTCGAGGCAGCTCGACTCGATTGTACGCGAGGTCGCCAGACTCTGTTAAGGCCTACACTGCAACAACGGCTACCGCTAACCCGGCCGCTGTCATTAGTTCTGCCGAGGCTGCTCGCCCATACGCTACCCGATGGCGCAGTTTGCAATGCGGAAGCGATGGCTGCCAACTATTAGACCCGAAGTGTAGTTAGAGCCGAGCACGGCACGGAAGCTGAGTGAGACACTCGTAAACCTTGATACAGCACAACTAACAGTATTAGTAGTAGCAAGCGGTGCGAGAGCCCCGCTGCGCGAACGCTTTTACCATGCGCGGTTACCATGGCTCCGTTTCTCCGCTGTCTCAAGTGACTTCGCCATTGCGGTGGCAATCGAACGCAGTTCAGCTGGTGAGTTCGTATGGCGTTTATGACTGGTGGGAGTATCCTAATCCATCACACTCGACATCTTGATCGCGCGGGAATTGCTCACGACATTTCGAAGTTCGCATCTTTAAGAAGAGCTGAACCAGCAGCAGCTGAAGAAACGGCAGCATGTTGCAGAGGCTAGAATCGACAACTACACCAGCCACTAATGCGGAAATGTAATTGAGAAGAGCATACTCAAGGACACTGTTTGAACGGTTACATTGTCGCACTGTCTCTCTCGACCTAGAATACAACGAGGACTTGAGATCAATACTTTTGGTATTTCGAATGCCGTCGAACCGATAAGCAAACGCCAATTTAGGTCAAGATCAAAACGAAAGCGAAACGCAGACAAGCTCGTAAGTACAAGCGGTCTTGGGTAAAGAATATGTTTGTCGTTCGCAATGTCCTTTACAATGAATTAGCTGTAAGCTCGAAATACCCACAACGGCTTTTATTTGCGAGCTGGGCGCAGGCCGATCAAAATATTATAGTAGCATTATACTGTCTCAGGACCCGGCCGAATTAAGCGCGTCAGAGCTGGCGATTGACATATGCAAGCTACCTTTGAGCTACCGTTGGACGGAAATAGAGCCTTCCAGCGAAAATCCCTACAAAGTATATGTACAATGACGAGCGGCATTGGCAACGCAATTAGACAATGTCCACACCATAAACGCTGATCTAGAGGAATCACGTGTAACGCAAATGTACGCTAGCGTCGGTTCACTAGTACTAGGTTCGTACTTTTCGGCACGTCTTTTCAAGAATAATTATACTCAAAAGTTTTACGTGTGGGCGGCCGTAGCAGTTACGATGTTGTTGGGAAAAGCCGGCCATCCGGGTCGGATACGGCCTAGTACACGATCAAAGGCGAAGGCCACAAAATTGTATGCGATTGTAAAAGGATGCGAAAAGACATTTACCATCTGGCGTCAAAAGCACGAAATCGCTATTTGATTTGAAACTAGATCTTAAAATAGACATTAACCTACCTCTATTTTCTTTATTTGCCTCTTCCGGGCGACCACGAGACTAAAAGGTCAATATTCTTTTGTCGAAATCAAGCCTTCCATATACGTACATATGTACGCTGTGCCCGAGATCAATAGTTTGGTGTACTACTACCAGTTTCATATGCGCCACGTCCGACTGGCTGATCCGCGATCTCATCTTAAAAGCAAACCGCTAACACTGAATTTTTGGTCCGCAAGCTGCGCTTTTCACTGCATGGTTTACCCAGTTGGCCGTCAACGTTTACCTACTAAGGAGATCTGTAAAGGTTTCACTAGGTTTCCGGATCGTGAGGGCCCTAAATTGAAAAGCGGTAGTTATCAAAAAGGTAGTACCAGTTTTGATAGTTACAGTCTGTTGCAGACGACAAGAAGTATGCCGTCAAAGGGTGTGTGCCTGCATGGATTTCAGCGGCACTATCAAAAGATGTTATTCATGCGGGAGTCTGCTAGCGGAAATCAGCATGGGCAGTGAGTAAAAGAGTTTTCAGGGCGGTGAAGAAGATCGGCAAGATTTCTTATACGTTGCATGAGCCCGATAGGACCGATCAGCGGACAAAGCGATCATAGAACGCTCTGTCAAAGAAATGAGATGATGCTGTCCATTGCTGACGGCGCTCTTGGTCAAAAGCCCCGCCTCAGAAATATATATCTCTTTGTAGATATGCACGTTTGTTGATTGATTGATTGATTGAGCGAGCATGCTCAATGAACCATCAATGGTTTACGTTGTCGGCACCGGAGGGTGACCGAAGAGACCAGCGTTTTTTTAAACTTGCATCTTTTATATAGATGAACTTAGCTTGAATAAAGATGGTCTGTAGCAGATACCAAAACTTCACACACATGGGTCATAATTACTTATACGATAACTGCATACGATATGCATACGCACACCGTAGAAATGTAAGACAGTCGCTGAAATTGATTAGTATGAAAACAGTGCGGAGTTTCTAATAACAGAAAACTTAACAGATCCCCTTTGTCCAAGTCAGGTAGAAAACGGCTGTGTTCAAGTTGATGGTCCGCTGAGGCCTGCACGTAGACCGTTTGTGGTGTAAATCAGACAGAGAGTAAACCTAAACTTGTCGTTGAATCATCAGTATGGTAACAAAACCTGTTTTAATCCTATAATCTAAGATAAATAGATCTTCAATAGAATAAAACAGATTTACAGCTGAAGCAGCTGTAGGCGCCGCTAGTCTACAGGGTGTCGTTGTTCCTTCGTCTACCTTTATAGGCCGCAAATTTGTTTTACCCTCTACCGTATACTGATCATTCTTATGGGGTAGGGCATCACAGCCTTTTTTTTCATTAGTACGGAGATCCGTATTTTGCTCGTCTTGTTTGTCTATGATGGGCTCGACAAAATCAGTTCAAGGCCTTAGTTCGTATCCTGTTTTGACGGTTTCCGATCATGGGAAAGTAGTTCTGTCTATTTATAAGTACACACTGAAGTCGTTGGGTTTTTTTTAGCTTTTTCCAACTTTTGTTTAACTCTTCGAGAACCGAACAACTCGCTGATGTTTTTGATACTTCCCGGCGGAACGTAGATTAGCACTAAGAAGACTCGTATGTGCTACTAACGACATGCAGTACAAACAAAAAAATCTGACCCGGTGGGTTTTTTTTGAAAGAAAAGAACCCGGGAATTCGGTTAGCATCATTCGTTTACCTTTAATCAGAAACAATTGCACATATGAAACTTTTATTTGTTTACAACTAAAACCTCTTACTGAAGGTGACTTCGCCGAGAACCTGTTGTTCGGGCCGGGCTGCCCAACGTCTGAACTGATCACAAAAGATGAATTGAAATAGGATGACAAACATGTATTAGATAATAATCTGCATATTTAAACTTCGAATGAGCGCGATCTTTATGAATATCCGAGTAACTACGTAGTTTTTGCCACATGTTCTTCGTAGTTAGCGTTAGCTTTGCATGCAAGATGTAGAGATTCTGTGCATTGACGTTTGCGTTTTGTAAGATCTTCAGGCTCCATAAAGATTAATTCCTTGGCGTTTGTACGTTGGAAGAAATCTGTGCGTCACACAACACGTGACAGGCTATGTGTGTTATCAAAAATAACATGTCTCTTTTTCAGTTTATTTAACCTTTTATGTTACAGAACTTCATCCATATTCATCTCTATCCCATACAGAGTCACAGCACAGAGGCGACCTTACCTATCTTCACATAACGTTTATATCCGCTAGCCTGGCAGTAAACTGCGAAATATAATATTCTAGTTGTTCCTGGAATACTCGGAGATACTCCTTAGGGTTGAGAAATAACGTCGTCACTTTATTCCGGTTACTTCCTACTATATATAAACTATGTTAAATAGATTTCTAGAATTATTGGACCTGTTTGGTTTAGGCGGGCGGTGGGACGATTAGCGCCATATCCGGAGTTTATCTGACATTGCTATAGAAAGGAGAATTTGTTCAGGATTTATGAATCACGAAGATATCTTCAGCTTAAATTCAGAATTGAATGAAGGAAATCTTTAATATGAAATAGCCGTATGGATACATCGTTCGTTTGTACGTTCTCGATCCTATCTTGATTGGCGATTCTCGATTATTCCTAATCGTAATCCGCCTAGAAGGCAAATCTTCCAGAGCTTCGTATCACCAAATGTAGTGTCGCTGGCGGCCTGCTCCGACGTGCACCTCTCCTTGTCACTCTCGCATAATGAAATCATAATAAGACGATTGACCTTAACAACGCTGTTCCCTCGTTTCACGCAGGCTGTGTTGATAAAAGACGCTTACTATAACGTGTGCACTGTGTTGCAACGAGATCAAACTTTCTTAGATCTCAAGTACGGTTTCTTGTTTGAGATTATCTGTCGTCAGTTTTTCTTTTTTTCACAGTTATCGCCAATCGCGAAGCTCCTCGACATCTATGTACCCTCTACTGAGGGTACATAGATGTCGAGGAGCTTCGTAATTCAACGAAGGTGCCGAAATGTCGCACTCCACTGGACTATCCTTTGCCAGCTAAATGAGACAGAATCTAAAATCTTACATTTTGCGATCAGATATTAGCACCCCACAGCATTACGAGCGGGCTTCTCTCAACGTCATTGCGAATCGTAACAAGATAGCGTACTTCTGCATTGTCCATGTAACCCCCTAGGTAAATAAAGACTTCCTGGCACCAGTCCGGGACAGGACTGTCAACATGTTGTTGCTCGCTGTTCTTACTGCTCGGATGCTAGCACCACCATAGACTTATGATTACTTTGTGCTGTGTCGCGTCACGCGGCCGCCAACGTGAAATTCGGTAGCTTAAATAGATCGATTCGTTAAGTAGGAAAAAAAATTAACAGTTAGCATATTATGTTTCGTTTCCCGTATTATATTTTCGCAGAAGTTGACACCTACGTTAATATTGTCTGATAAGCAATTCATTATATATATATATATATATTTTTTTTTTAATGTATGTTTTTGTAATGCTGCCTATATAAGTTTCCTTTCCGATTCCCGTTACGAAGAAACGATTGATAAACTCTATTGCAGTGGACCAAACCGATAGATCAGAACAGGGAAACATTGTAAATGGTTTCTATTCTAATTCTAGTTCTTCTCCGTTTACCTAATATAAATCCAGTGTTTTTAACCTTCAATTGCTCTCTAGGCATACGCAAAGCTGGACTGCCCTGGCGACTGGAAAGACACTTTTGTGTCCCTCACAAAAAACTACAGCATTTGACATTATCGGCGAGATAGACAAGCGGCCAGCAATCTTATACGAAGAGCTACCTAATATCGGATGGGGGGAAAGGATGGGTGTAACGGCAGCGTATTAAGCAGGGGCCGAGAGCAATAACATTTGTGCATTAACAGATAGACATTTATTATTCCAATTCTCCTAGTCCATACCGGCCGCGATATATACCTGTGTTAATAGACGCATATACAGACTTGCGCTTATAAACATACACACATATACCTGTAAGCCCCAGGCTTGTCCTGGACTGTCCTCAGTGCACTGTAACAAAGAGCTATCGGTTAGTCTCGGAGGCCCACCGACCTGATCCAACCTGACCCGAGTCTTCGTACACTTGAAAGAAAGAGATAAAAAGACAGATCGTCTTCTGCTTAACGATTGAGTATAGTTTTTATATATAAAATGAGCGCGCCGCGTAGTTTTTGCACTTATTTGGATTCTACCGATGGCGGCAGCCGGGATTATGCTCGTTCACCATATACGGGCGGGTCGCCAGGGATGAGGTCGTTGGCAGAGAGTGTTATGCACTCAGTTAAAGTACATATAGATATCTACATTAACTCGAACGTGTATATATATTAGGAGAGGGGAAAGCAGGAGAGCTCAGCGACTAACGGCGCAACTGTGACGTCGTTGCTGGGATGGTGTGCCTTCCGGTCAAAAGAGCTGTGTCCTTCGCGCGCATTGGGTGTCACAACAGTCATTATATGCAGCATAATGCCGCTTTTGAAAACATTTCTTTTTCTATTAGGCCTGGTGATGGATAATTGTGACGCATGTTCATGGACAACCAATCAGACCTATAAAAAACATACAGCTTGGAACCACAACCATGATTCAGCTTGAATTCCCTTTTTTATCCTAATACAATGCGTTTTTTCCTTCTAAAATAGGAATCAAACTCCAGGAAAAGAAGAGTAATCAATGGAAAAAAAATTGGCGTATTCGATAGCGTAGTTTACTTTTTCCGGACGAGAAACCATCGACAAAAAAAATAATATTCGACCCGATCATATGAGTGGCCTTTAAAACTAGCTAGACACGCAAAAGACGGCGGTCCGAGCAGACGAATGGCAATGTCACCGTTAGCCAAGTCAGACAGTACAATTGAAACAGAATGATTATTTTTATGATACGATGGAGCAAATTGGGGTGTTTGGACAACTCGGAGAGAACATGTTGGAACTTTACTATCGTATGCAGCTAGAGACGCTCTACCCAGAACACAAAATACTTCCCAAACTCCAAATGAAGGGTATGAACATAGCTTAGGCAAACCTGCGAAGTTCAGTGCCTTTCAAGAGCTCAACTTCAAATCGAAGAAGTAAAAAATTTACTGCTTTTTTAAAGCTTACAACACACGAGACACTACGTAGCTTCTCATAAATGCTCCAATATGTGGCCAATATTACTGAAGCTAGAGATTCTTGGCATATTCGATAAAAGTAACAGTTCTGGCAATCCGGAATGTTTCTGCTCTAAAGAGCCTACTGAAACGTCCGGGCTTGAGAAGTCTATTAGCGATGACTACAAATAAATCAGCTACGGTTAAAGTCACCTTATTTCTGTTCTCTGCGATCAAATAAATGGCACAGACCATCCCTACCCAGCCAGTTGGTCTCGGCCTACTGCCACAAATCAAACTGGCTGACTTGATTGTTCGTCTCAAAAAACATTGGCTCGTATGAGGATACAAGAATAGTCCTGAAAAGTCCATCGTTCAGTCCTTCACTGTTCACTGCTTCGTGCAGTTATTCACTCTTAATGAACTCTCAGGTTTTGAAGCTGAGCATCAGCTTCTCGTTACGATGACAATGATTTGTGTAAAATAGAGTTCCTCGGCGTTATGCTTTGGTCAACACCGTCACAGCCATCGCAACTCCGTCGTCGCTACCATCAACTAACTATCCCCAACTAGCGCGCGGCTGCAGGCCCCTTGCCTATTTGTGCATACAATGAACAACCAGAGATGAATAAAGTGCGTGATAACAGAGGCGTCAACGAGGTCAGTTTCACCTAGGTCCAGGTCGTCTCTCCTCAGCCGAAGTTGATTTGCCTTCTTTAGCAATACGTGTATCTATCGTCTGTCCTTCTCTTACTTTTTCTTTATACCAAACAGAAAAAAAGGAGTACAGGTGAAGCAGAAGCTAGTGAGGTTTGCGAGGCCGCTGGAGGCTGTCGTCGCGGAGAAAACCACCTCGAAGATTTGATTCCAAGAGGTTCTTGTTGATGATTTGCTGCTGGAGGTGCGTCAGCCGCTTTCGTAACAAGACCAATTGTGAAGCTCGTAGAGCTTCTATTATAGAATGTAGCTGCTGCCACTGGAGTGGCGACAGCAGAAGCACCGCTTGTAGCTGTGTGATGGAGCCTCAATGTCACTTGTATCTTGGACTGGGGCCGCTTCACGAAGTTTGTCCCTCAGCGTGGATCATGCGGAGGACATGTACATTAGGCGAACGAAACGCGTCGAGTCGCCGCGACATGAATTTCTTCGTCGTCGTCATCGTTGGTGGCAGTGGCGGCGGCAGCTTCGGGAGACATTCAAGACAGCATTTGCAGTCGCAACAGAAGCATTGTTACACAACCGCTACTCTGCTTCTGCTAACTAGTCAGCAGAAACTTCGCAGGACGAATCACATTATCAAAAGCGGCAGAAAGAGAGTTAGTCGAGAGGTAGATGAGGCCCTGCGCACCTTGCATTCCTAGCATCCGCGCGATGCTGACGAACTTTTCAGGTTTCGCTTAAGACGCCATGCTGTCAACCTCTGAACAGAACCACAGCATAGGGGAAAGATGGACTTAAGGTTGTACAAAGCAGACGGCCTGCTCGTGCAGCCAGCGATAAGGACAGGTCTTTTCTTTTCAGCTATGTTTATAAGGATTCAATTGTGTTTACAAGGAACCGACCTTCGGTGCGCAAAGAAGAGGGGAACGGATGAAGCTGACATAACCCAAATCATTTAGATAAAAGAACGTCCCTTTTTTTTCCGTAACACGTCTAATTGAGGCTGTTTTGAAGCAAAAATCAAAATTTGTCCAGACGCTTGTAGCCAATAGATAGGAAGCTTGCAGTGAAAAACTATTAAATAAGTAAAAATATTTGCGAGTTCATTGAAACTGACATAATATTGAATGTGTGACAAATTGATCGTATCAGACTTTTCCACTTACATTTTTGGCCATTTACACTTAGATAATATTCAAATTCCCTGAACAGTAAATATCTTCAGTATGATTTAGAGCACTTTTATGTAATGCGCGGAAGCGAACGAAGTTCTATCTCTTAGTTTTCGATACTATATTACGACTCGAATCCAATGTTGAACTGAATGTCTATCGAAGAACTCTACGGCACCACCTATTATCGTCGACTGCTATGGCCCTAGTCAGAAAATATACAAAAATCTATTTGTTTTCTCTTTTCCACTGCCTTTCTGGCAGTATCCTTCTTAGTGCACCTACACTAAATTGATGCATGTATTCCTGCTAGTAATAAACTGTGTTGTACTAATTTTTTCTCAACCATTATTTGAAAATTTAATGAAGATATAAATAAAAGTAGATCTGTCGGATTCGTAAAGATATGATACCGGTACAATTCTAGTCAAATTTTTTCAAGGATAATTTTTTAGTCCCGTTTGGGAAGAAACCTCCCACCCCAATGCCCTTGAATATTAGGCTCTCCCTATCGGAAAGACTGACAATACCGCCGCATGGCGCACTTACTTAGGACACACGCCACTTTCGTAGTTTATCAATAAATTAGCCTAGCCTTACCAAAAACTAAGTGAAGGTTCTACTTGAAAAAAATCCTAATCCATTTGGGTAATTGACCCAACAGACAACAAATTCTGGACACTTATCCAATTGTTTCGCAAGGAATCTTCCACTACTGCTTTGCACAAAAGCAGTAGAAGGGGATTTGGTTTGCCCAAAAGCCTATTAGAAACAATTCAGTTTAACAGAAAAGATCCGCCTGACTAATAGAGTACGCCAGCAGCTGTTAGTTTTAACGTTATAAAAGTTTAAATTATCCAGAAAGAAAGCGGGATATTTTATCAATACGTGAGCCGCTTGGCCACAGGCAAAACTAGCTCAGCAAAGTGACACCGATTGTCAGTATGGCCTGTTTCTCGCTCTACTTTGCACAAAACAAAGGCATCACTGAAGTTCAACGATAGCAAGCACGCTCTAGATGAGCGTTTCAATACCGAATGAAGTTGCACAATGGCGACAGACTTGCCGCATGCTTCTTCATAGAGAGCGGGCTGGCTAGCTCACAACCGGCCGGTGAATCGGTCAACGGAATTCTCGAGTTAAGTGCTACTTGTTTGTCTTCGAGTTACCGGGTACGACATGAACTTTCATTGACGACCCGGCGTAGCGTACTCACCGAGTCTCTATAGGATTCCGTTCTTTTTTGACGTGCGAGTATTGTCGTCATTGAGATGCGATGTCACAAAGATGGGCACGGGATCGTTACGATACCCCGCTGATCACGGCATTTCGACAAGAAATCATCACCGTCGATAGTAGGCTGCTGTGCAGGTCGTGTTAAAATCGCGTCGGAGAATTGCGACGTTTGCAACGGACACTTTTGAAACCTTTTAGGTTAACGAGAACTGTTGTATGTATACGCTGCTCAATGATGTCGGTAAGTCCACATGCATTATGCATTGTTCAGGTTTATAGGCCAAGTGATGCGCGTCTGAGAGGGGGCTAAAACAACGCGCTAACAGTTGTTTTACTGTTATGCCATTATGTCCTATTTATGTGTCTTGTGAACATGTCAACCGAGTTTGCCGCAGAAAAAGTGCCAGTATTTTATGTGGAAAAAGCCGCTGCTGCGGAGCCATTCCATTCAAGACTAAAGGTAAAAGACAAAGGTATCTCTTGGGTTCTTTTTTCAAATATCAGACACTACGTATAAATAAAAATTATGCAACTTATAATGAACGCTCTTACTTAGCATTGTCTAACCGTACAGTTGAGAATATGTTCTAAATTAATCATCAGTTTGTTCTTCACTGTTGTTTAGGTCGATGTTGTGAATGTCATACCATCGAAAAGCTCTACTTGGTTTCTTGCATGAAACGCATAAGTTATACCCTCTACGGAATTAACCCATTTCTCATGCCAATACGCTATACGGGTATTCATCTACTTGATTTGGGTTATTGGGTCGAAATTTTCATTCAATATGATCACCCAGCATCGTCACAGGACACCATGATAGGACGAAGATTTCGTTTGCATACAGTGCAAACAGACTGATCTGAAAAGATCAGAGAAAATACTTGACTATATATATATATATATGGATATTTTACAGCGTTATCGTTCTAAGCTCATTGATATGGTATTATCAAATATTACGTAGAAAAGTAATGCGGTCTCTGATAGCAGGAGCAACCTCCGCACAGGTCGTTGCTCTAACTATGCACGTCCCATTTTGCCACTTAGATTGAAAACTCCGTTGTGTTGTATTCGCAAGAGATAGGGCCTTAAAGCCCTTCTCGACAATAACGAACTAACGTCAAATAGCTTTCATGTGAGGCCTAAAAAGCAGATGCTATGCTGCTTTAGATAACCGGAGTCTAAATATATATAATTACGCGTCATATTCCACGTTGCTCGCAGTTTACCCGTGGCTATTAGCGAACTACGGCAGTGGATGACTGGAGATAACAGTAAAAATGGTACATAAAAATATATGCATGATCACCCTATATGTGAATCTGTGCAAGGAGAACAACATATGGATAGCACGACCAGATCATAGACTCTGTCGGTTTTGCACTCGGTAGCATCCTATCGATACGTAAGTGACTGATGTACTTGTATACGTGTGTATGCTTATTTGTGTGCGGGTGCCTGCTCAACTTCCAAGAAATCAACCTAATGTTCGACCTGGCTCTAGGTTGTGGTCACAAGAGAAGTTAGCTCTGGCGTAGGGTATTGGTCATTCATTTTGCGGCACTACACTCCTGTCTGTCCGTCCGGCTAAGGCTAGATCTGTTTGCTGCCTGCGTGAGCTCAAACGCAAGGCCGAACAAGCGGGTTCGACGTCGACGAGTCGATGGTTCAGAGCCGCTTTCTCTAGCCTCTCGTGAATCGCAAAGGCGCGCTCCATCGAGTTAAGTTCTGCTCGCTTTTCTTTAGGTCTTTAGGCTAGCAGTTTTACCCACTGCTACTGCTGTTGCTGAGACTCAGGTGTTGCACGGCGCCACAGTGTCTGTATTTGCAGAGTTCGTTTGGCGGTTAATGGCAGGACCTAGTTCAGACTCAAGTTAGGCCTCTGTAGAGAGAACCTTGCCTATGAATGTACATATGCTCGCATGTGTTTCATATATCGTTTAACATTCAAACCCGTCAGCCTCCTTCATAGTGATCTCCTGTACCCATCGATGAGCGGCGTTATCGTTCTCTGCACAACGGGGTAGCTAGGTCTTGGGGTCCTACAGGTCCTTAGGAGGAGGAGAAGGTGGATGGCAGCAATGACGACAACTAGGCCGACGAGAACGAGCGAACCAATTGACGACTTCACATAGTGCTCGCGCTGGGCGTTGAAGCCATAAAGTGTCTGAAACGACAGGAAGGTGTGAAATTATACGTACAAAATAGCCCGTCTGTACAACCGAGCTTGATCCTAACGTTATAACGCCTCCAAAGCTCACTATTTGTTTCCGTTATGATTTTATCTGTATGATCTTTTTTAGATAAAATTGTACGAAGTGTGACAGTTGAAATCGTGATTAACTGCATACTGCACAAACAGCGTGCTGATGATACTGTCTTCATAGATCCATTAAGACACAGCTTATAGGACATTTAAGCTACTGTACATATAGGTATATACTTTTAGAATCACTGGATATATCGGGGATTGCGATCGCGTTGTACTTTGCAATGCTCGAATCGATAACGTCTTCTACGCAGAATACTCTTGAGTACGTGTCAAGTCAATCGCTTCTCATATTCTGTTTCCTTTTTTGGCTTGATCCATATTTGTTCAGGACGAGGCAGAACTTTGTGCGTACGAAGAATCGTTTAAATCCCAGAGGGCAAAAACTGCTATAAAAATCGGCCTGGTTTTACGCTTGCCAGATGCAGTATACCTTTCCGCAGAACCGTAGAGCATCATAACAATAAAAGCTTTGTCCTACGTTTCAAGATAAGCCTTCCTATAACATACTCCGATTATACACTGTGTTCCTTTACCACACTGTATAGAACGAAGTTATGCCGGCACTGAAAATTTAGATTTCGAAACATTAAAATTTTCCGAGATTATTTCTCATCTTTACCTAGGCGACCTTAAGCGATTAAGCGTTTTCCGGAGAGAAGATACGTTCAATGTGAGCTGCAGTAGCGGCAGCAGCAGCAGCACCATATAATCGTCGATGTTACTGTACAGGTAGACCTTCGTTCTATCATACTCATCCCCCTTTTACTCATTGTTGTTATTGATGTTGTTCTATTTGTTCCTTCGTCCAAATCTTGTTTTTCTTTTCACCCAAAGATCTTACCTGCCCGGTTGTCTGATCTCGTGATAACACCTATTCAAGCGACTCAGCCCGTCTGAAAGTTCTCATCATCCGGCCTCACGTATCTTCGCAAGACAAATATTTACCGAGCTTAGCCAAGACCTCTAGGGGCGTCTGTATGTACATGGTATTACACATGCTTGTTTTCGTAGTAGCAATGGGTCTGAATGAGTTAGGCTTCAGGGGCATTTGAGAATGATGCGACGCTGAAAGAAAGGTCTATAATCGGCCGCACTGAAGCCCTTATCACTCAGTCAAGATACAGCAGGTATTCATAAGAGGCAAGGCCTTCTGATCTTTAGAGTTTAAGTATACGGATCCAATTCAGGCCTGTGTCGTGAATGAGTCTCACCACGGGAGTCATACTAAAAACGTTGCCGCTTGTCCAATGTGTGAATTGCCACACTACGAGAAAAATGAAATAATAGGCGACTGGAGCAAAAACAAAACATATTCGAGTTGTAGCTTTGCTTGAAGGTCGGAAGTGTCCTGCCTGACGCACCCTATAACACTCAAACAATTGCAGTTCAAAATCGCCTTTAGCTTTAAGGTAAGCTCGGTCCTATTGTGTTTTATGGTCAACTGTCATTCCATGGAATCCTAATATATTTCTACTGAGAGTCATGGCAGAGTCTTTATATACATATATATATAAATACTCTAGAACTGTGGGGCACTCGCTGGGTTTCAGAAGTAGGTTAACTATTTCTTTTTTGGTTCTTCCCTGAGTCCAATTTTGTCTATTCCACTTAAGTCTGCAATGATTCGTCCAGTGGTTGTCTGCTATGCAGTTCCTTTACAATTATATCGTTCACGCCTGCGCAAGCGTAAACTCTTTACAACCAAAGCGTCAGATCAGAGCCTCTTTTTCAGCCTCTATGCTTGTTTTCATTGCCATCTTCTTAGAGGTCATCTCTAAGTCACCTACCTGAACAGCGTATTTCTCCGTCGTCATTTGCCATTTACGATCCCTTCCGATAGATTTATAACCTACCCGATGTTGGGGCTTTATTTCTGATCGTCTTCCACTTTTCTTGTGTTGAACCGCTAAGCATCCTGAAACAGGCCCCTATTTCGCACAACTGAGTTCGTCCAGTCTTGGCGGCAAAGCAGTTCCCGAAAGGTTTCGAAGAAAGACGTAGGCGCATTGTTGGCCCCTCAAAAGATGTCCAAGTGGTATTAGAATGATGACCAGACGCATTTCTGTGGTAACCGTACATTAAGTTCTTTGTTCATCGTAGGCAGCGCGAGACGGTCGGAAACTGACAGGGTAGGCCTACCGCTGACTGGATGCATGATCGATTAATTCGGCAGAAGAACCTTACGATAGGGCTAAAAAAATATTTTCATGCATTTAAGGCTAGTCACCCTTGCAAGTATCTAGAGCAAGTATTCTAAAACGAGGCAAATTTACATTTGTGCATGTCTTGTAAATCTGTTAGATGGACGTTAACGAGCTTACAATTCCAATACAAAGCCATCTTCATAAACGGAAAACATGACGACGTTAAGGTATTTAGTAATCACCAGATGGTTGACTGCAGCCATCGGAGTAGATCAGTTTAGGGAATGTGTTCAATATAAAAATCAAAGGGGGACGCTGCTATGGCAAGTTATATTGCATTGTCAGAGAAAAGTTCCCTGCACGTACTTATTCTCCAGCCCAGACTGAGCAGCTGGGACTTAGGCTAACTGGCGTCGCCGATCACGTAACCATTTTAGAGAAAATACGAGCACAACTTACAGATGCAGCTGCGTTTTTAAAGTCGTACGATAAATAAAACGTAGTATTTTATGTGTGATATAATATTTGAATTTGTTTTAATAGAATTCGAGTTGAGTTCCTAATCGTCTAACGCAAAACTTCTTTGATTTCGTTGTCTGTGATTGCTTCAGCAATTACAATTTTAAAAAATCTATTGTAAAATACTTTTAAGAACATGCCTTTTCTTGTTGCTTTACTTCGAAATACCCGCTATAAACCTTGAGATTCGATAGACACAAAGAGGTTATTGGCTTTCAACCAGAATAAATTGTATGAACTCAATATGTACAGATTTCTAGAAAGTCTGTCCGATGATGACAAGTATCTAGACCTAACAACTACGACAGCCCGTACGGTACATTTCGCAGAATTCCGAAACATCTACGTGCATTGGTCGGAATGGATAAACCGCAATTAGGAAAAAAATAACCGATGGCTATATGGTGTCTGGTGTTAATCAGGCGGCCAGATCTTATCGGACGACCGGATCTCAGTGCGGGCTGAGAGCCCCTTATCATCTTTGTATTGCCCTGTGCACCACTGATGATAATCATGGTGAAAACGAAGAAGATCTGAACGACTATGAGAGGATGATCGGCCTCTTAGTTACCTATATAGAATAGAGAGATCAGTGAATCAACGAACTCCTGCGAAAAATACTCGTTGCTCTCGTCGCTGGGTCGCGATGATGTTATCGCCAATTTCACGCGTTGGGATTTGCTATACTCGCCCCACGTGCCCAGGAGTATCATCACCGGTCGTGGCGCCAGAACTTCGCTGGTTGAAGCAGTCGAAGGTAGGTTCTGTTCAGTAGCAGAAAGACCGAAAATGAAGAAATATTGAAGGGTAAAGCGATGCCCGATATCGCGGCGACGTTATAGTCATATCGATAAAAATCCTGCGTGCTTTAGATCTGCACAAGATGCCTGTGCACGTGTATGGGGACATTCGAATAGAGCAGGTATATCAGTGTGCAATCAATTACCTACACAATTAAAACTTGGCGCAAGCTGTACCTTGACATTGCGTTGTAGCTACTCGAGTGGTTATGATAAAATGGATACTTTCGGTTGATCGACTGAAATGGACTTCATATAGAGACGGATTAAGGATAGTATATGTATAGATTTGCAGCCTGATTAAATTCTGACGTCTTGTGTTCACAGTGTCCGAAATAATATCCGAATACTTTATTTAGTGGACTGGAAAAATGAAGACTATAACCGTAACCTGTAAACGATTGTCTATAGTAAAGATACACTTTGAAACAAAAAGCAAGTCAGGGAATAGACTGTCTGACAATTGGTCATAAGAACAGTTGCAATTCGTTGCCTCTCAACGGCGCTGCAAGTGTATATATATATATATATATATATGCGTGGTCCTTTTGGACCCGTTCTTTTTCTCACGTGATTCTGCTTAAGCCTGAGTACACCTTGCATTAGGTCGACTACCTGCAAAAATATCACCAATGCAGTGCAATACTCAACTGTAGTTCTTGGCCGTCGCCTCTTTGCTTGCATTGTAGGTCATACTCCCATGCTTCGCCTTCATATGACGAAGAGATGAGCCGTCCAGGACGTACTAGTCGGCCGCAGGAAAAAAGGATACTAGAGCATACTGTCTCGATACCGAGCAAGAATATTGTTCGAAGTTCGAACCCAATGTTCGTGACATCGATGCTACGATAGTTACTATAGCGATAGCTGGAATCAGATGAGAGTCGGCAAAACGATATGAGAAATAACTAACATATGCTCAAAATGCTCTGCCAGCGTTAACTAGCAATCCGTTCGGAACTTCAATGTCGCATGCCTACAAGTTAGAAGCAGACGACCGACTCAAGAAGCTACTTGTTCACTACGTTGATTATAGTTATTGCAAAACAGCTGATTGTATGTAGATATTGCATCATAAGCATGAAACGTATAAAGTCTTATTAACAAAACAAACAAATGTTATTAGGTTTTTGTCTATGTATGTCGCGTATTTAAGCTAAGCGTACCACTCATCATATCGTTTATAACCAATATATCCTTGAGTCAAGGAAAGTAGCTAGGTTAAACTCATGTTGGGTAGAAACGGGTACCCGATTTCGGCACAAGCTCGGTAGGTAATGTTATTCAGGGAAAAAGATGCAATCGGGAATAGGCGACACATGTCGGAGCTCAGTGGAGTTGAGTCGCCAACCGAAATATAGCCCGGCTAGCTTACTTCGTTCTTGCTCAATTGAAGTTAACCTTCTTGCCCGGTCCGTCTGGTAGAATAGAAGGCATAATCGCCATATGTACATATATGGTAGTGTTCTGGCACTGAAGCCAGAAAGGAAAAAAACATACGAGAACGATTCTCGTACGGACTATTCGAATGCATCCGCTTAAGGACCGGTTCGAGGGTTCCGATGTTGACCATGCAAGACAGTTGTTTTGATTCTGCGGTTACTTTTATATTGCTACCATGGCTGTCGTCCTTTCTGCTACAGTCCCTATGCATTTCATCTGCCGTGATAAATTGAGAAACACTTTGAATGGGGGGGGGGGGGGGAGACATTGTACCAAGATCCCGTAGAATTGCAGAGTGACTTTACACGAATAAACAAAACCGGTTTACCCTAGAGAGATAAAAGGACGGTCGGATAACGATTTTCTACTTGTGAGAACTTTTTTGAGCGCGGAACTTTAAACAAGCGTCTCGTTCAACAAGCGGCAGTTTCTTCTACACAAATATCTATCTTATGTAGTATACCGTCTTTCTTTTAGTGCTGAGAATACATAATTTACAAACGTCGGTTAGCAGAATTTGGAAGCTGGTCAATTGCAATTCAAAATTTTCAGACAAATAATCATTTATAACGATTACTGCAGAATTTCGTTAATCCAAATAAAATTGTGCAATTAATAACAGTTGTAGTAATTTAACTTATATCGCTTAACTTACTTCGACGAACAGTTCTGAACTTTAGAGTGAAGGCGGCTCTCGTACGACCCCATTAGGGACTTTCTTGTTCTATTTGTAAATGATGAAAATTTGCTTCAAATGTAGCTTACTGTGAATTCAAGTTAAAAATCTTACGAGCAAGAGACTATAGAAATTATTCGCGCATAGCAACCTGTATTACAGTAATGCCAAGATTCGGTAATTTTTCGTTCATCTAGTCTCTCTCTCTCTCTCTCTCTCTCTCTCTCTCTCTA
>NW_019211460.1:30990056-31040610 GCF_002443255.2 Varroa destructor | reverse complement strand
TATATATATAGGCAAAAGTCGAAAATCAAAGTAGTGTTCTCGTTTCTACACAACAGTGTCAATATAGGTTCGTCGTAATGTATTAGTGTCTGCAGGTCCTGCGTAAATATATTTCACTCGCAGGCAGAATTGAGGAAACAATCAACAAATGGTGCGTTGTTTCCTCGACTAAGGTCTCATTGCACTGCGCAATATTAAACTGAAGAGTGAGGCCGACCGCAAAACCTTCGATCGAGGCGCCTATCTACGTATGTATAATAGTTATCAGCATCACACAGCTCTGCTCTCGTCCCACTGACACTCTGGTCAGCGTTCCCCTTCAGTTCTCAATAGCGACTGCGACCCAAATGAAATAGAGCCAGGGCTACAATACGAAATCGAGCGTATTTGCGAAATGCGCATGTGGACATTTTTGTATGTTGCGAAGGCCTTAACTGCCCCCATTTCGTTCCCCAGTCTTGAAAGCTGTAAACCACACTTTGGCTTTATAGAGAGAGATGGCGACGACCATTACCACTACCGCCTTAGTGTTGGGGGGTGCAGCCTTTCTGTCGAAGTACAGTGAAACGGAAAAATTGGCTCAAAACACAGCGAAGCGTAGGCTACAAATAGGCCAATGTACCACCAATGTAACTATGATATTGCCGACTCTGACCGACATGATCTGCGAGCAACAGAAAGTTGCGCCTCAGACATCAAATCAAGCGCTTGACTTTCGTCGTGATGATATGATGGGTCTGAGAAAGAATCAACATTTAACCGCAACTGACATTGGCAGGTAGCAGTAAGGCTCAAATGGTCGACATCCTTATACTTCACTAGACGATTTGCTTATAATAGCATTACTACCATTAGTGTCGGGCGATGCTTCAACAGGACCAGGGTTTATATCGCCAATCTGGGACTTTCGCGTTCTGATTTATCAGCGTCATGTTTCCAGCACTGGGAGCTAATGCAATTATGCAAAGTAGTGCGCTTCTCAAGTCGTTAGAGCCACTACAACCCGTTCTCTAATAATTAGCTCATTAAGTTGAGCGGAAAAAGTGTAGATATCGTTAGTTTTATCAGCATTATGTCTGTCACTGTAATCTAAGGGATAATGGCATCGTTTCTGGGCTTTCCTCTAGTAAAAATAGAGAAACTTGGATGCAATATGTTGTCATCCTACAGTTTAGGAACAGGTCCAACTAATCTTAGCGTTCTTCGATTTTTTAATACAAACATTGCTTAGAAAAACCCATACCCCAGTGGAGGAACAACAGTGCAATTAATCAAGCCATGTTCGGTATATACAATGCTGGACTATTTCCAGATCTACTGCTTCACTAACTTTTTATGGAACTGATGACCATCGAAACGGTGTTCATTTTTCTTCGGGGCACATCATCTACTTCACGTATACAAAGAAACAAGACTATTTACTTTAACTTGAAAACCTGCTCTACTATTGCAGTCATATGGATGCGACAAGGTTTCACTCGTCCAGTATGAGCACCAACATGTACCGATGCAGTTCGTCAGGGTAATCGAAGTACCTTGAGGTTGGCCTTCGAGTGACCCTTACATTACCACGTTATTGTCATGGAAATGTTCGTATAAATACTTGATTTATCGATTTAAAAATTATGCATTACAATGTCAGGTAGCGAGACTTATGCAGACACAGGCCATTATATGAAAGTGTAAGAAACAGGCAAATAATCTAAGAAGACTAAGATCTTATGAAAATCTATCGCTTTGCTGCTAATTTAAGTATCATGTATTGCGAGCAAACCATCCGATCAACTGCCTGTTCATGTTATCACATTTTTCAATGGCGTACACGTCGTCTGCTTAGTCACTTGATTCGTATCAATTTAGAAGTGGGCGCCTTCAACTACTGATGGCTACAACTCTGCTACTGTTACCGACTTCACACGCACACTCCCAGCTCCAGCGAACAATGAGAGAAAGACTGATCGATTTCATATCTTGCAAAATTAGCCCCAATAGTCCCCACGGTCGAGAATGGGCCAGATCGACTTTCCCGGAGTCACTCGTAAAGACCCATCAACTCGCAAAGAAGCTGTTCCAAGAGCCCGACATAACCCTTGCGAACTTCCTTTGCAGGTGCGCGTCTCTGGGTCGCTGCGCATTGGCAGCTGGGTGGCGTTTCGTCGGATGTTCATCACCCCCCCCCCTCCCCTGTCGTCACCCCTCGCCCTTTGTTGCCCCGCACAGCAGTTCCCCGCATCGAATTGCCCCCTCACAGCCGTCACTAGCCAATGCTAACTCTTCGTGCTCTGAAATTTCATGTGCCCTTCGTCTCTGAAAAGGCCAGGCTATAGTAATGGCCATCTGACCTTTTCTGCGACGTAACTTACAATTTTTATTTTCAGTCATATGAGACGTAAACAGGCTACAAAGAAACCGTGATCTCTAATGTACGCCGGCGTCGCGGCAAATACCCAAATGGCGAGTCCTGCGCGTGGCTCTGCATCGATTTTATGAATCGCGTGTCCAGCTTGAGGAAGTGAGAATGCTATCGTTTTCTCTGAACTTCATTAGAGCTGAATTCGTCGAAACCCCCCGGGTCGAGTATTTGAGTTCGCTCCAGGCGACGTAAATCGCTAACAATGTATCGTGTGCTTCTTCTATCGGCATGTAAGGGTGCTACTTATACTATGAGCATCAGTAGTAAACCAAGTGCTCGTGGTATTAATTACATAATACAGCAGAGCGAACTGCTACTCTATAGAAACTTTGCATTTTTAAATGCGAGGATGTAACAGTTCTCTTAAAAAATCGGTATCAACATGCAGTTTTCATAGATGCTTTTCCAAGTATGGCTACTGCCTTCAGGTTAATAACAATAGATCAAGCTTGTGCATATGATGACAACAAAAACTACAATGCCAAACATTGCCATCTTGATCCAAAATACAGTCGGTTGCGTTGTTTCTTTTCGTTAATAACGTGTACAAACGTATAGGTTTCGCGTATTTCAGTCTGCACGTACGTTAATGAAAATCTGTTCCAGCAACAATATATGCCGTCGTTTTTCATTATTGTAAATTGTTCTGGTTCTGGTGTCGGTTCGTTGCTACCTAAATGATGTAAACCTTAACCGGGGTCGACAGTTTGAAAAAGTCCCCTGGCGTAGAGACTGTTCGACTCCTACTCACCGCTGATTATATACGTACCGGTATTTTCTAACTATACTAAGTATTTCCACTTGTACGTCTAGCCATCAGGTGGCATCCCGATACAATTCTCAGCTTCTATATAATTGGCCGTACAGTATTTAATGCCAAAGTTATTCTTCATTAGAATAAGGTGTCGACCTTTCGCAGCCACTGTACTTGATAACGTACGGTCTCACCACCATCGCGGTTGGTTTCATTTCCTTTCACTCGTCATTTCAGCGGGTGTCTCTAAGTGGGGGGAGGGAGGCGGGGGGGGAGTCTTGAGGTATGCGTGCGAGGGAGGCCGGGGGAATAGACGAGGGTCTGAAGGCAGTGACGACTACAGAATGCTCTTCTGCATACCACATTTCTACACCGAAGTGAGGACCGGCGCTTTCCGCTTCACGGAAAGCAATTCCGCAAGAGACTGCTGGACGCCTTCGTTGTGGGTTGCATACAAAGCCGCCGGTATATGTTACTGCCGCGGCCGCAGAAGTAGGTACACACCCGTCGAGCACCATACCGCCCGCTCAGTTCACTCACTCACTCACTCACGAACGAACGACACGAATTCGAGCTTTTTGACGGCATCTGCTGCTGCCGCTGGAAGATCGAATCACTTGCGTCGCTCGATAGATACCACAAACAGTTTGATCTAAACAATCATTGCCGAAATGTCGTTTAGTCACTTACAAGTTCTCGTAGAAGTTCTAGCCTCTACTATTGCCGGTGAAGAGCGGTGCGTACATGTCAGATTGAAGCATCGCTTGGATGCTTTTGTAGCTGTCGCCTGACGGGGACAAATGTCAGAGGCGCTGGGATCAAGTTCTAATATGTGGTAGTTTGGTGTGGCCGAAGTCATATTTGATGGACAATATTCAGCCATCTATGTAAGTATATATATACGTAATTATTAAGAAAAAGAAGGGGGCAAGCCAGTGTGGACGTCAATGACGAGCGAGTTTTCGAATTGGAGAGGGCAAAAACTCCTTCGTTGCACGGTCTCCGAGGCGGGGAAGTTCTATGTAGTCAGGTACGTATAATGCAGCGAGCCCCTCGCTAAGAAAGTAGAAGGTAGAGATATCGAAACGTGGGACCAAATGAGCTCTTGTGGAAAAGATTCTCCACAGATTCGCCGAAGCCCGTTGAGTTCGAGTAGCGACAAGAACAAAATGGACAACATACTAGAAGGAAAATTGTCCATCTATTGAAAACCAACGAGCGCTTCATCTCTGTTGCCATAGTAGTGACTTTATGAGATGTTTACTATACTCTAACTTTCGTTGATGTATGATTACAAAGGGAGCGACCTCTCTTCAGATGCAGTTTCAAGCTACAACAAAATGGACCCAACCTGCCTGCAAACGATGCACCCATTTGGGTGCCGTTATTTTTTTTACTGTAAAGCATCTCTTGATGGGATTTTTCTTTTTCTCCATGATGACCTTTTCGAAATCGTGCACGCGACGTATTCAACAAACCACTCATCTATGAGGCTTCTCTCTCTATTGCACACTTCGTTTTGCACAAAGAAACGCCTCGTTGTTGAACCCTGTTATTACAACACACATAAAAGTACAATCAACAAATGGTCAAGAGTGCAAATCTGTATTGTACTCGTATTGATGACGACACAATTGCTTGCCGAGCCCCAACAACGCAACAGGAGTTATGCCGACCTCGGTCAACAGTGCACGCAGGTCGGTAATAGACAGCGATAGCTGTACTGTGTGTGATAGGTAACAAATAGGCCAGCGTAGAACGGATAGTACTTTCGGCCCGCTATGGAGCCCGGCAGAGATGGGGGGCCGGGGGGCGGGTTAGATTCTCTGAATGGCTGCCTGCGTGTATTAGCAGAAGATGTTTAGGTGGGATACAAGGTCAAGTTAGCATTTTCATTCGATGTTATTGTTGTCGTGTTAACAGAAATTAAAGACCATTGTCTCTGTTACGTCGAAGATTGTGAGTCGGCCTTCTGTTTGCCAATGTCGTCAAGGGCATCCGCTGACCCGGCACGATAAAGCAGCGCAGATTCAGCAATAATAAAGATAGCAATCTTGTTTCCCTCCGTCATTGTTTCCCTCCGTCATTGTTTCCTTCCGTCATTGTTTCCCTTTTAGCGTATTCCTAATCATTCTCTTAAGGTCTCAATTATGATTCTAACAAGTGATAATATATGCAGGCCAAAGGGTAAGCATTCGTCGGCGTTAGGCCAGAATGGCACCCTTCCGTGGAGTTCCTATGTCTAATATAGACTGTAGCCCAAAGCATACAGACAGTTGATTGTTTGTATCTAAGTGATACGCTTTTTCTAGGTCGTTACAAAATAACTGTCACAGCGATTTTAGATTCGATTACGATTCGAAACAAACAAACAAACAAACAAACAAACAGGAATTTTTTGACGAAGCTTTCGCCCGCTTTCAGCTACGTATACGAGTGCATCGGCAGATTTCAAAGGACGCACCTATAGATCGGTCGTATTTAAAGTCCAAGAGTGTACGTTATATAAGAGATACCTTTCAATACGTGCATTTACTTGGAGTCGCGTTGCAGTGAGCGCCGCGCAGCGATGTTGAAGAAAATGTATTTACTACGTCTGGGTCGACGGCCGTCTCCTATATCTTGTAAGCTGACTAGCTCGGTTGGAAACTAAAACTGCACACAATCAGCTACGGGCAGGCCAGCAGGAGCCACGGAAGCTTTCTTGTTGCACCGCCCGGGCGTTACAATTGCACAAATCGAGCCCACATAAGTAGGAACTTCATCCCAGCCAGATCTCGGATGGTTTATTGGGCAGCACAGCAGCGCCCACATTTACAAAGCAACCCGAACCAGCAGAGATAAATCGAAAGATAATGTTGATAACATATTTGTTATATTCCTATTTTGTCGACCACTCCCCTATGTGCCTGCATGAAAAGATCTACACATCTGTACGTAGCCTATCGTTTGTTCTCTGTTTCAATAGCTTCTTTCTCTCGGTGGATGTTTAGCGTATGTATATAAGTCTAAAGTCGATTGAGAGTCAAAGTCATGAACTTTTTAAGATCGTTCTCGTAAGATATCGCGCAACCGCTGTTGCATAGACATTCGCTGCTACGATTATTCCTGTTACAGTTATTGCAGCTATTGGACGCTAGCAACGTTGTTGCCGATACGGGATACAAAATATCGTTTGAGATCACTGGATGGGTGCTTTTTCTTATTGTAAGATTGTGTCCTGTGAATTTGTGCCGATGGATATTGATTCACCTCGCTCCCTTTTTACAGTCGACGAAGAATACATTATACAGACATTAAAGTCTATGTCTCTATTGAGGTATGTTACATCTTCGTGCAGACATGGCTACTGCTGTCATTATGTGGCTTCTGTTCGTGTAACAATATTCAAATTAGACAAACGAATTCGCCGTTAAGCCTATGTAAAAATATGAGTTTTTCCTCCTAATGTAGTATGCCGGAACGAGCCGGCGTGCGCGACCTCGATAGGTGGTGCGTGCATAGACTGCTGTTAAGCAATTTCGACAATGTCAATAAAATAGCAGTCATAATAGGTAACAAATGTCGATTATAAAGTAATGCGTCTGCTTGCTTAAAGCCGTCCACCATTTTACTTGAGGCGTATTGCATAGGACTTTCGATATCTCGCTCCGAGTGCGGTCCCAAGGTTTCTAGCGGGAGCCCTCGTTCCCCACTGACTCAATTAGCTGGATGTCTACGAATTTCATCTTTTGCCAGGTGAATGAATCACCGTATGAGTAGTCGGCGCAGTGTGACTATTACTTAATTTCCAAGAAATCATAAAGCTTTATGTCATCCAGTCGTACGGAATGCACACTGGCTGTAATCTCTGAACTGGCATTGTACATGTCTTCTACAGAACCTTGTCATCTTCAGATCTAACGTTGAGCACAAGCATGATCGATACGTAGAAACAGCCTAGTCCTAAGTACAGAGCTACTAGGAGAACTGGTTTAAAAAGCCTCTTTTCGTTCGTCTCACCAGGCCTCAAATCTCTGAGCTCTGCAGGCAGAGAGCCGTCTTAACCGGTTTAGCCGTAACGTCTACCTCAGTGATCTGATTGCAGCTACGGTGTCTCGGACGCGGTGTCGTTCAAACTAGCTCAAGCTATACGCCATAGTGGTAAAAGCGGCAGTATTTTCTTGCAGTAGGACAAAGTAAACCACCGCGTTGGTTACAATATCCAGTAGAAAAAATTGTGGGCGTATTTCATTTGTCGTGCCCAAACCCGATATGGGTAATATCCAGCCAGTACTAGCACTGGTTACTGATATAACTCATATGACGGCCAAAACAGTTACCCTATACACGTTACGCACAGGTTACTGTTTCGTTGGAAGTAGCAGTTTTTTTCTAGCTGGTAATTAACACGTTTCTATAAATATGGAGGTCAAATAATAAATATGTGATCTATTAAACCCTCATAAATACGCTACTGTTCTCAACATTACGCCATCGCTATTGGTATTCCTACCACTACAAATAGTGTTTATTATTTTTTTTATAAGCAAATTTAAGTTTCCATTACAAAATCGTTGCAGAAAATAAGCTACTCTTGTTAAAATCAACTGGAGTGTTCTCAGTTTAACTAGACATTAATCGTCTGCTTAATGTCGTTAAATTATGTCAGGTCTCAGCTTAAAGCAGGCAAAAGTCGATTTTTTTTGTTTTTTTCTTACGTTTGCCAGGTCGTAGCAACCTCTTTGCAATAATTTTCTCGCTTCCTCAACTTCTAAACAACTTTGCGAATGTTGTTCACAGCGCCTCTGTACATCATCGTTATCGACAAGTACAGCAGTAACTATGTTGCTCCTGTATCCTTTGTGCATAAGTAGTGAAACTTCATCGAGATCTAATGAGCTCGACACGGCGACCTTCATTCACGCTTTAACTAGGTGCTAATTTCTATCCACAACCCGCCTACGTACCAGGTGGATATATCTATTTATATAGACCGTGTCGAAGGCGAAAGAAGGAGAGTGACTCTGTGCCTTGGGAAGTCTATATTCAAACGTTCGTATAGAGTTCTCAGGAAGTACAAACTGTTCTCAAGAAACACAGGAACAAGGTTCGAGTGGTATTGCCGGTGCCATGACTAATACTATCGCTGTTATGTACTTCGACTGCTTCTGGCCGCGGCTGTAGCAGACCTAACCTGGTCATAGGGCGTGACCGACATTCGCCGACCGGCAGGTTGCTTGAAACGTATAAAACACAACCACTGATGGCGTTCATCGAAGCTTTCCCCAGTAGAACGCTGGAGACTTGTATAGAAAACCAGTTCCGATGGCACAGCGATACGGGTACTAACTAGCTGATGTTAAGCGAAGGTTTCTTGCTCCTTCTAACCATTCGAATGTGGGCGCCTTTCCACTCAAGGTTCGCCTCAAGCCAGAAAGTGTATCTGCAAGTTAGGAATCGATGCACATTTAGAGCGAAACAATTCCTATAATATTGGTTTAGTCTTAGAGGTACGAGTAGCTATTTTCAACTCGCTTTTGAAGTAAACGCGTTGAGTTAAGTTGTCCATCATCGTCAATTGACTGTACCTTAAATTTCAAACATCAAGGTTTTAAATAGTATCACTTCAGAGGGTATGCAAACTCGCAGTGATTGGTTACCATTTTCTTACCTCTATTACAACAAAAACAAAATCATAATTGTCACATTACGGAAAAAAGCCGCGAACTTGTGCCAGTGAATAATTAATGCAGGTCATAGATGCCCCCATAGTATACCCGCTCCCACTGCATGACATACAAACCACACGTGGAACATAAAACAAAATAGGATCCGAATATAATTTTTTTTTTTTTTTTTTTTTTTTTTTTTTTTTTTTAGGTAAATGTTGTAATTTCTTGAGCAACGAATTGAAGGAGACTCGAGTCAACCCGTATCGTGGTGACAGCGATGAAATTGGTAGGATCCACAAGTTTTGCGGAACTATCGATTCAAATAGAACTTCCCATCGCGTACGCACGAGGAAGGGACCACGGAAAAAAACGAACGATAAGGCGCCGTTGTGCGGTGATTTCTTTCGATAGCTCCCCCACACGTCTCGAAATAGGACAATGCAGTTATTGAATGATAATCCGCTTAAGCCAATGAATCATATAGCCTTATCGGTTATAGTGCCGATCAACGACTTTACGCTTATAGTTATATACCGATATACATATAGATCGATTATAGTTTTGGCAGAAATTTCGACAACAGCGAAAAAAAAATCTACAGAACGCATTATTATGGTTTCTACTGCTTAAACATCTCAAAGGTACCGTTGGAGATAATCTTAAGTTACTCGAAGGTAGCTATGTTGTACAGTCGATTTTGTACCGTAACGAGAACTGTTTGTTGTCTTCTCTTGGGAAAGATGTAGGCGTTAAGCTTGGTAACGTAGCTTGAAGAACTTGCGACATGACAGCCCATAATAAGTGAGTAGATTTTAAAATAACTTATTTTTTCACAAATAATCAGTACCGCAGTAACATATAAGGTGGCTTTAAGCTAAAATAATAATCTGACATATTTAGATCGCTCAGATTGGTTTTAGTTCGTCAACTTTTAGGTTGGACAAGCAGTAAAATCCTATTCAAGCAGACGTAGACGAGGAGCGAACACCCCGTGAAAATTAAGTTGCATCCTCTTGTTTTAAAAAACTGAGAGAAAAATAGTAGGTTTACAGATGGAGGCTAATCACGTAGGCAATTGACATGTAAGAAATATTTTGAGATAAACTTCATTAGGATGTATGTATCATCATTCCATAGTCATAATGTCGAAGCACTGCCTGTTCACAATCGTATAGATGATCATAAATTATGTGTAGGTGGTTTAAGTTTCCATGCTGTTACTTCCGAAAGCACTGACTTAATGGGTTTATATGCCCTTTCGGGTCTCGAAAACCCACCTTTACTATATTATTATGAATATATTTTTTAACAGCAAGGCCGATCCCGAAACTGTCCGAGGAAGCATTTTATTATATAGATGACAGATTATGATATTTTTGTCAAATTGGATTAGGTAAGTAAGTATTAGGTCCCGTTGACTTCCTTGTTTTGTTGTCCCCCTCAAGGCAAAGTAGCTTGCCGTAAGGTTCTTTGAACCTTCCCCTTACCAAAACTACTAGACAGCTTTCATAAAGGGTATTTCTTCAATAGCTAGTTGTCTCGTTTTGGTAATACTGTTATATAGCACATTAGGATTGAAAATCCCAACTACTAATGAAAGTATAACTTGGATAAGATCGAATAATTATAATTTGTGATGATCTACGGCAACGCATATATATTCAGCGTCGTACGTCTATAGTTATGAATAATAAAAGCAATATATATTAACTACTACCGGCAAATATTTCTTGCATCTAAGCAGTTAGTGTGCTTGGCTCTAAACCTTCTGCGGTCTTTCACGCCGACGTTCTTTAATAGACTTGAATACTCGAACCGATATAGCAATAGCAATTCGAAATTAAAACAACAGTGACAACTGCAAATAGTCATAAAAAGAAAAGACTGTCACATTCTTGTACGTCAGGAAGTGGAAAGTCTTTTCCTCAATGAAAAAACGACGCAGCGTTTCAGTAAGGCGTATCTGCTGTTCAGCATGAGACCAGAGGGCTGATCGAGACGAGCCTTTTCCTAGACCTTGTGATGGTATCAGTTTCCGGTAAACAGAAGAGCAAATTCAGATATTGCGGCGGCACTCAGGCGACGAATCGCACTACCACAGTGGTGACATCAGCTAATGCCCCTGGGTGTCATTGCGGCCGTTATGGTGTGAATGTGTTCTCGTATATAGAAACTGAAGGATGCTGCCGGATGGCCCTTTACACACCCATCGGAACGAATGGACAATGGGGTTAAAGCTACCTGTCGACGAGCATCGACAAATTGTGGAATGGACGTACGCTACCTCCAACAGCATCAGGATGACTGTGATGATGATGGTGACGAGCACGAGCGAAAATTCCGAACGTACTTGAACTAGAAATGTGTAGCAAAGTCCAAGGCTTCTGAGTTGTCTGCTTGGAATTGCGTAATAACAACCGTCCGCAGCTCAGAAGATTCAGTCTTACTAAGGCCGACGAAAACCAATCATCGTCTTTCACAAGGTGTTTCATTATGGAGATGTATACTATGACTATCGTTGAGAGAATGGCCAGACATTATGAGTAAGGTAGAAAACGTGAGAACGCTGTGACTACTAGCCTTGCTTAATTTAGACGTATGATCAGAGCTGATTTTGATGTGTTTCTAGTTTTTTCTTTTCATACAAAAAGAACCTCTAGGGAATTTTGAGCATAATCAATAGCTGTAAGTGAGGTAGTACGGTGTTTAGATTCTCAATACTTCTTGCCATACATTCTCTTAATACTCAACTCACATACCCAACTAATTTTTTTTTTTACAGTTCATTTAAAATTTTAAAATGAAAAAAAAATTCATTTAAAAAAATAAAAAATTATAAAAAAAAAAATTAAAAAAAAATTTAATACAGAAGGCGTCATGTCGAAATTCTGAGCCGCACTAACATTGCTCTTGTTTTGCCTGTGTTATGCCATAGCCACTATACAAAAAAAGGGAAGTTCGAAATTTTCAGTCTAACCTAAACGAGTTGAGCTCAGTGGCCATGTTGAAAGCACTTGACTATTGTCAAGTAACAACATTTGAAGGTATAACGAAAACGACATGAGTAATGTAGCTGTCTGAAATATGTTCCAACATTTTTAGTGTAGTACTATCTAAGTAGAAATAAATCATTCAATAGCTTTTCCCTGTTTCGATGTGCAGGCATACCACAATTACAGGCTGACCATGGACTTGCTCTTTACAAACGTGTGGGTACACGGTACGGTTGGGCGGACGAAGTCGACGCAGCGCTAAACTAGCTTGATCGGCCATCGTCGATTAAGTCTGCTAGCAGTCGCAGGTGGAGCTACAACGACGACAAGAAGAAAGTGTACATTGGACAATTCTGCAATAAATAACCATTGAGCTGCTTTTACTATCTGCCTGCAACCGGCCCACTCTTTCGTAGTTGACCCCCGCTACCACAACTGTTTAGTTATCGGGATTTATGTGCGAGTCGAGTTTCTTTCTCTGCTTTTTTCCCCTTCACTATAGTAGTTTTAATATGCAGAAGAAGTGTATGCGTTAGTTAGAGACGGCAGCGGACGAAGGCAAGTCTACGGAATAGCTGACGACCGAATTAACCCCTCTGTGACGGACACTAGAAGATACAAACAACGCTACGGGTTAGTCGCTCGGAGTAGCCTAAAGGACAATGTCCCTACAGGAGTTCGCTTTGACTGCCACTATTGCGATTATTATCGGCCTGAATGGCCGGCGTTCTGTCTTTTCTGCACAGTTTCTCCTTCTGTCCCGCTCCTGCTCGCTATCGCAACAGCAAACTTCCTATATTCGACATCACTGGGGATCTCACGAGTCACTAGTAAAGCAGCGGCGTCACCGTACAGCGGTTCGCATACCGATCGTCATTGGCACACTACCGAAAACGGAAACCCTTCACCCCCCTGTGGATCTACCTGCAACGCCACGAAAACGTATCGTTCACATCGACACCAAGAGGAACAGGAGTGACGGAGAGAGACGGAAAGGGAGGCAAAGGACAAGGATCCATAGAACAAAAAAAAATGTCCGCAATGCTAAATAGAGCAAATTATAGCAATCTCAAGATGGCCGATAGTAGACAGTAAAAGCAACAAACCAAAATGCTCAATGAAAATTGCTCACTCAACAGCGTGAAACGGATTAATGAACTAGGCGTTATAGGCATCAACGCACTACGAATGTATGTATGCAACGAGCCTATGATACTGTAGATATGGATTTTCAAAATACGTTTTGCCTACATCGCGGTTCCTATTGGCTGAGTGTTTTAATTAATCGTTATCCGTGTTTCCGTATTGCCTTGATCCTAATTTTCGTAAATATCACAAGTGATGCTCAAATAGTATAGTCATAAGTAAGTAAAAGATAGCCGTTGATATCTCGAGGAGTTAATATAAGAGGAATATTTTACTCCGTTCCGACGATAACGGTAAATCGTTAAAGCACAAATGTCGTAACATTCGCGTTTGTCACAAGAAAAAGTTTTGATTTTTTTTTAGGTGGCAATGTCTGGCTTCATAAGTAGTGACGTACTTGTTTAAATAGCAATGAACCCGAATGACCTGCATCGCGCCCCCGATATCCGACACGATCTTTGTAGTCTATCCATCCTGTCACATATACGGCTTGCAAAATTCCGCTGCAAGATCCGCTTCGACACTCAGAACGAAAGCATTGCAGCAACCTTCCAGATCTTACATATAATCGGGATAGTCCAGTTTAAAAAAAAGCTAGACTGGACGGACGCATCAGCTTACTCCTTCTGTTTCGATGCGCAGAACTTCAGCAGCGCGCTATATTCTCTCTTGGTTCCTTTCTGTCCCTTGAGGCTCACCCCGTGAATCCACTACTGCCATTCCGACGATGACGACAACGACAGCCACGACTACAACTAACGAAAATGCGCGCGTTTCAAAGCCGAGCAGAGCTCAGGTGTTTCAAGGCGCCAGGTCGTCTGTGTTTGCAGAGTTCAGACCGCAGGGCTTCAAGCAGCGAAGATGTCGAGTTTGGCGGTCGTCAAAGCTGTCAATTTAGAGAGTGCACGAGTAGGCCTGTCCTTACGAGGCGTTAGTGTGAAGCTAGGACCAGAGGCTAAGGCGGGACAACGGAAGAACGCTGCTGAATGCTCTATTTAGTGCTCTTTTCCACACCTCAAGCGACCACTGATACAATGAGTGATCAATAACGAGATACGAAGTTGGTAAAGGCAGGTACCTAGATGTAATGAACTAGTGTCTTTTCATATCCTTCACGTAACATGAAATGAGCTCCTACGATGACGGCAGCCGAAGCGGCTGCAGTTGATAGGCAATAATAAATGTGTGCTAATTACTATATAATGTATATAAACTGAATATTACGAACAGCATAAATTCGAATTGAACATACACCTAGTTGGTCGTGTGGTTAGGCTAATAGCAGTCGGTCGGACGTAATCCTGTTGCTCCTGTAGCTGACATTTATCTATGACACTTTTCTATGTTTTAAAAAACTATATTGACGTTTAGCCTATTTGGTCTGAGTTACGCACGCGGCACGTTAGTTGCACGCTCTGAACCGTCAAAGTACATTTATTGTTTTTCCGCAACATTATTGCTGCGTGACAATTACGGATGTGTTTTTCGTTTGTGTAACTTTAAGCCGAGGTAACCGTCGTCAGCTTTGGTAGCCCGCCGGTCAACTACCACTAACATTAATGAGAAAAAACATTTTCCGTTTAATTTGTGTGTCAGTACAGACTGTAATCGTGGGAAGCACTTGCTGCCAGTTCCCAGGCGCTGGCAGCAAACAACAAATATTTGCATTGAGGGTTAGAGTCCGAATGACAAAGGTGTTGGTATTCTGTATCTGTGAGTATAACAACAATTCGCAAATCCCTTAACCGGCTTGCGCGTGTTGCATAGCTGTGCTTATGGCGGAAAGGTGAAAAGGGCAGGTTTTTTTTCGCTACTTTGTGTTGTATCACGATATACGTTAACTTGGACGATGTCTACCCTTATGTTAGCACCCTATCGGTATATACCGTTCGATTTTCATCGGCGCAAATCCTGCGTAGTCGCGTTAGGCCACCGAAGCAACCGTTATAAGGGGAGAGCACGGGACAGGGGAACGGATCGCGGCTAATATATCACTAGGGTTGCAAACTTTGTTGATCTGACTGAGTGTCGGTCATGGAAAGGACATCAATGAACGACTGCCACCGCCTCTACCGTCATCGGTCCCGACTACAAGCCTATGCCCACTCGTAACTAACTTGCTATCCTTTCCTATCCCAGGACCCTGTGCAGCATCAACTTCCTTCGAGAAGGTCAATATTTGTTGAGTGACGGACGCTCGGTGTCGGTGTCCTCTTTAGATAATCATGGCTCGTCCACGTTGGTTATATCGTTTTCGTTTGCTTATGCTGTTTACTATGAGCTGACTCTAATGGTGCCGCTGCCTCTATGTTCCGTTCAAGTTCTTTTTAGTGTCTTCGATCCTGTCGATGACCCAAGAAGCTCAATGGGTGGGGAAGAACAGATTTCGGGTCGCACGCGCGTACGCATATCTACAAATTATCATTCGCGACAATTTGTTACGCAAACTTGTACATTCGTGCCATACGAGCCGCACTTCATTCAAGGCGGCACTGTGGCAGAAAGTTCGCTGAGTCAACTTAGTATTAAGCGAGAATATTTGACAATTGACGTTAACATTTTTAATTGGATGGCGTATCTGGCCAGCTGCTTAGATGGGAAGTTTATCACTGGTCAGCTCTATCGAAGCAGTTGCTAAGGGCAACTTACCACTATGGGTTCGAAAGCCAATGAACATACCACGATTATTATTCCTTCATTGACAGACATTTTATTAACATTTAATTGACAATTAGTATTAGTTGAACCTACAACCCTTACTCTACGACCACTTGTAGAATTGGTCATTGATAAAAACACATGAGCCCATTGGTCGATGGACGCCAACATGTTCAGCAACAGCTTTCTTAGCAAAGCCGTTTCGGCAGTCCCATCTTGGAGACTGCAGGCGTCCAATACGTCACTTAGTTTATAATTAATTACATTGTGTTCGATTATCGTAACTTCATCAATTAGTAACCACAGACACCGAAAGCTTTGAATCATCATTCAGTCACTTGTTGCCATTGTGGTTCCAGGTGCCGTCGTCAGCTGAAAGTCCCTGTATGAGCAATGCATTCAAACTAAAAGCTTCAGAGGAATTCCGAGAGCCTACTTCAAGAAAAACTTTTACCATTCAATTTGTTTGATGCCGCAATTCCGGTTGAGTATATTGAGGAGACTCTTTTCTGTTTGACAACTGTGAATCCAAAGGCAATACCTAAAAATGGTATTTCCGAAAAGATTTTTTTGCGTGGAAAGTGGATGAATCATCGCGACGCTGAATCAAGAGAATAAATCCAAATGCCATGAACCAGTTTTACGATAACAAACAATTAAAAACGCATTTATATAGTAGTAGTAACAACAATGAAAACAGCTCAAGCAAAAAAAATCCGCCATTTTGTTTTCTGCCTATTTTTAGTTCGAACTTCGAAGTTACTAGTGTAGCAGCGTGACACTGCCAAGAACAGTATCTGTAAATTTTTTTTATCGCAATGAAAGAGCCTCCATTTGATTTGAGGTCGTCGATATTTTGTCTTGATTTTTTCTTTTTCCAAAGGGCCTTTTTCATCTCTCTCGAATCGTCTGAAGGAGCCAACTCGATATAGACTCATCAACTGGTCGATGGAACAATCAACAGACAAAATCGTAGGAATAAATCCCATCGCCATCACCATCGAGGTCGTTAACGTTTCCACTTGTAGTTTAGCGCGACGAAATTCCAACGTATTAAATTGATGTAATTAAGCCTGGATGGGCAGTTCCAAGTTATCTGGACGACGTCATACCTTCGAAACTTCGAACAAACGCCAACATTATAATAAAATATGGTCATCTTCGCAGCACAATATCTTTACACCATCTTCTGTTAGAAACAATGAAAATTTGTATATGCATGACCTAATCGTACGCTATTGAGATAAATTGATGACATTATGCGCTCGGTAGGTACGTATGCAAATGGATGATTTTTTTGTTATTTTCAAATCACTAATCTTCATGCCCGTGACTTAGCTACGGTCCTTGTCTCCAAGTGCTGGACAGCTTAAGTGGAGCGGTTGTTGGCAAAAGTTCGCGACGTATATAAATAGTTGATGCATTAGGTTATACAGTGACAATTTACTTAAACCTGAAGTGGCTTACAGATGATATTAGCGCATTGTCCATCATTGCATATGATACTGTGACTGCTCGACACCATAGCTACGGGTAATGTCTGCACTGGATAGGATCTGCCCACTTTTGCGAGATGTATTTCTCTCCGACAGCTTCAAAAGCTGCCCATATCGCCACCGATGACGATACCGTCGACAGAGAATACAATCGTCGTCGCCGTTGCCGTCGCCGCCGCCGCCGCACCTTGCCGTCGTCATATGTTCCTACGAGACCCTGCGGCCTACTCCAACAACAACTTCACCATACAGCATCAGTCTGATAAGAACACAGGCGTTCGACCAGAAGATGACTCCGTCGTAAAGCTATAACTCATTTCAATGGCCTCTTCACAAAGGCAGACGAAGAATTTTGCTGACCTAATTGTTTTTGTCGCTGCACAATGTGTTCAGACAAAAACTAGATCGACTAGCTGCCCCGCCATTCGATGCAAGACATTACAATGGGCCAATAGCCCTGACGGATCGCAAGCACTAAAAAAAGGATAATACAATGAAACGGTGTTGATGCAAAAAATGTGCCCATTTTTGTTTTTCGAAGAGCATAATACAAAACAGTAACCAAATATTGATAATGGACGCCACTCTCCGCGTCAAGTGAGTCAAGGTGAAGTGATTTCCAAACGTGTTATAGAACATTTATCCTTTTATTTATAGGTAGTGAATAATAATAATGATGGTGCTAATCTATTTTTGCATTTCGGGTGGAAGAGCGATCTGAAGTAGGAAAATATAATTGCATTGCAGGGAACTAGATGGCGTTCTGATGCTAAGAAGGATTCTCTTTGGAAGATTGTTAGGGGGTGCCCTTCGAACTCGAAAAGTTCACGACCCTTAGGTCGACAGGCTAATACGAGAAAGGGAAGAATAGGTCGAGAGGAGAAACGAAAACGCCATTGACGAACTCTGCTGTACGGGAACAGCAACAACTAATTTAGTACGGGTAGTTCCCATGAATTGGGTGCCCACCATGTCGAGGGTATCTGCAGACATCGCCAGTAAAAAAAACAACAGTTACTGTTTCGAGGACGAATCGAGTGCGCCAAAAGAAGGGCACAATCGTCGCGCGGATTTCTTCTGCTGCTACTGCTGTTATTCCAGTGGATGTCCACTATGGCCCGATCCGCACCCGTCGTCATACAGCTTTCACGAACCCCATCCATATAACCCAAAAAAATCCATATAACCCCTGTGTCACTCCTAACGCTGCTACATTTTTTACGTATTGGAACGCTCTAGCGACCCAGTTTAATTTTTGGTGGCAGAAAACCGTCTCCACTATGTACATGTGTCAGTCCCCATTCGAAAACGAGCTAAAAGACTATCTACTATCAGCTCCGTCGTGTAGGTCACACTCCCATGGCTCGCTTTTTCAACAGGCCGTTTATTTAACGCCGCTATTCGAAAGGGGGGGACTAGCAATCATTGCTGTGGGGAGGGATGAGGTTGGCTTAACAGATTTTTCGCTTCGACAACCAGCTTATTATTTCGCTATTATAGCTTTGCTAACTCAGTTCCGTATGTCAGCCAATGGCTGGAGCAGGTATAATACTTAATTAATTTAATAATTAAAATAGGGTTATTTGTCTCTATGTAGCTGGTATGAGTGGCATTTATTAGTTTCACCGGTGTTCTTGAAACAAATCCAGGTGGACCGCGTAATACATTCGTTCTAAATAATTATTGTTTCCTAACTTTTACCGTTCTATCTTCAAACAGAATTATCAAGTGACATATTCTATTTTTTGTTAAAGTTTCAATTGCATAACGACAGTGCACTATTATATCAAATGTTCCACACGCCCAATTGAGTGTCTGGCCTAATCCGAGATCGGATATCCGATAATTTGATTACCAGTCTCTCATTGCGCTCTAATATGGGGCTAACGTGCTTACATAGGAGAATGAGATGACTAAAGTAAGTCTGTAATTTGCAAAAAATAAACGAAGACGAAATTACGTCAAGAAAGCTTTTGTCCGCGCCGACAAAGTTTTCTGGCTTCTTTCAGAAGGTTTTGCTTTCAGGCAACTTATTGGCGAGATAATGGACTGAAAATTATTAGTTTGTCAACACTTACGACTGAGCCAAAACGCATGGGAGCAAAATGTTTATACACAAAAACGTGTACGCACAAAACTTTTCACAAACGTCAATTTCACACGCCACGGGTTGCCCGGATGCATACAAGCAAATAGATTTGCTCGCTGTAACTCAAGATCAACGACTGGCTCAAATTCGATATCTATATATAAAAAGTTAAATTTTTACAACTCTTCAATAGTTATTACTCACTCAGAGATATTGATTTGCGATCGTAATTTTGGTTGGTCGGTCGGTCGGTCTGGCAATTGCAGCTGACTTGGTGGGCTTCAATCATGTGACTTTTTGGCGAAATCCAGCGGCGTCCTGCCGTCTCGTGCGGCGCCATTTCCTGTGAAGAACCGACTATAACGATAGGCAGTTCTTCGAAAGACGTACGCCCACTCGCACCTGAAAAGCGCAAATCGAACTCTATATTCCTTGCTGAACTCCGACGGCGACCCGCGCATTCAAAATGCTCCTTCAATATTATACATATTATCCAATGTACAAGCGCATCGTTAGATATTTGAAGAAGAATACATAAAGTGAACATGGCTAAATTTCGTAACACAGTATAACGTCAAATGGTCCGATTTTCGTCACTTCGAACAAACTCACTTTACCCCATTTGGCGAGTGAAACAAGCCGGAAACTTGCGACGCTTTGCCCTCACGCGGCTCAGAAGCGGTGTTCTATCGGCAAAGCAGTAATATGTTGTTATTTCTCACGGTTAGGACGCCGTGGATATGTCTGATGGGCGTGAAAATGCAACAGGATCGTTGGCCGTTTCACATGGTGCGAAATGCACCTGCAGGCACTGGGAGACCCGATCTCTTCCGCTTAACCTATCTGTTGGAAGAAGAAAGAGAAGTACGGGAATTCAGACCTAGGCGTTCAGAAACTTGTCATTGGTTGTACGTTTTCGTTTTGACCAACAAACAAAACCTAATTGAACTACTTCGATGTTGGTATCTGCGAGTCTTTCTCAACCGTAGTTTTCTATTATTCTAGAAAGTTTATATGCGCAAAAAAATGATCGAGTCGTATGCTACCAATAGCTACTACTCGACGGTCCGCCTATGCAATTGTGAACGTCTAGGTTACTTCACGATGATGATGATCGTCATGATGTAAGCTCACCTTCGTTCGATGCGAGGTACAACGATTTGATATGCATGTAAAATTTGCTCAGGCAAACGTGTACACGCCCAAGGAACTCATGGGAAACAAACAACTAGAGAGAACTTCGATTGCCAATTCTGTGATATGACAACGTTAATGTGGCAACAATATCGCTGCGGTGTCGTCACCCGTAACACAACGATAGTGTCGACGAATTCCTATGACGAAATTGGGTCGCGCAACGCGTGGGGTAAAATCGGCAAGCGCTTTACCCCTTGCAACTTTTCGAAGTCTGCCACTCAGCCCGTGTTTGTGGGGGACTAGTCGCCCCAGTGAACGATTAAGTTGCCCCGGGGCGCTTCTGGATGAAGTAATCGCTATTCAAGCCTCTGCAAGTGACACATTAAGCGAACAAGCACGATGTACGAAATATAGCCAGAACGGGGCAGGGGGAAGAGAGAGTATAATGGCGACTTGAACAGCGGCGGCCGCTGAGTCGCTTTTGTTGTGGTGGGAAATATGAAATGCTTCACTCCCTCACACTCTATGTGTGTTGTTGTTATCGCTAACCGTGAAATAGGCAGTCGCCTGTGTTGTCTGACCGTTTCGTAAACAACAACAGCCGTCAGCGGCACCATATCGTCATTTAGCGTCAAGCACTCCTAATGGCAGCTGCCACTGGCTGAAGATAATTGCTCGCATGAACATTGACTACCTAAATACACGCATGTGTATCTATTGTCACACAGCAGCGTTGATACTTCGCAGAAGTGTGTAATGAAGCATTTGAATAAGAAATATTTGGCAATATCGTGTGGGAATCGCGTTTTCCGGAATTGCGTCATCCCAGACGCACGAGGGAACGATATTGTTATATAGAATATAATACGATGGACACCATTACACAAAACTCACAACCGCTATAATAACAAATTAGCATTGAGAATAAACCTTACCTTCATACAGTCCACTCCATATACACGTATACAGATGTGTTAGGTTGAAGACAACCTGCGTTGCAATTCGAGCAGTCGTCATGATCCAAGTTCTCACAGCAAATTCGCCTAACTTATAACATGATCGACTCTGCAGATTGTTTACTATTTATTAGTGAAACACTATATGAAGTCATTCTGTGCTTTATTTAGGAGATAGATCGTGGTCACAGAATTGTTAAAGTAAACCGTTATCAGATAGATTAACTTCTAACAGGGCAGAATTAGGAGCTTTTCGGATTTGTTATCTTTCTTTGAAAATCCTGCTCAGTTCATCATCCTAGGGGGGTAAGGTTCCTACCGTTTTGTATTTGTTTATTCACGTTTCAATCTTTCGTTTCAATCGTGAACAGGCGTCAAATTCACTTCAAAACTAATATTTTAGTCGTATTTTTTTTTTTTTTATTCTCCGGAAGTACAACAGCGCAGGTCGTCGGAGGAAAGAAAATGTAGAGTGGAAATAAAAAAATAAAAAACAGATTCTCTGTCGTCTTCGTTTTCTGCCCGAAAACGTGTTTTTTGACTGGCCAAAGTCTTGCCTGGTCAGTAGTAGCAAATTAGTTGTTCGCTTATCGGCGCGCTGTCACCTGCGTCGAAGACGGTCTCAACGGTCAAAGACGAATTCTCAAGCGGAAAAAAAGCTTCTCAGGAGAAAGATACTCGGGCAAATTCAAGACCTCCTCTGTCCCCAGCATTGTTGGCGAGTCTGTGAGGCCGCGACATCAGCAAGGAAGAGAATGCCATGAACTACAACGACCTTTGACAGATACGCTCAGTAAGGCGGAGGCCTAACGTATCCTAGTGCACCTTACATTCCACAGCCTTCTTAGACATATTTGAATTTTCGTCCAACGGGTATTGCAAAAGCATTATAAGCGGCGTAGTAGTGAACGAAAGACTGATACTTGTCGTCGTCTGCACGGCTGGGGCTGAACTCTGACCTTTTGGTCGGACGACTTAGAGGTCGCCAGTCATCAGAAACGCCCCCCATCTTATCTCGCTGAGCCTGGATGTCGGTGAGGTTACGATATGCGAAAAGGGCCAGAGACCATTTGCATGAATTGCAAGCTAGGTATCTTGCCGTGGAGCAGGTATCTGTGCGAAACGCAAACATTTTGCTATATTTGCATCATTTAAAAAATTTGCAGTGGTGAGCGGCATATGTTCTAGAAAGATAATGCTGAAATAGCGTGTTTCAGGACAACCATTTAGCAAAGGGCATACGAAATTTTGTGGAACCCCATGAAGCTAATCAATGTACTCAGGCTGTGACATTAGAAAGAAACATTTATGTATCTATAATTGGGAGCACAAACGAATATTTATTCTCGTGTACTTACGTAAAGGAAACTGATAGACAGTACTATATATGCCCGACGAGAATAACTCTTGTTAGACGTATGATTATCAATGTTAAATAGATGCTTCGAATTTTGTGCGTCGTACTGCATTGCTAGACGGTAGGCTACAAGCACAAAACGAAATGGGACTTCGTCCAGCTTCAAACCCAGATCGCCATCTGTCTTTAAAAGCAAGCACGTTTCCACAGCACTATCAAGAAAACCTAGTTATCACCCTCAAGAATCGATATTCTCGAAAAGACCTTTTTTTAAGTCCTTATGTGACACAATAATAGCTAATCAGAATTTAGAATTTGTTGTCACATACGGATAAAGCATCGCTTTCTCATCGTTTCTATTGCTAAACTGCCGTATAGAAATTACGTGTGGAAAAAGCTCATTGTTCGGTGCTAACGTTATGCAATCGGTCATCGTCACAGACAATAAGTTGTTATCTATTTCAATTCGGCACTAAACCACTCTATGATAGGCTATTCATTCTTAAGGTCATTGGCAGAACTATAGTGCCTATGGCATTCTTAGGTAGCTTGTGGCTTTGTGAAATCCACTACCTGCATTAGCCTAAAAATAACTGGGACATTTACTGCACTGTTTACAACAAGGATTTTTACAATAGCCGTTAGACGATAGGCCCAATTTGCTTGCCCGTTTATAGGAATTTTATATCATATAAGTTAGTTTTTTACTAATGCGAGTACGACACTTCAACTACGAGCCCCGTACCACAACAGATACGGAATGTTGGGCATTTTGTGGCCGATTGCCGTGTCCAGAAGTTGCCTATTTTCCTGAAGATGAAAACGATAGATATTTGAACGACTGTTTTTTTTTTTTGCATATTCTTTGTGTTCGCATTATCAACGCGACAGGCCTTTAAGTTGATGTTCGTGGAAGCGTTAGGTAGCAGCACTATATATATATATATATACAATATATATAGTGCTGCTACCTATAACACTACACCTTTCTAAGAGACTAATTTTCGCCGTTAGATATCAACGTTAGACCAGGGATGGTGGTTGCTTCAAATATAGCAGGTTGTTTTTTTCACAAAAATGTCAAAATTTATAAATCTCACATTAACTGGTAATACACCTTCAAGCCCCTGTCCCGTGATAAGAAAACCATCACCGACGTGCCCGCCGGTAGCGTGACAAATGGAACAATGACGCCACGTTCCTGCTAAGTTACATGCAACTGTGGATACGACGATTACAACGATTTTTCGAAAATAAGCTAGCTATAATGATATGAACTACCAAACAAAAACAAATAAGATTATCGGTAGCATATATCACTCAACCGGAAACCAACACAACAAATGAGCGTCGACATTTCAATACGTTTGATCTTTTCGTCGATCCTTCTTTTTATTCACGACCAATTAATATAGAATTCTACCGGAAAATGTTTTGTGTTTTCTGTAATTTTCTATACACGCCGAACTACAAACGATCTGGACGAATTGGACAAACTGGGGTTGGTGTAATTTTTGTCGTAGATCAGAGCATTTTCATCGACCCGGAATACATCTGTCAGCGTCCGCTGTGTTATCGGTTCGCCCACGCTGTGCGCGAAATACCAGACAAAACTGATCTACATAGACGCACAGGTTGAATAGCTGAGGTACCGAGCGGCGGAGGCGTCTGGTAGGGCCCAGTTTCTCTCAACCGTATGCGCTGGTCACTCGCCATCGCCGTCACCGCCAAAGTCGAACTCGACGAACTAATTCCGTATACATCGTCAACGACATGACTTCGATTCTTCGCCAACGTGCAGTGTCCAATTTCATGGCTTTGAGCTGACCTTCTGCTGCCCCCGTCGCTAACTTCCCCCTCAGTTCCTCAATTCACAAGAAATCTAGTGAGAGAGTGAAAAAGAAAAAAGAGCTCACGAGGTAGAGAGCAAAGCTGAGGATCTTGAGGTCTCTGGTCGAAAAAGTATGATCGGACTGAACCGAACCGATCGCAGCCCGCAACGTCCGACAGAGGCCCCTCCCGACAACAATGCAACATACTACTACGATGCGCATAGTCGTAGGCAGCCCAGCAACTGGTCCGTGACTGGCCTGGTCTGGGCAGTTGCGGCCGCGGCGAGCCGGCGTTGTCGTCTCTCGCATCGATGACTACAACGACGAGAGGGTAGATGCAAGGTAGACAGAGATGGACGGGCCAGTAAAGCAGAGTGCGCTGCCTCGCAGGCAGGCGGGTGGGTAGGCTTTGCCTGCGAATGTGGCGAACTGCGCCTGAAAACGAAGATGCCTGGTAGACGTCGGTGGATGTCAGCCTTGCAGACAAAGCAACTCAATCTATCCGAAAGCTGTCCGAGGAGCCCTAGCAAAGGCACGCGGGCCGCCGCCACCGCCGCCGCCGCCGCCGCCGTCGTCGTCGTAGTCGCCTCGCAGATCTGGTTAAAGTTGAGACTGCTACCGCTGCTCGAAATCTTCGTTTCTCCTCGTCTTGGTAGGCTTCGATAAGTCTCCTTGTGTGCTTGCTTGCGGTCGCTCTTTGGCTCTGTGCGCTAACTCCTTGCAGCAGAAAAGCCCAATAGACAGGACAGTCTGAGTCCGTGCCATTGTTGAATTGCGAACCAGCGAGCAACACCAGAGTTGCTCTGAAAGAAAAAGAAGATGAACGAATGGACGAGTGAGTGAGCGAGCGAGCGAGCGATAGACTAGATGGTAGTCAACGCGTACTGCCTGGCATAAAGACCGAGACTCCCACGACCTCAGAGCAGCAAAAGCAGTCCTACCATAGGCTATACGGTAAGACATGAAGTAATATAGCACCGAGACAAGTACCGACCGCTCCACAGTTCGCTGGACCTCAACAAGATGCGAATTTAGGGTGACGTTCGTGCAGACGCACACACGCAGAGAGACAGTGAGAGAGAGAGGGGAGGGGAGAAGGCAACGAGAGACGAAAAGAGAGACACAGCCTCCGAGAGAGCAGGCCGCTACGCGTACCTTTAGCCCACCTTTGTCCGTCTCCTGCGTGCGCTCTTTCTTCTTTGTATTCTGATAGTCCAAGCTGAACTGGTCCGTGTTTTGCTGTACTAGAGTTTTGTTGACTATCTAGCCAACGCTGCTGGAATATCCCGTCGTCCATCGTGCGTAGCTGATGATTGTATACATGTCAACGCTTACAGTGCCGATGGCTGCCCGCAACTATTGCGAAAAACTACACTGGGTAGTTGATGCTGATGCAGGAATTGCCATCTAGGCTAAGTTATAAGCACCATCTATTCGAACATAGTGTATAACGTTTGTCCCTGTGTCACAATAAGAAGCATGACTGATAGGGAACAAATGCACTAGAAACAACGAGCAGATTTGGACGCGGGGCCTAAATAGATGTTTAATGAAAAGATGACGTCCAGTAGGTGCAAGGTCGTTGGGCTGGCTGCATTGAATGCCTGTATTACTGAGCACATATGCCAGTTTCACGCAACTTACCAAATTACTCCTGTTGAACAAACTGTGCGAATTAGAGAACTTATCGTTGACCATCGATTGTAGTTTTGGAAACGTTATACGTGTATTGACGAGTTTGTTAGCTAACGCATTTCTATAGATGAGAAATAAAGCTGAATTTCCTTATATGACATTTCGCTTAGTATGATTTAGATTTGGTTATGAAAGATAACACAAACTTCTAAAATGAACTTGAACTTCACGTCTGATTAAGAACAACCTTTGGATGAAATTCATTGAATTCTCAATCTATAAAGTGCGTGTTTTTCAATCTATAATCACTTTACAGGATGTGTATAGTTAACTAATTTTATACTTGAGAAAGTTTTGCTATAGGGCCATAGTAGACCGTGTGTCATATAGTCTACTCTGCTTAGGCTACTCAGTCAATAAATTAGCTGAGATCATTGATTGAAGACCGTTAGATATGTAGGATTTTATTTACAGCGCGCTGCCCGTTCAACATTTGGCAGTGCTTGCCTTTGGGGCAGCCCTGCAAAGTTTACCTTTTACCGCATTTAAAGACCCGCCGTGTAATCTATTGAGTTAGCATGATATTAGTATACGGCAAGCAATAAAAAATGCTCTCAACTACCCAGTTCGTATCGAACTATGTGTTCAATAATATCGTAGTATATATAATATAGTATACAATATAGTACATTTCCAACAGTTTCAGCAATTAGGAAAGGAAGCTTTACCCGATCCGCATTAGCCATTGACTCGGAACGTGGTAATCGACTATTTGTCTGCAGACAACTCCGGCGCCCAAGTTGGTCACGTGACTTATCACAACAACAACAACAATTAAGCGACAATGATCCTGTACAAGTGCTGAACTGCAATAACTGCCCCTCTCTTATATACCCCTCTCTACTCAATATCACCGATGCCTTATTTGCCTATTGAACAAAAAGTGCAAGAATAGCTTCTTAAGTCCCGTTAGTTTGCCATCGAACGACAAAGGTACAATGAACAGAACAACAAAAAAGTTTTCCCTTACAACGAGATCTCAACAACATAGCCGGCCTACCAAACAGACCGGGACCACTGTTGCTTTTTATTCGACGAGTTCGTCTCAAGCAAGCTTTGAGCGCATGGTTCAGGTACAATACGAGCAGGTTGGTTCAACAGGGAGGTTGCACCGAATCTCGAGAACTCGGTTCTCGGTCAGGAACGATGATGCTCTAGTGGCCTGGTTAGCACAACTAGGACCTCGAACTCTATCCGCCGCGAAGGGAGGAGCCAGTGACGTCACGGGTTCGAGGTCCGAAGCCCCACCTTGGCGCGACAACTTCGCAAGGGAAAGGGAATTCGGTCCTGGTTCTCTGGGTTATAAAAGGAAATTGCTGACTTTAAAGCTTGTCACCCACCTAACCTACTGACTAAGCGACAACAAACTTAACGAGGTCCGCACAATCGGTGGACAACGCGAAGGACAACAGCGTAAGAAGACTCATAGGTGAAGCTGCGTTAAGTGATCACTAAGCGGCATTTTCTGTGTGGACTAGATATTGATTGTTACGCCGTCTTTTACCTCGATCGCCTAACGTCAGGTTAAAATGATGATGTCCCCGATGCAAATGGGGCCCATGGGTCTCATGGGTTCAATGCAGATGGGTCACCTAATGGCCAGCCAGATGTCTCATATGGGACAGATGGCAGGGTACCAGCAACAGCTCAATCAACAGGCGTTCAACCAGCAAAACAACAACTCAGGCAATGACTCCAGTAACGGCCATGCCCTAAATAGCAATGGAGCCATGGCCTTCCCTGGTGGCTCAATTCAGTCGTCAACACAGGAGCAGCTTTCGTCTGTAGCAGCATCGCCCCTCGCCTACGACGTTTCTGACGATAGTGCACCCTCATCTCCAGATAACATCAACTCAAGTGTCACTTCGAGTGCTTCTTCCCCTTCGGTGAATCCTCAAAGCCAATTTGTTGGTTCATCACGCCGAGGTCCAGACCACATTCGACGTCCGATGAACGCCTTTATGGTGTGGTCACGTGCCCAGCGACGTAAAATTGCTCTGGAAAACCCGAAGATGCACAATAGCGAAATTTCACGACGTCTTGGTTCCGAATGGAAGGCTCTGAGCGAAGAGCAGAAGAGACCATTTATTGATGAAGCCAAACGGCTGCGCGAGCAGCATATGCGTGATCATCCTGAATACAAATATCGTCCTCGTCGCAAGCCAAAACCAGCGGCTTCGGTAAGCCCTCCTATTGGCGTCGGCGCGCCGCATATGCCAGGTCAGCTTAACGGCAACCACAGCAGCGCCAACAATAATAATCAAGCCGGCTTCCCTAATGCTAACGACATCACCGGCATGGGCTCGAAGCAACAGGACGTCATGTCGCAGATTCAAAACAGTCCCTACAATCCGTTTACATTGCCATACATGAACTACATCGGAAGCCAGCTCAACAGCTCATCGATGCGATCTCCAGAGTCAACCTACTCGTCTTCGGATGATATTAAGGAGTCATCACTGTCGCCTCCACCGGTTCACTCATCTACCAACCCCTCTATTTCAGCGCAGGACAACAAGAACCAGCGGAGGGACTCTCTCTATTCTCTATACGCGCAGTCGTCAACTGGCCCGATATCGTCCCAGGATAGCAAGGCGAATTTGAAGGATTCGCTGTATTCGATCTATGCACAATCAGTAAACCCTGTTATGGGATCGTACCCGTCCGTAGGTTCAATGGGTTATTTGCCCGGCTATACGGGCTACTCAAACGCCGCTTCTTATGATTACTCCTAACGAACTTAGATGTCTGTCAAGTAATTTGGGCCACTTCGATGCTCATATCATCACGATCGACCTGCTTAAGATGGATCTTGCTAAATCAAAAACCTTAGTCTGGAACAATGTTAGCCCAGTGAGCAATAGACGTTGCCTTAAAGTCAATTTATTGAGAAAGCGTTCTAGAACGGTAGGTGTTTTTCCTGATTCTGTAGATAAACCGCTTTGAAATTGGCCGACAAAGAACGCTTTTTCACTCGCAGACCTATAGAATATAATATGTATAATGATAGATATTTAGCAATCGATTATCGTGCGAATATAAGGTTCTGCTATCTCGTGTAACTTATTTCTCTAGCATTAACAGACACCGCGTGACATTAGCCAGCCGGCCGCACAGCAAATACCAAAATGTACATAGGCGAAAAATAAACGGCGTTGAATTAATTTCTAACGGATACGCAACGTGTTTTCGATTGGTGGGTATTGCGTTTAAAAAATACTTTAATGTTTATTCTATTTTGTGTTCGGCTGCCGATCCTTTTTCGCCGGGTGTCTGTGAAAGTGAATGAGAAATCATTTAATTACGAAAACGATCCGTCCTTTTTTAGAACTTCTATTATTAGGCATATTGACATCCATATCCACAAGAGTCCGATTTTACCAAAATCATTTTATTACCGTCCACGTCCGCTACGCTACCTAAAAATCTAGTATATCACGTACGAGCTATGCTCACAAGACATGTGTTGTCATGAACTCAAACGTATTTCAAGATTTTACGATCAAATGTCCCTCTGAACGTTCGAAAAGCAAGACAGGTCAGTACTTTTCCTGACATTTAGGAGGTAGTAAGCTATTTGTGTTTATAGTAGGAATTATACAGTACATTTTCTTGGAGGACACCACTTTTCACCAGAAAGCTTCTTTTACTGGCTTTATACCTTGTCGTTTGTGTCACAGGTCTTGTAGTACAGGTATTAACAAATAATTAGGCGAACCTTTAGATATGGGGGGATGGCCAAGGTATGTTTTGTAATGACAAGCGAAAGTTTCAATCTTCAATTCGTAGTCCTTTGACATATTCAACGAACAGCTAATTGAAGTTGAAAAATATTAACTCACCACACATCCGTTCTTTGGCACGCAGACAAATGGAAACTTTAACGAATAAGTTAAATCACAAAAAGCAAAAAACTAACTAGAGAAAATATTACCTAAAGAAGAACTATTTGTATTTTTACGTAACTGTTGCAAAAAGCCTATTTTCTCGGCCTATTTCATTGGCAGTAGCCAATAAAAATTAAAAACGGCAATATTACTAAAACTAACCAATTCTTACTATGAAAGATGCTCATTCTATAGAGAACTCTGTCTGTTTTTCGTAATTTTTTTTAGATATTTTCATGCTATCCCGTTCATACAGTCTTTCAGAAGTCGACTTTCGCTACTATCTGGTGCCTTCGAATGATCTCAGATCAAGTGGACGTCAGGCGCCGTGCTCTAGAAATGCGACCTATTTTACTGGCGGAAATAGTCAGATGGCTAGTTCATTTATGGCCGATCTGTACGTATAATCTTACAACTTCGGCAGTGTCGTCCGAGCCAACTTCCAAAGGGGTTTTGTCATGTACTTGCCTCGGGAGAAACGCATAGAATCGAGATGAAGATGCATACCGCAAATATCTCTACCGTATGAATCCGAAGCTGGCGTCCTCCTGTAGACGTGTTTGGATTCAACTGCTTAACGACTGACCGTGTGTCCTGACCAAAGCACTTCTGCTTCGCCTGTGGCGCCATCTGTGGCAAGCGACCAAACTAATTGTATTGTAGTATGTTTACATCTATACCACTTTTACAGCGCCGATTTCAGTGTTACATTAAAATAAGTGTCAGCATTATACCGCTAGCCAGTGGATAAAAAAATCTAATATTCAATGTATATGTTGGAGAAAAACTCTGCATCTTTTCTGGATTACTTTGGCCATTAGTTCTCGATCGTTTCATATGTAAGTTGACCACAAACGGATCGTATGTGGAGGTAATGACAAGCAAACATTTAGCCTGACCTCTTCGTACAACGTCCTGTTATAAATATGTAATTTGCGAAAAATCATTAATGTGTCGACCGGATTTGAGGAGGTCAAGTTATGTCTAGCTAACACGCAAATTTAGATATATGAAATTATCCGACCAGGTCACAATGGAGATAGACATGTGGCTGTTGCTCACATGAAACAGCAGCTAATGTGCCGCAGTAAGTGTCCATACAGTCAATTGCTTACTAAACCACGGTAATGACTTGGAGATTTCAGCAGTAATGATTTTGGATAAGCTTCATCTATGGCTATATACATAAAGAAACGTGTTAGGCGGAAACGTAAATCTAATCCTTAGGTTTTTAACTGGACAAGATTTCTTAAGTGGCATATACCATATGAAGGCGCCATCTATATGAGTGTCTTTACTTCAAAACTGATAGAAAGAAGTGTCTTATTTAGCTTTCTAATAGAAGAAGAATCTTCTATTAGAAAGCTAAATAAATTGCCTCTCTCAAATGGAAACACAAGTTAGATAATGTAGAATTGGTATACGTAGTTTGTTAACGCTATAGTGCCATGTTGAAATTGTAACTTGTCAAACACAGCTCAGTGTATCTTCAGTGTGTGTGTCTGTGTGTCTGTGTGTCTGTGTGTGTTACGGTTGATAATGTCCGCCCGTCTGGTCGACAATAAAGTCCGTTCCTTGCCTGAGACGTTGACGTGCCCCAAGCCGACTCGAATGATTTTAGTCTGCTATTATATTGTATGCTCACGCACTAAATAAGAATAGTGACGGCTTGTGTTATTTTTGCTTAACTGATGGTGTATGACACACCTTTAACTTACGCTACAACAGATACACCCTGATAGCTTAAGAACTTTATTAGTTTAAGTACTTATACCATAACACAATCAAATCTCGTTACAAGCACTCGGTATTTGTCCTCTTGTTCTTGTTAGCACGCGCTTATGCTGAGTTTTGCTCGCTGCGAGAAACAGCTGTCCAGTATGAGACAGAAGCTTTGAGTGGTCGGTAGACAAATGCTACTTCCCCTGTGAGCTGCAAACAAAAACACGATCGTGAGCTAACGTAGTACAATATCAAAACAATAATTTTCTATGAGAATTGATAGTGATATCTTTGTAGCGGGTACCATCTCGATCATTGCTCCTATAGCGCTTCACAAACTCTCATATACTATCATTTTTTTTCATCGTCCAAACCCTGTAATGACCGAACCGCGCGAAACCCATAGTATGTGCTGCGGCTATACCATAAAGAACTATGGGGGTCCCCCATAAAGAACTATGGGTCTATGGATTGGTGGCCGCTTGGAAAGCTGTGATCAATAAGTTAATTTTAAACTTATTTGTATTTCGACCTGCTGTGTACAGCCGTTATGTGCAAGTACTACACATACGATGCATAGATATTCGATTGATTTATACGTATTCCCCCAAGCGAATTGCTGTTCCGATTGTGCAAGGGGTTGCCTTCGCACCTGCCCTAATACTGGATAGTTCACTTGTGTATATATTGATTGATGATAGCTATCGTCCGTACTATATATGGTTTAATTTCGATAAGTGATACAACGATCGATTATATATCGCTGCAGACTGGTCGGCAAACGAAGTTCATCTAGAGGCCCGTTCGTTCGGATTGCTCCGAAAAGTTGAAACGTACAAATAGTCATACCCGTTCCATACCATTCACAGTTCCATAAGCGTAATCGCTAGGAGATCACTACTGCTATCAACTGTAAACGATTCAGTCACTCGTCTGGCCCCAGAGTGCTATGTTTATATAGTGAACTAAGTATACTGCCACGTATGCAATAACACAGCGAAAATCCGGCTCAAGTTCCAGCAAAGCGATGACAATGTCTGATGAGTTGGACGCTAACGTCACGCGCTGCTAGCGCATCGATGACGTCATCGCCATCGACACCGATTACGTTGATGGGCAGGCAAACCGAATGATATTTATCACCGTTATCAGTAATTACAGAGAAGATGGTTCCAGTCCTATCAGATTAAGTCGCGCACGCGTTCCGTTTTATCGCGACTCGATCGCGAACATTGTCGAAGCCCGAATCGTTGTCATTGTTTTCGTTGTTGATGATATTAATGTTATTATCGTTTTAGGCACCCCTAGCCGCTGCAGAACTTCGTTATCCTAAGAGTGCGCATGCACGCGTGCCTGCTACATGTCCGCCAGCCGGCGCCCACCCAAACTCTCCCTAGAAAAGACTGTCGCCTGAAAACAATAACAGTGACAGTGATGGCAGAACGACGCTGTCGTCTGTCGACAGCCGCTCCCTTGCCCCTTTCACGGTGCGGGCTGCTCGGTTACGCACTGTCCATTGCTGTGTACCCTGCCAATGGCCCTACGGTTGGTGATGTTGGTGTTTTGCTGTTCAACCGACGGCTCAGCGCGGGTAGTTGTTTCTGGCGCCAGTACTGCCACGATCGTCACATCGCAGCCGCCTGCCGTTCGCCACTATCTCGACCTCAAGCCGCGTACCGTGGCAAGATTCCATCGTGGCGGTCTGGCCTCTCCCTATCGGTACTCCTGCCGCTGCCGCCGCCGCCATTGTTATTACTGCTAATGCTATCGCTCAGTCACAGCCTTCGTAAGCGATTCTGTAACTGTTTATGACGTCGACCTTTTAAATGCGTTCTCCAATGTTCATACCATGCCATCGCAGCTGGTACTCAGAGCTGCTCTGAAAGATTACGGTTAGCACTTCGATCAAGAGACAGGTGTCGTTAGCGATGTGGAACTACAACTATGACCACTGTGACAACGCTGATTAACCTTTTAAGAGAACTTCCGGGAGAAGTTTGGCGGTTTCTAGTAAAATGGATGCGCTGAATCGCTCGATGGGTATACATTATACCTGTGACATAATCACTAATAGCGGCAGATTTCTAGATGCTTTAAGAAACAAGTGAGTTTAATTTGTTAGCTTATGAAAAGCTAGATTTCTGTGTTAGCGATCCGTGTCTTGCAAAAGGCTTTTTACTCGCTCCTGTCCTTGTTTGCTAATACCTTGAGTTGGTCGCATTTTTACCTACAGTGCCATCTGTATCATGGGACCGCAGACGTCGACGGCTTCGAAAGATAGCGCTAGCAGAAGCTAGAAAAAATAGCTGCGATAGCGATAAAGTAACAATAGTTAAACGTTGGCTTTACGCCCTGTCATGTTTCGGAGAATTTGCTGTCCTTAGTTCGATTGCAGTATAGATTTGCATATTACGAGAGATTTTCTACGAACAGCCAGGTTGATCTATCGATGACTGGCTAGAAGGATTCAGTGGCAGGGCTGAAATCGGCTGTTTCAGAGTTGACAGGTTCTAACCTAAACAAAAAAAAAAAAAAAGGTGTAACATCCGTAGATGAAACGATTTTGCTATTTGATGGAATCATGCTCCTTTGATTACTATCTGCTTGTTTGTTTGCCATCTGTACCGGTACTACTCCACAGACATGATGATAGAATGGTCATATTTACTTTGTAATCAAGACAGAGAGATGCATGAACATCTCATTCTTTCTCGTAGTAAAAGAGATACTTTGCCCTGCCGAGATATCTGTCTTAGGAATTTATACGTAGAGGCGATTTAGTTTCCACAAAAAACGCTTGTTAAGAACTCAAAGCATGCAACAACAGAATGATGCAAATAAAATACTTAGTAATGATTCTACGATGATTTTTACTTGACTTACAATACGTAGCTGCGTTTTCCCCACGTATCTTTTCCTAGTTCATCAGTAAACGGGCGATCATCTCTCACTAAATAATAATACCAATGCTCTCATTTGTTAGTAGGTGTTCAATTTTATAGTAAAGGTTACTTTAGAAGCCTCTAGAGCTGGCCAGATCGAGCACCTATACTGATTGGAACTGAAAGGTAGCAGGCCAGGTCTGACTAACGCGCTGGACAGCGGCATTTGCACAATTCGTAGATTGACGTCATTTGCCTGTATCTAAAAAAGCGTCTCATTTCAAACGCTACTAATGACACGCGTGCCGTTTGTTTGTCCAGCTTTTAGGCCAGCTGTAATGCGGACGTGAGTTCGTATCGCTCTGTAATTATTACTGATATATTTGCCCATGTCATAAGATTACTAGAGCTTGCTGGATCACCAAGCATGTTGCTATAACCTCGGCAGAACTGCGATAACTTAATGAGAATTTTTACAGGCGCAGCTATAAGGCTTCGTTTTTTGACAGAATTTTTCCTTGTGTCTCACGTCTTCGAAGGTCACATATATGTATTGCGTGGTGAGCACGGTATGCCCGTTCAGTAATGTTTTTGCTTGTCAATGAGTATATCAGAGTAAAGAAGCAGCTCCGAGCGTAGGTATTCACCAATTAATATTCTTTTTTCATGTTTTTGACAAACTTAAATAGTTTTTGCAATTTTTATAATGCTTTGCCAAATATAGTATTACAGTGGAAACTGGGTAGGTGCCTAAAGAACGGCAGTGAATTGCATAGCACCTTGGATGGCGCAGCTTAAACAGACATCGATGCTTATGGGGTAATCCAGACTACATGCTCTTGGGCTTGGTTACATTTAATCAGACGAAATCCGTCATGACAGACGGATTAATCGTTAAATTTTCATAGCGACATTGTTTATCTGATACTGACAATCCGTGCTATGGTGCTATGGTGCTATGGCTGTGCCGTGATCGGTAATGGCCGTAATTTTCAGTATAGGAACATTCGACTTACGATAACTTCACAAACGGACGAATCATTGGCTTTGTGTCACTCAAAACACTGGAAAGTATTTTAGGTTGGCGGATGGGTAAATTTGGCAAGTAGGAACTTGGTGTTGATCAACACAACTGAAGTTTATCTAGACAAAAATTGCATCGCAGATGTTGTACTTCGTCTTCTGAGATGCCGTTCCGCAGATAATGGTAGTACTCGTATTTGTACAAAGATCGTATTTGTAGCTGGGGACGACCTCATATTTCCAGAATTGACCACAGCTACAGAAACAGCAAACGTGTACTTTTTTTTTCCTTTTTCTGTCGATTAAAGCTGTTGTTTTGCTCGGGGCTAGAACATCTAACTTCAAGGAACTGGCTTCAATGAATGACCTGTTGATTATGTTATTATTAGATGAAACAAAACACATAAGCTTGATCTTGCTGGGCTTATAATACGCTGTATAAAAAGTATATCGGCTACATAAAATGTATGCGTCACTGGTTTAACATACAAATATCAAATACAAAGAAGACTGTGTGGCCGTCAAGTATTCTTTAAACTTTCGCTTCCATACACTATAACCGGATTACAATGGTTTTACAAGCGTAGACATGTGCCGAGATATTTGACATAATGTAATGACCTGTACTCAAAACAAACTCGTACCTCTTGCTGTTTTAATCACAGATAGGTTACCACCTCAACCTTGAAAAAGACTTGAGTCGTATAATACAGAATTTTGATTCGTATGCGTTTCAGACAGAATCGGCGTCAGAGCTCAAATTGAGTTGACCACATTAAGTTCCAAACGATGTAATTCGGCGATGGTAATTCATTCAGGTTGCTAGGACCTCCTATGCTAAGGTTCTCGCTCCTAACCTACCTAACGAGCGTCTGACCGTTTCTCTACGCCTTAAACTGGATGTCCTTGTAATACCCCACGTACACACGATGCCAGGCTCCTCTTGGGCACAAAAGTTAAGCGGCTCCACCGTACTGTTTGGGGTCGCTTTGGTGTGCTTCGTCGTCGGCTGGATCATGAAGTTGCAAGTGCTCGTCACAATTGCTTACGCGCTTTTTATCGTCGTGGCACTGATGGGCTTGTACGCTTTATGCTTCACGACCAAGCTTTCAAAAGGTAAGTATGAAAGACTGGGTTTAGATTAAAATTCGGAAATATAAGAGGTCAATAATGTGTTGAAGTACTGGAAATTTTGGAGGTTATGTCGGAGTTTACGCAGTTCTCGCAGGATGTGCCTGCCCATGCTCGAAACCTTGCGTGTGTACAGGGTCAATCGGTCAAAAGTTTTTCACCATATATACATTATTAGTTTCACTCGGATATGGCAGTCTATCATTGTGTAACAAAATTAAGCTTCACGTAATCATTGTGCTGTTACATTTCGTCGAGCCTCCCCCGTAGTGTATATAGGTTTGTTGCCTACGTAGGCGTGTTTTTTATGTGTTTCGTTCTGTTCCTATTGTTTGCCACTCTAGGTTCAGTAATACCAAATGGTCCTACGCATACAACAACCATTCACGTGAATCCGCAGGCGGATGTCGGTGAAATGTATCTGCCGCAGACGAACGTCGTCCTGTCGCCGGATTACACGCAGTCGGCCACTCCGGGATTTCATCCCATACTTATAAACGATCAGCCCCCATCATACAACACTGTAATAAAGTCGTCCTAGGCAGGGATTCATTCCTGACGCTAACAAATTGTCCTTATGGTGCAACCTATCTTTTAGAATTCGGAGGTACCCGTTGTTTCCTCAAGTTGTTGCTTTTGTATCTCGAGCTGTAGAACGAGATGTCTCTACAGCAACAGGTAAGGGATACATGGCTTCCACATGTTGCATTTGGTAGCTAAACACCTCTGTGGGAATGGTCTGCGTGTTGTAAGAGCTTTCAGAGTGGCGGACAACTCTCAGTAAAACTACTATAGGATCATTGTAAAACTGGCCTTTTTCATGCGACCTGAATGAATAATGCACACAATAAACGTTAACGCTAATCGTCAAAAATCACTGAACCCATTTTTGGTCTGAATCATTTTTATCGTTTACTGGCTTTTTCTTGAGAGGCGATATTCTCACCTCACAATAAGTGCGTGGACCCTTTATGCTATTATGTTACGGTTACGCGTGAGCGTATTTTTGCTTTATATATGCATTGTTAATACAAAAGGTTGTCAGGACAATTGGTAAAGTAAAAAAGCGTGGTTTCAAGTTCACAGTTGGGCGTTCCGCCGAACCTTATGTCAGCTTTGATACGATCTGCAGCAATTTTAGTCTCAATGTAGCATGACTCTTTGCTTATGTTATAATCCCACTTTTCGACCAGGCCACTTTTGATATATTGTGGTATAAATGAATCAATGGCTTTGAAGTGCGCACCCAGCGACGGGTGGTCGGAGAGGTCACATAGTCACAACAAAGTTGAGAGATGCATATACGTATGGAATCTCGTTTTCTTTAGACATTTTATATCTCAGACTAACATTTGCGGGCGTACGATTTCGTTGAGGTTACTGTTGTTTATAGACAAGGAAAGACAGCGCCCCAAAAACTTAGAGCGCATCTACCTCAAAGTTCAAGCCTTTTGATTACCAAACGTTTGTAATAGAACTCCGGAATGAGTGCTATAAACAACCGTCTAATATGAGTTTACGTCAAAAAGTTGTCAAAACCTGTATTCTCACCATTAGACCTTTTATAACCTCCAATTGTGATAAACGATGTTTCGTTAATGAATAAAACTATAGAATGATGTTGAGTCTAAAACGGTTCATCTTGTTATAAGTTAGTTATCAAAAGCAAAAACATAGAAATAGCTGACTAGGAAACATACCGCGCGATTTTCAAACTGGATGAGATATTGATATCTCAGAGATATGATGTTAATTAATAAGACGCTTTGATTAAAGACATATGTGATGCTCACTACCCTTTCACTTAGCAATAAAACGTGTGATGCGGTAGAGTTAGTTTCCGAATAGGACCTACGTAAGTACGGAATAAATCTAAATTCGAAACTCAGTTAGAAATGTAAAAAGGAACATTAAGACCCAGCAGCGAATTGAAGCCGAGACTTACGATTGGGAATCCGGCGACCCACCAAACCCGCCATCAGAGTAGCTAATTTTGTGTTAAAATGGTACTACACATTCAGTTGATTAAATCAATACCTATCGTCACAAAAAGCTCAGAAACAATTCGAACTGATACTCGTAATTTTCATTTCTCCTCTTTATTTGACAATATCAAGTAGTACTGTTGTATATATATATATATATATATATATATATATATATATATATATATACTAATTATTGTAAACAGGTATATGTGAATCAATAAATTATAAATAAATAACATTTAATACATCTCATTTTCACTATGTACATACAACACGCTTAAGAACAATTCCTTAAGAAAGAGTTTAAGGCAGCTTAGGTTATTGCTCACAGGGGGATAACGTTCTTAAAATCAAGACGAAGGCTTCTCTATTATTATAGAAGAAAGAGCTGAAAAAAGCAGTGTCGGTTTCACAGGGAAACGATTTTGACCGGTGACCTTCAGCCCGAGTAGTCATATGATGGGTACATGCCACTCATTGAAGAATAACCGTAGCCCATGTTTAGGTTTTGCTGATAGAGCTGGTAAAGCTGAGGGTCAACTTTCTGGTCCTTAAAGGCCTGCTGAGCCAGCGCAGCTGGCAACGGTGGGGGTGAGTCTGAAGATTCCTTGGCCATTTCATCACACGACGAGTAGGCCGATTCCGGTGTACGGGGCTGAGGTGAAGCTGATGCAGAAGACGAGGACGCCTGATTTTGCATCTGGGGTAGACCCATATAGTTCATATAGGGAAGTGTGAACGGATTGTAAGGACTATTCTGGATATGTGACATCATGTTTTGTTGTTTGGCTGTCACGCTGTTGATGTCGTTGCAGAAACCGGGTGAACTGGCGTTTATCTGGCCGGACATAGTTTGAGCTGTGACTCCGATGGGGGACGACGCAGCGGGGCCAGCTGGCTTTGGCTTTCGGCGTGGCCGATATTTATATTCGGGGTGATCCCGCATATGCTGCTCACGCAATCGCTTGGCTTCATCGATAAACGGGCGTTTGTTCTCTTCCGTCAGTTCCTTCCATTCGTTTCCAAGGCGTTTCGAGATTTCGCTGTTATGCATTTTGGGATTTTCGAGCGCGATCTTGCGCCTTTGCGCTCGTGACCAAACCATGAAAGCGTTCATGGGTCGCCTGATATGATCAGGGCCACGACGAGAAGAGCCCACAAATTGGCTCAAATTTCCCATCGATAATGAATTCGTCTTGGCACTAACACTGGCTGGCGACGCAGGTGCACTATCCTCTGAGACATCGTAATCGAGAGGTGAGTTTACCAGTGCGGGCAACTGTTCTTGGTTCGAATGGGTCGGAACACCGGGGAACGCCATGGTATTCGCGCTCTGGGAAGGCTGTTGACCGGAGCTATTCTGAACATGATTGTTTGATATACAGGAAGAGTTGTTCGACTGAAACGATGGCTGACTGAGTTGCTGCTGATAGCCGGTCATTTGGCCCATATGGGACATCTGGCTCGCCATCAGGTGACCCATTTGCATGGGACCCATCAGACTCATAGGTCCCATTTGCATCGGAGGCATCATCATCTTCATGTAGGATTCAGAAGGTGAGCACTGGCGCAAACTAGTCGTTGGTAGCAAGTTGTGTCGGTGGCTGAGACTCACTGTCACTTTGTGGTACTAGATCTTGCAGGACGCATACACGTTTGAGCAAGCTGGCTAAACCGTGAGCACCAACTTCTAGACTGAAGTTCCTGGTGAAGTGCACTTTACTATATGCAACCTACCTCCTCTCCCTCGCTAGCTCCAGAAAGGCGGAGCCTGTGACGTCACGAAGAACCCCGGACCTTAACCTTCAGGTCTTCACATTATGATGGGGTGGAGATGCTGAAATGAAGCTCGCAGCGTTCTTTAGACTCTTTTATGGATGATCAATGCTATTTGCAGCAGGAATAGATTACTCTGTCCGTAATGTACACCTACTATGTACAATGTAAGGAGAAGCAATAGGCGTAGTGGATACTGGCTCGCGGCCATCCTATTTTCAGCAATAGTTGAAAGATCCAGAAGCGAGTCGAAATTGTCGATTGAGTTTGCTTCGTGCTTTGTAGCCTACAAAGCGTAAGATGACCGGACAACCACATCGGCTTGCTTCAGACGACTGCAGTTGTTTTGTTGAAAATTATAGAAATCGATCGCTACGACGTTAGCCCTCAATTGGAACGTAAATACACGATTTCGTACTCGAAATTGGCACACGTCGGCAGCCGCTTTTGTGGCATAATAACAATGATACGGTACAATCAAACACTTTTTATTAACCCCACGGCAAATGCAATAGCACGAATAACAGTTTATATAGATTTAACAGGTAGACGGTACAGACGAGAGCGATCTGGAAACATTTTGGGTGTTTGTTATATTGTATGCTATATTAATGTGCTTCAACGAAATAGTAGTAATTAATAATTAAACTATACTTATAAACCCTCATCCGAAGCAGGAAAACAATAAGGTTTTGAAACTTGTCCTGTGTTCTCGGCTACTAATTTAGCTCCGCTTCATAATAGCTTCAAATTTATGTACACAATGTTCGCTATGAGGCGATTATATGATCGCTACGAAATTTTACAGGCTCACCTAGGCAACATCTTAGTAAGCCGAGTATTCATTTAAATTGACAGTCAGGTAAATGTTATAAAAGGCAAAACGTATTAGAGGCAAAGATAGTAATTTTTTTGTTTAGATCACACGTGGTTGTACACAAGCTGTGTTCAATAGAACGCAAAGAAAAATCGATCTATCAGCTCAGTGGGGCCCTATTGATATTTCGACTTGTTACTTAACTTGCTACGGATGTTCCTGTCTTCATTTAGGAACAACTAATTAGCTTGAGCCGATCGGGGATGCAAATGATCAATGAAACCATGATTTTACGGGTGACACGCCGTTTCCGCTAGAAGCACGTACTCAAAAGCCAGGAAGCTATTATGGCCAATCACTGGCAATAGCCAGCAGTCCACGAGCCCAATGAAGCTGCTTGCCATTGCTGTATCGCCTAACATTTCCCCTATTTTCGCTTCAGCCTTTCAGTAGCCGCTCAAGGGACGCTTGACGGTGCAGGTTGCACTTAGGGTGCTCGCATACACCTCACTAGTTGGCCCGTGTTCAATTCTACCCTCAATTCCCTTCGGCGCAGGCACAGCGGGGTGTTCACGGGGCTGGGGATCGTCGAGTGACACCGTCCGATCTGCGCAGGGCTGAAGATGTCGAGCAGAGCGATCCGACCAGAGCTAGAATGCAACGGCACCCCGTGGGACGCCAATCGATCGCGTTGCTTTATCCTTTCTCCTATCGTGTGCAATGACCGTTGCAATTGGCGCACCATGAACTCGAGGTAGTTTCGAAGTTCGAATGAGTTAAGATAGCTCCTTTGCAGTAAGGACTTCAAACTCGAATTTCGATCTTGAGCAAACCGACTTCAATGACGCTGAGGGCATAAGGTCTGAGCCAAAAATATTCTGCAGAATGGATTGCATATATGGCGTTAACGTCGGGTGATGGTGTTGACCCATTAGACCCATGACCCATTGGGCGAGACACATCTATTGATAAGGTAAGCTTTGTGGGAATGCAGACATTTTTATTATAAAATCGTTAACTTATAGGCACGCTAGTTAGATGTGCTTATGAATTGGATGGTAAGGCTCCCCATGCCTTTAATTTACACACAATTATAGAACCTTAGCTTTCGCTTTTAAGCACAATTGGAATCGTTAATTATGTCTTCCTTTGATCTAGATCAATGACTGACAAAGTACGCAAAACACTCGCTTATTTTCCTATCCCATACTTTCTGCTAGACTAGTTGGCGCTTAACAATGAGGCACCCTTAACAACTGAGTATTAAAAACATCATACACTCAGGTTGAATATTGCCTTTCTTCTGCACGTGTTTATTTTTCCATCTAGTTCATTTTTTTTGAGATAAGTGCTCAATAAACTGAAATGCTAGAGCTGAAATCTTGGTCAATTGACTGTCCTACATCGAAGGTAAATGAGACGTAAAGGAATACATACATTTGGCTTCGTAAAAGCATCAACGGCCTTCTGGGGAGGTGCTGACTATTTCATATTGTTATTATTATATTATATTCATATATATAAGTCTATCATCATGCGAGATTTTGAAATGGCCATTTTTATTTGGCTTGGTTTAGACGGATTAATTAATAGCTGCCCATTAGACCCAAGATGTGTGGTCACAATTGAAATAGTGTTCAACCTAAAATAGATGGTCTAAAGCGTTACAGATTTTAGTGATAGGTGTAAGACAAGGACTCCCGAGAAGTTGCCCTTGATGACGAATGTTTAGTCTGGTACCCGTCATTATATTCTAATAGTCCCAACTAGTTGAACTGCACTTTGAGCCACTTAATTAGATTGCACTATCCTTTTCACCCGCATAAGTGGCCCGCTTGTCTGTGCAGTAAGTTACCTAAGGCATCGCTTTCTCCTGCAATGTAGATCATAAACGTTAAACACGCCGCCGCCTTCACAAGCTCTGATCAATTTGGCTACAACGATTAAAAAGTGCTCAGAGTCTTCCATATTTCATAAAAAAAAAACCTGAATAAGGGGTTGCGTTTCAATGGTATTCATCGTTGAGGTCGTCTTAACGGATTACTCTCGCCTGTTCTTCGGGTTGATCTACGAGCGAATGACAGCTAGCTCGTTGCTGGCTAACTGAAAACCCGGCAAACAGACTTGTTGGACGCACTTGCTGAGATAGTTCCTACCCTGTCGTAAGATCTAGCCTTCGGGTCCTAGAGCAAGTACAAGTCCTTCCTGGTTGATCCTCGAACGCTTCACGTCATCATCTCTTGCTTTTGGTGTCACTGCCGACCGTCGAAACAGCCAACGAAAGATGAACGAATGCGAAAAACACACGCCAATGTCGCGTGTGTCAATATTTATTTGACGACAAAATTACAGTAGCTACACGAAAGAACGAAGAAAGAGCAAAGGCAAATCGAGTTAGCAGGCCAAGAGAGGCCACACACAGTCACAGATGGCACAAATCGTGCTCTAGTTGAGCATGATCAACAAGCTGAACAAGCCCCAGAGTAGCTGTTTACCGATTACGGGGTGTACGCCGCTGTTTTTCAAACAAAACCCTTGACTGAGTGACTGCCTGACAGGTAAGTCCCTTCTGTTTTGATGTGCGAAGTGGATTTTGTGCCTTAACTGAATGGTATCGCGGAGCGGAAAATGCTGGCATCGTCTGCTAGCGTCGAATACGAGGACGTAATGATCAATTCCTAGATCTCGCGTGCGAACGTCAACAGTCGACACCTCGAACGCCGTACTTCTTGAGGTGTAAGTAACAAACACTCATTTGTCATGGCTCGGAGATGGCATATGTTTCATCGTTGACGCTTTACGCCTCGGAAGGGAGACGGGCTCTTGGTTAAGTGGTCTACAAGTGTTAGTCTATACTCTTGCGATTAACCGATGGTGAGCTGCGAACAACATGAGCGTTAAATAAAGCATCAGGTTTGGAGAGGCTTGAAGCCTTAAGGGGTTTATCAGCGGACTTTTTCCCACGGCAAAAAACTACTCCATTTCTGATTTACGACATTGATAGTTATAGGTTTTCGGTGCAGCAGTACCCACCGCGCTAGGCAAAATTCCTCAGTAAAATGCTACGAACTACCTACTATAAAAGTCTACATTCTACACGTAAAGGGCACTTACAAGTAGGACTTGTATAAGCCAACAAATAGCCTAAACTGATGTTAAGCCTGTCTATTCGTTTTTTTTTTTTTATACCGCGTGTTAGTAAAATAGATATAAGAGATATTAGTGTTCCGCAAAAAGCAAATATTTGCTGATCGGGTCAGTATTTCGGAAAGTTCTCGGTTGCGGTCAGCCTGAACGGGGGCTTGTGTAGGATGATCTCAAGCGGCACAGTTTTAAACACATGAATGACGCGTTGATTGAAAGCTTCCGTGTTCCATGTTGGCGTCAGGTATTACCGGTTTCTTTTCCGCATTTATCGCACTCAGCATGTACTGGTTAAACGGTAAGGTGAGTGCTACTGCTCGTAATATTAGTAGCTGTCGTAGAGAAAGCCCGAAGACGGTAATGGGTGCTCTCCCTAGCCTTAGGCACACAGTCGTAAAACGTAAGTTTCAGTCGGCCAGAATGACCAGCTGAAACTAGATAGACGCTAGTTTAGTAGTATCGCACGCGATGCATTACACGGTAGGTTATCTCAATAGGCGAGTGATCGAAAGGCGTTGAATAGTCAGAACTGCCACACTAGTCAGCAGAGTCCTCATCCAATCTAGTTGTTATACTTGGAAGTGACCAGCAGTTGTCAGCAGGAGTAATTTTAGAGAAGCAACGCCGGCTGTTCTTTGTTGCTGTCGTTGTCAATTGATGACAGGACAGGAGAGGTCGTTTGGGTCAGAGCCCACGGTTGTACCATGGTGCAGGCCAGAGTTACGACCAAAAAGAGCCAAATAACCAAAAGCTCATAGCTCCATCGCTTAAAGAGGGCATTGTCGAACGCTAAGTGACAATAACGAAAAAGACTTCTGACTGATCTCCGGTTAGTGACATACGTAAGTGAGTGAAGTTAACCATGCCGACGACCGAGCTCAGTCAAATATTTAAATGCAAAATATAGCAGCAGTTCACAATATTAAGTAGACAAAATTTATGTAGTATTTATTAATAGATAATTAACGTATTTCGCCGGAAAAAAAAACGTATCTAATAATTGTCGCTCCAAAATTCTGCCGGAGCAAAAACAAAATAGCAAATTCTCTTTGCGTAATAAGGTAGTCATTAAGTAAGTTTTTACTCCGTTATGGTAATTCCAGTATTTGTAAGAACGCTGCCAGAACGTAAGATCAACACAGTCGTTGAAACATCTATGTAATGTAAAACAACTTTTGGCTCTATAGAATGTATACTATTAACATTAATTATTTGGCCCATTTTAGACGTTTGCGGGTACTACTAAGTGAATAGTTTGAGGAGGAACCCCACAACGCATATAAAGTACGGAGCCGTTGACTAATCTGACATGCAGTTAGAACATTTTAGAGAAATTTCTATCTATATTTACCTAGTATTGCTATTATCGAACGTGCGAACGTGCCTCAAATGTCAGGAATGCCCAAACAGCAACAGGACAACCGTTTTAGTGTGTCCATTGTAGTACGATAAAGCTATCGTGATAATAGACTACAGATGTTATTAGGAAAACAGGACAATATTTATGTGTGTACTCATAACGTCCAACGCCGCCCAGTCGGGAAACGCTTCCAAGTCGGAATGTCGCCGTAATCTACGAAATTTCTCCAGGCCGGTTTCTTTAGCCGGCAAATAACCCGATAACCTACCATCGCCACTGTGGCCTTTCTCCAGTTCAGATCTCTCTCTCTCTCCCACCTCTCTCTCTCTCTTCGAGAGAGATACGCCTTTCGGCTTGTTGCCTGATCGCGTACTGCTTGATGAAGACGTTGTTCAGATTTTTCGACGCTCCTGCACTCCTACTGGCCTGCGGTCAGATCAGATCGCAGCTTCCCGTATAAACATCGTTCGCTGCTGGAGCTCATACTAATGGAGCAAGAGATGCAGGGCAAACAGCTCGTGTAACAAGTAACGGCGACCATTCCTTCTTTCGATACTCGTACACATCTAAGCACAAGATAACATCGATACGCGCTTATTCTACGACGCAACCAGGCGCTTTATTACGCTTGCCATAAATTTGTCACGCGCAGCAGATCGTTGACGATAACATAACCAACAGAACCTAAAGGAATACTATTAATAAATGAGAACTAAAGAATAGGAAGTCGTAGAAGAAGCTGAGATCGTACGATGTCGAGCTTGGAAATCAATTCAGCTACGTAATTCGGAACTATGCTTACCGCAGAAATAATATGACGTTACATACGAAATGAGACTTTTTGACTGGATATGACAGACTTGACTCGAAGCATGAGAGGACTTCGCGGTATATAGACACTCAATTGCTACCGACTTGAAAATGCTAAAGAAACTTTAGGTTTTTCGTATAGCCATGCTTCGGTAGAGTACAGAGTCGCGCTCCTACCTTCGTACCATAAAATGTGTACAGTATACAAAAAATCTATTGAATTTTAAATCTAGTTTACGTACACTAGGGAAGGCTCGCACTCCTTTGAAACTGTGGCAAAAAAGGCCAAAATTTGAATTTACCTACCTTTTAGGTATCGTGGCACAGAACGTAATTGTAGTCCGGCCTGAAAAGCCAACTTATTGATTACTGTAGATTCTAATTGAAAGGAGGAAAACAACTTAAGCCTTCTGACAGCATTGTCACCTCGTAGCCCTGCTAACCTTGAAGGGAACTATTCCGAGCGAGTGCAATTGAATAAAGAACAGTAATCGGATTGAAGTACTTAACCGAAAATCACCGTGTTTTCTTACTTCTCATAACGTAATTCTTAAATGTATTGAAAATTTCTGATAAATTTCCAATATGTCGGTAATAAATCACTCGTAGACAGTACCGTATCCAAGTGCCGTAAAGTGTATAGAAGTCAACATCTGTGTTGTGGAAGGATGCATTGTTTCCATACAACCAAGCCACTGTGAGGCGTCAGTTTCAAGAATTAGAACGTTAATGGCACACCGCTGTAGCCGGTGGCTTTGTACGGGTTCGACCAGGAACCAGTCCCTAAAAGCCTTAATTGACCTGACTTTACGATCCACACAATGCAACATATAAAGACTGCCCAAATCGGGAGTAACTCACCAAGACATACCATTGTAACAAGGACAGAATAAATCATCTACCAAATGTTTCATTAAAAGTCGGTAAAAAGCTTTCAACAATGGATAATCTGCTTTGCAAATGCACACTGATATGCTCTCCAGTACATAAGCGCCAAAGCACATTTATAGGAAAGATTAGTACTTAGGTGTACAAAGGAAAAAGCGTTATCGAAAGGTCTCAAGTGAAACCGAAAGTATCATTCTTGCTTGATACACGTTTGTTTCTACGAATCGTTCTAGACATCGTGCAAGCCTATTGTGCTTAAGTGTTATTAGATATTAATATAGTTATTATAAGGTAGACAGAGCATGCGAAGTGTTTAGAGAGAAACAGCATTCTAGGGTGCTGGGTAGTATCTTGAAAGAACTTAAAACGAACTGCAGTCCTCGACACGTTAGGTATTATCCCTATAGCCGCCTGCGTAACTTTGTTGGCCATTAAAAAATTGCGTGAGCTTGTATAGCGATGACTGCAGCTTTACTACAACCACAGTAACACTTCACAGCTCGTCTCTGTTTTATGATATATTTTGTTGAACAGGTAGTCAGTGGCCAATCAAAGCGCAGCTTGGCACTAAATGCGGCCAGTATAGCTCACCATCAATAGTTGGCGGGTATGAAGCTTATCAGTGTGAACACCTCTTCGTAACGCGATGTCTTTATGACTTCACCGTCCTATCGCAAATTTAAGCTTCTCCGGTTTAAGTAGAATGCAAGTATAAAGACGAGCGACGTTCTGGCGACCAGCAATTCCTGATGTTGTCTGTGCAGCCCGCTTGACCGGCAGTGCAAGACGCTTGCATATACTCCCCTGCAGCGTGTCAGTGTTTCGATAGGAGAACTCCCGGAGAGTGACGAGGCAACGTGTTGTCATCGCTATGATTGAAGGCTGTCTCCGGACCACAAAGAGAAGGTTGTCAGTCGGCTATTTTGTTTGCGAAACCTGGTATTTTTCTATGACAACATCCATCGGGCGCCACGGGTGTCGAGAATCACATGCGGAGAAGATGAATCCATAAATGTGAAAAGCTTTTTTTGACGAGAAACAATATTCGGTTTGTCAACTGTGCCGTTGCTCACGGTTTAGCCTGTTTAACTGAACAAAAATTCACTACTGAATTAACTAACACCCCCTATAAATTGTCCGAAATTCGAATAGATTGAATAACTTCGACGTTCAAATGACGAATGCTTAGTGATGGAAGCTTAAAGGTTAACTTAGGAAATTAAGAAAAAAATATTTCTCTTTTACCTACACCAACTTATCGGCTATCGTCTTTACGAAAGTTCCGTGCAGAAGCCGTATATAAAATGACAGCTAAAGTAGCATTATCTAATCGCTCAGGTTGACTTATTCTCAAAAAGCTTGTATTTAATAATCATAACTGCTAAAAGGTGGGAAAGCTATTTAGAATTATCGTACTTAACGGAGCTGGAATCTCGTGACCAGCGTATCGCAAGCTAAAAAGTACGCAAAGCTAAAAGGTTTTACATCCAGTGTTGCCGTTGAGCCTTCTTTCAGGTGGGAAAAAGACTCGGTTCCGACTATCTCAAAATCTCATTCCGACTATCCCGAATTCAGTAGAAATTTATTAACATCTGTCCCATATAAACAGCCTTGAATGAAAATAAAACGCTTATGTCAATAAAAAAAGATTGTTATTTGAACCCCATTAAGTGTTACAAGATTTCAAAAACGATAATACATTAGGCTAAAAGTAGGACAACTTATCTGCGCCACAGTACTTTATAACTTAATATGCATATTTCTTAGGTAATAATATAGCGCAAGTCCACGAGAAGGCCGTGCGTAAGACGACGCATGGATATGCGAACATGATAGCTTACCGGTAATCGTTGACCAGAAGATCAGTTTTTAATGATAACCTCAGTACGACATGCTTTTATATTCCGCATACGGCACTGTTTCCATTGTGTCTTAAAAGCTTTTACTTTTTACAGTTTTTCAGTGAATGTAAAATGTAACTTTTAACCACTAAGTCGTTAACTAAGTCGATCTTTTATTCGGAGCTTTTTTGAATTATTATGCCTCCTGTTGCTGTTTGTGCTGCTGCTGTTGTTGTCGCGAGATCGTCAAGCAGCAAATCTTATAGACGGCCAACGCGAGAAGGTCCGTCCCGCTGCGCTGATCCCTTTGCTCTGTAAAGACCTATTTCCTATACATAGCTTCACTTCGCCATATCAAGACCTTTCTGATTTAGGCAAACCTGTACTACTGTTACTGTCGTCATTATAGCCGCTGCTGCTCTACGATGCATTGTGCCTCGATGACAATGCACACCTTGGGTAGAGTTAGGTTAGGTTGTGTTGTCGGCCATCTGGAGTGCCCCTACCCTGGTCCGGCGGCAGTAGGGACCGACTACGAAACCATCCGGGCTAAACTAAAACGAGAAGGATCCATCGGAACTCTCTGCCCTCCGCTACCTGCTTCTGAAGCGCTCCCGATTGCGCTCGTCGACCGGCAAGCAGGATCATTTCTGCATTCAGACTGATCGCCGACCCTCTACTGCGGCCAACGACAACAGCGCCGCGCAGACGGGGCTCTATGCGTACTTCAAACGAATGACGCATTTCTGCAGCGCACAGAAATTATGGGTCGACCGTCTGCGGACCAACCGTGTCGTTTGGTCCGGTCCGACTGTGTAAGCGCTAGCATTAGCGAACATGCCCGTTGCGTTAAATTTTACTCTGGGCAGCTCGTACCAACTGGATATTGAGTTGCAGTAGTAGTGCCGAGAACTATCAAGAGTCTCTACCCGTCTCGGCCATCGAGCAGTGTCGAACGCACCGGAAGTTCGAGGCTGAACATGATGGTCATTAGCGGTACCCTTCTTATCGAAGAGTACACGTATGTGTGCGTCGAGCGCTAGCGACATGTAGCAAAATTGAATATCACACACACACATATATGTATACACAACTGTACCTATAT
>NW_019211460.1:30876154-30989956 GCF_002443255.2 Varroa destructor | reverse complement strand
CCTCTGTTTGTTTTGTTACTCCTGATATTGCTCACAATGTGAGTTAAGTCCTTATTCTGTTTAACAAGAGACGTGGCCGAACCTTTCCTGATTCTGGTTTCGACGGTAGCACAGCTTTTGTAACCTCCGTTGATATTTCATAAACTTTACGACCTCATCCCTCGTTTGCAATTGATTCACTGCTTATTGGCTCTTTTCTACTCAGTTGGTTAACATCTTATGGGCATTGTTGGGTCGAATGGACGACGGCCACTTTATGTCTATATATATATATATATATATATAGTTACAGTTGTTTAAATTAATACACTAAGGGTTTGAGCGAACTCGATTAAGTGCAGCTCATACGTAACGGAAGGAGTAACTTAAGGAAAATAATAATGATGTTATTGCTTACCTTAACTTTACCTACCCAAACTTGAATAAAATGTATAACTATTATTGCCGGAATTAATTTCATATTGCCCGCACTTTCGTGGCTTTTTTAGGTGGCTGCAGTACCTCCATATGCTTCATCAAAATCCGCGTTCTTATATCATGCAAACTCTAGTCGTCTTCAGAGGCAAAACAATGATCTTCAGAGTTTAGATTTCATTGTATAGGCTTACATCCGTCAAGTTCGACGCTGCACCAATCAGCCAAGTTAGCGACGAAGGAAATACTGGCCGGCCGGCGGGCCGGCCGGCCAGGTGTACGATGTCTTCGGCAAAATTCTATGACGCCGGACCTTTAGGGTCCATGTCGTCTTTGCTGGAGATCTGTTTCTCTGTCACAGCGTTCTCTCGGTCAACAGTAAAGAACAGGCTGGGCGATCAACCAAACGGTCACATAAATACCCTATCGACGATAGATACACGCTATATGCGAATCCTTTATTATGAATAAAAGGGGTAGTACATAATTTGCAGTTATTAATTTACATGTACCTTAATCGAACAAGTAATCAACGAGAAGGCTCATACCAGGGCCATGCATGCATTAGGAAAATTTATATATGTCTATACAAAGGCTGCAGTATGTACCTGCCTACAACATGCAAGCTCACTCATGAGTGAATCGAGTACTATTAACTTATCATATTTGACGATGTAGCGATGAGCGGTGGTCAAGTAAATACCTAACGATAACTAATACGATAAACGATAAATAATAACTAATATTTAACTCTTAGATAACTATATACCTTTACATTTTGCTGATTAGACATGATGTTTGTTATCTTTTATTTTTTGCTTGCGTTAAACCTGAGTGTTTATTAGAAGGAATAAAATGTGTACTGGTCAGCTCATAGTGAAGTTAGAAGTTAAACCAACCTACTGGTTTCCGGAATTTCAATTAATTTCAATTCAAAATCAAAAGCAATCAAACTCGCGCCAAAATACGCAACGGCATCTATAAAGTGAAACGGAAATAGATTACTTTTGTCATTACCCAAAGTAATAACTAATTCAATTTAAGTTCCAAAACACCAACAATAGATGTGCGCAGTACAATCTAATGCAGTTTCTTGAAGAAATCGAAGGAAGATGTTCTTTCAAGGCGAGATCTTTCGTGTAAGAACACAATACATACGGCCAATTGAAGTCTTAAATCTCTCAACCTATAAGCAGATAATGCATAGATAGGCCGAACATATTTAATTTATACAAACGACTATGGAAATTTCGTAAAGTGGCTGTTTTAAAACGGTTTCGACTTCAATCCACTATGAGTAACTTTTTTTCACCAAGATAACGTATGGTATCTTGTGTTTAACTACGCTGCCGCTATATTTTCAAAGGATATTTTCGACCGATTTTTAGGTTTTTTTTTTTATAGACGGACACCTGTTGTTTGCAATTACAGTATGTGTACACAGTTATATTAGACGTCTGTTATTTTGTTTATTAAATTTCTATCAAACATTAGGGCAGGAAAGTGACGATCATTTGAGCAAAGGTGGCCTGCAGTCCTCTGCATGACCCTGTAATCCTGAATAAAGTTGGCTAAAAATAATAATTCGAATAAGGTCTGGTCGACTAAAGAAAGGTTTTTTGAAAATGGGCTTCCTACTCCAGCTTCTTCAGTTTTGGTGATCTGATTCTCACAAATAATTCAGTTTTTCTCTTTTTTTTCCTCATCTTTTTCGACTTCTCGTTAAGGGTAGCCATTATCGGCTTTTTCATGGAGGCTCATTTGACCTTAACTCGAAGGGATAGATTCGTACGAATTCTCTACGATTGGAACTTGTATCGGTAGATTGAGCGAATATCCGATTTCCTAGACTTCAGCAGAATAGCTATATAATTAGCTTAAACGAGGCTACAATAACCCGATCAATTCAAGCAACACGATAGAAGCTATACGACAAAAAAAATAGGTCGCAAATATTACACGAGTGCTCGGATGACCCATATTTTAAGTTTCGAGACGTATTTCTCGAATCTTTTTTTTATTGATCAACCCAATCTCGAAACAGCTATATATTAGGTTTAATTACTAGAGATCTAATTACTTACTGTGTACATATATATACACTGTCTTTATTATTGATATTATTTTAACGCTTATGTATTTTATCACTTATGTACAAAGAGACGTCCTTTAATAAATATACCTATTTTATGGGTTATGGGTCACATAATAGACAGTTTTAGTTTGCAATTATCAACAATCAGATTCGAACTGAACGTGCGGGTCCTGCTCTAAATAACTTGATGCATGCGCCACATTTTCTGCGACGAACTACGCTCGGCACCGAAGTCATTAATTAATGTTGTGTGTCATTTACCGTTATAGATACCACCCTAGAACACAGCTATCTTCTTGTAGTTGAAGCTCGTGCTTTTTTTTGTTAGCAGTAAAAATAGTAGGCAACAAACTCGCCACTCGACGATAATTAGTTGTGCTATCAACTGAGGTAATGTCACTTCTAAATGAAGCTCCCACAATTGCGCATAGCAGAGATAAGTTTCGAGTGATTCCAATCCTTTGGCTACGTAAGTTTGTTAATTCAAAATTACGCGGCTTCAAGTGCCACCATACAGCACGGCGAAATTTGGTGGCTTACACTGAACAGTAAGTATCCAAGTTCTACACTGTCAGGAGCAGAAGTAGACACTTCTTGGAGCTGTTGCATAACCCTGAAAACGGGTCATTAACTACCAAATGCCGATAATCTGTCGGCGATTACTCCTGTCATTTGTGATTTTGGCTATGAATGTTATGAGTAAATTATTCTATTTAGATTTGTGTTTATTAATTCACTTAGGAGTAGTTAGAAGAAAAGTAGTCCGCTTGTATCACGAAATCACGCTGTAGGATTGGCAAGTTAAGGATATTCCGGCATGTACACACCTAAATTAGAGTCATGATGTCCGCCATATATGAAATGTTTGTATAGTTTAAGTGGTTTCCACGAGGCTTTTTCAAAATTGGATCATTACGTTTACCTTTTTACCATTTACATAGCTAATCGATAAAGCGAACCGGAGCTCTGTTTCTGCTCGCCTGTTACCTAACAGATTTTGTCCGACATTTTAATCTCAGCTGGCGGAAAAATTAGATATTAGTAGCTAAATTTTTAATATGTTAACTAGCTGTCCTCATTGCATGGCTATAGCAATTTAACAAGTAAAATAACAAAACAGGTACAGCTACTGTAGTTTACCTATCTTGTTGACCTAAGAACCTCCGTCTTGTCTTGCCGTCAACTTACCTCTTGTTGCTCCCACTGAATTAGCTATTAATCTATCATCGCCTTACACCTCATCATAACACCACTCGTACGAAAACCTGGGATAATTTTCTATCTTTAAAGAACGAAGTACTTCGAGGCAGAAACGTCTCGCACTAACCATTTCCTAATTTTACAAATAACACTTATTTAATAATGGCACTTCACTACACCCTTCCTAACTAAACTACAATTATGCGGGTTTATCAACATGCTAGACGCCAGCATCGTAAAATTACAGAAATTGTTATAATAATTGTTATAATAATAAGATTATTTCATTCAAAACACTTTTTAGACGTTTCTAACATCTAAAAAAATAATATGCGATAATAAGTGAATTATGCGACATTTAGGACTCAATTTTAAGAAAATGAGGGGAGGTGATATCAAACGGTCCATATGTGTGTCTATATTCATTAAACTCACTTCTTCAAGAAGATCTAACTCCAATAAATGCCTTTATCAACAGAAAACGACAATGTAGGTATGTCTGAAAAGTAAGGAATAGTGCAACATGAGTACGTGCATCTTCGGTACGGTCGAAAGCTTTTTTTCGAATTGTAAAAGCTAGTTGCTCCATTTTTCGCTAGTTTTAAACATAAATGTCAAGGAATCACAGTATAAATAGTCTTAGTAGAAACAACGAAATTTGACTCACATGTTTATGTGAGTTTTTTAATCGCTACACCCTAAAAACGGCGACCAATGTGACACACTCGGGCACAATATCGATATATAACTGTTACCATCAAAGCTCTAATAACGATAGTTTTTTTATTTCATAACAGCTGGAGCAACTGAATCCCAAGGGTAGCACTGGATCATTTCTCTCATTACAAAGACCTTTTATAAAGGTTTTATAAACAGAATCGTGTGTCTGGTGCAATTACTCGACTTCTCGGGACTTTCGACATTTATTGAAAATGTAAAAATGTCGATTTGTTTAAATATAAGATATTGTGGATATAATGCAAAATAAAAATTCAAAAAAATCGATTTGACGATTACCGGATCGCCTATCCGATCTTGAGATATGGTAAGCTATTTGTAAGGCTCAGCGTTTTACTATAATAAACATAAGAACAAAGTGTTACATGTTTTTCCCGAAATACCGACGACTCTTGTCCTATACGATCAGTGATGCCTGATTCGTCAGCTGGCGATTAAACGAGCATATTAAAAACCACCCGGGATTACCATATATTTATTCAGGGCACACATCCACGCTAATTTAAGAACTAACAGAGAAAAAAGCAATCAGTACTATGTGCATTTATTAATTGGTATTTATGGCTTCTTGATATGTTGCAGTCTTCTACTTGAAACCGACAAGGATCGCAGAAAATTTCGACTACCTTAAAGATTTGTGGGTAATGTACTTTTATTTTCATTTTACAGGTAATTAGTTCGTTATGTTCTTATTTCAATGAGCGATTCATAATTTATAGATTATATGGCTTTCTTTTATTTTTCCAACAGAATCGCTACGGCCAAAATGTTTGTCGTTTCTGTCAATTAACTTAGCAGACGATGTTTTTGCATCGTTAGAGTTTCGAAGCTATGACCTACATGTATCGAACTGTATTTGGTTGAAATGGTCGGACAAGCATTAGGCGTGGACCCATTGGGCTTAGCATTGTCGTTGCTTTGCGCATAGCGACATCCAAAAATGACTTCCTATTAATAATAAATAATAAAATAAAAAGCCGGCAAAAGCAGCGCTGCGGAAAACGGAAACGCGTTCTGTGTCTCGGTTGTAGCTGATTCGGGGAGAAGTTAATTTACTCAAAAATACAATTATTCTACATAATCTACACATACATAGTAAATTTACATAACATAGTAAATAAGATGGTCCAACAATATATGGCAAAATTGATTAAAAAATCAAATACAATACTAGGCTTTTCTAATGGTCACTTCTTGGTCTCCTAACCTGACGAATAATTAAGGCATAAATTAGATGACTAACAATAGTGATATCGCAATAGTTTTCGAGCTTAAGTGGGGTACGTACCGATGACTTGGCCTACGCAGATGACTGAGGCAAATTTCAATTAAAAATACTGTCAGCGATGTAGGTATAGGCTCGGGATATGGTAATTTCTGAAATATGGAGCGGACCCTTTTCAATTTTCCAGCTAAGGGTCTTTCCAGAGGAAAGAAACATAAGGAAACCATATAAACGAAAATCAGTCAATTCAGATTACATACAGGACCCATGATGTTGTACACTGCTAATCACGTTATTGTATATCGAATCGGTGTGTTCTAATACTCCAACATTCTTTTTTTACCGTGCATCAACTGAGTTCAATTTGGCTTTCATTTCATATAGGTGAAGCCAGTTAATTCGTATTCACGGTACCTCAACGATCCGCTCGACCGATGTTCGTTGATCCATTCGTTTTCATTTCGTGATAATTTTGAATAAAGCCACGTGTGGACGTAATATAAAATTTTTCTATTTCGTCTACGTTACCACGAACCGAAGGCCGGAAAACTTTTATATTGGCGTTTTATAGACACCATTACCACGCGGCGTCAATACCAGTCTTCGGGTATTCGTGATCGTCGGTTATTGTTGATACATCGCTGGGAGCACCGCACAAACACTTCCGAGAAGACCACCTTCATACCGCTGTGACCTCAATTTGTTATACCATAGTTCTAAATCAACTGAATTCACCTACTTACCGATATCTTTATCGAACGCCAACCCTATCTAAAGTTGTTGCTTTGGCATTTCAAAGATCCTGTTATTTCGATCAGGCAGAAGGAAACCGGTGCTTGTTAAGGAGGCCTTATAATTTCGACTAAATAGCTGGTAGCGCTGTTCGATTAATGTTACTTTCGGTAGTCGTGGCGCTATGGCCACTCCAGGATCGAGTCAGTGCACCGCTCCATCGTACACCTATAGAAATATAGTTATAAATGCGCCTACAAATGAACACTCGCCCATTTGTTCAATCTACTTGACTTCTTAGATACACACCTATATCTTCTTCTCTTTCATTCGCATTCGTTTTTCGGCTTCGTTGTACTAAACCGTACCGGTTACTATAACAAAACCATCATCTGAACAGTAGAGTATCACCATACTCGCTGACAATGCTCCAGTTAGGCCAGGGTATATCTTCTACAAATAGAACAGTCGTTACTTACAGAACCATCGATACAATGTGGTGCAGTAGAGTCGCAGGCTATCCAATCGAGGACTTACTTCTTGAACAATACACCTGGCCGGAAGAAGCACTAAGTTGACGGTAAGCACAATCGAACAGCAGCTTTTTTTCTTGCTTCGATTCGCAAATGTATGTTTGTAGGTCACGAGTACCTCTAGGTGAAAATAAAATTAAAAGTGACAACGATGCGGCGCACTAGGACTCCGCACGCTTACATTTTCTAAACGATTTACAATTATGAAAATCGCATAATTATAAATCTATGAAAAAAACTAGCTGAGTTCTAAGGGTCTGCTTAACTTTTAACAGCCGCCTTGTATTAATTGTACCAAAGTTTTCAGATCCACGACAGATAAAACGTTTTTAGATTTCGGAGAACGCCGACTAAATCTAGGATTTATTGTGTCCTTTTGACTCCGTCTGCCCTAGATCAGATTAATGCAGAAAATAATATATACATTTAATTACATTACAATTAAGAGCTGACTAACTGCCAGAATATCAGAGTTTTTAGTGCGTACCTCTTACGGTAGGTTTCAGCTTACGACATTGTTGTTTTGAGTATTTTATAATCTATACTCTCTGATGTCTTTTAAGACGTACTGCTTTTTTGTTACACGCGTCATTTCTGCACTGGCACAAAAAAATGTATCCCAAGAAATCGGAATACTAGTATATGAAGACGACTGAAAGATCCATTTGAAGCTCACAGAAAATCCTTCGACATGTTATAGGTGACTGCTTCGTTCATTCGTTAGCGTGCGATGGCTATGCAATTTTGCAGTAAAAACATGTTAAGAAGTGGAGCTTCTAATGTTGGCTAGGTACAATGATATTGAGGCGCTATCGTACACCGTATCTACAGAACAACATGTCATCAATTCTTAGCATTTAAAATATTGCATTTTAACAAACGCTTTTGTCAACTAGTTCGCGCTGCTCGCATTGTTTTATAATAAAAAATAGAGATGTATAGCTTCAATTGTACAGAGCCACTTTCCTATCCCAACGACAAATCTGCGAAGTTTACAAATATAACAAGTCATAATTTCGAATTTACAGTCAATCATCTTCGTAGCAAATTTATTCTAGCTCGCGAAACCATTGAGTCAACCGAATGTATAAACAATGGATATGTGTGGAGAATGTGTAGGTAATTATCTGCATTCTTTGCTAATTAATCTATATTACACAATACGTTTTTCATGTGCCATACATTCTCGTTGGTATTAGTAAAGGTGTAAATCAATTGAATATATAATTCATACACTTACGTGCATAGTATAACCTAAACGACTTCTATTAGAGATGAAGGAAAATTGTTAGAGAGAACAAAGGGTTGTTTTCTCAATTGAATTTTTGTTCTCTGCATAATACTATTCTAATAAAACATCTCAGACGCTCATTTACATACACTAGCTAATGCTTATCGATGACTTATAGTCCTGTATGTCTGCCCCACCAGGCTGCGCCGACTACCAGCAGCAATGGTGTCACCGTTGAAATCAGCAGCCCGCTTAAATCGCGCTCAGTCGCACTATTCGTTCCTGCATTCTAGTACGTACGTTAGTCTATGTCAGCGTCACAGAGCTTCCATGTGATTTTACTACGCCACTATAACTACTATGTTTGATACGAGAAATAAACACGAGTGTTTACGCCCATTCAGAAAAAAGCTCTTATCCATTCGTCTTTTCTTTTTGTCCATCTATCTTTCCTGTGTTCTCTTCTTTAAGTCTACCGCTATGTCACAATGGTGGCTGGCGTTATCCTACTTCACATACGAATTTCATAGCCGCTTTGTATTGTGCTACTTTGCCCCTGCGTCCCGAATCGCCCCCGAGCATAGTCTGTCCTTCGTTTACCCGCCGGAACGATGCAGATCTAACGCAATCGTTGTCCGTCGAGGCAGCGGGGGGCAGCGACCCATCCGATGAGGCTATTCATCGATATCAACTTCGGCTATGAAATCGCTTCGCGTGGAGACATACATACAATGGCTGCCCTATAGGAACACAACAGAAAGCATATCGTGTGGACTAACCCCTCGATAAGGGGCTAGCAACTAGGGCTCCAAAGGACAAGTTATCGGCCTATTTTAGTCTCTGCCCCGGCCTACTTTGATCGGGGTTTGAGTGATCTGCGTTTTTCGCCTTGATACAAGTACTACTATAACTACGACTGTTGCTGATAGTTGTAATGTCACCGTAGATGTACAGTAACGGCAAGCTTTGGACAGCCGCTTCAGCCAGCCGCGGTATATCTATCCTGGATTCCACAGCCGTCGGTACGGTACGAACCGGTAGCCCAGGTGGGCTGGCGCCAGCCTGTCTGTGTTTGGCTAGAGTTAGGGCGATAGGCGGCGGCTGGCCAGCATGGGTCGAGAACGAAAAATCACTCGATTTACTCCTTACAGTTGCATTCGTCCCCGAAGAAGTTCCTTGGTCCGTAGAGATTGCCGAGGAGAGAAAGAAAGTAGGTAATGGGGCGTCTGTTGATGCGGCGAGCGAACGAAGGGGAGTAGAAAAATCACTTAGATCCGAAACAAATCTTCGCCAAGACAGAGATCAGCACAAAAATGCCTGAGAGCGCGCGGAATGATAATCATCTGGAGCAGAGTGGAGTCGACCCGCGTTGGAAGTATCTCGAGGTGCAACCGACTGGTACGATTTCTGCCGGCGGAAACGCCATCAATGAACGGGAATGAATCGTGAACTTTGCGGTTGTCGCTGACGACAAAGAAGTAAAATCAAAGTGGCAAAAACAACGTTAGTCAGATAAGAAGGAGAACTCTACTCCTAGGCTGAGACGTGCGGAGGATAAAGTCAGTTTGATTCATTGAAGTATATGTAACTATACTAACACTTTCCAGTGTACAAGCGAAGTTGGCTGGCTGGCTGGCTGCAAATTTCCAACGCGTTTGGCTAATGTCATCGACTTGTTTCATAAGCGTATGTGACGGCTTCTTATAGATTACTCGCAGAGAAAATAATTTTTTTGCCTATTCTCTATGATTCTAGTTAAAAAGATAAAGACACTTTCATCACTACATATCGAAAGAAAAAATAATATGTCCAGTTTCTGTAGCCTACGAGACCATAACTTGAATCTCTCTATTACGCTAGTCAGAATGCAACCGAAAGCAACGCTTGATTGATACGAACGCATGCTTCTCTCACATTTATTAAGGCAACGTGTAGCCATACACATTTGCTGAATACTACAGGCTGAATACCAATGATAATGCTAATAAAGAATAAATTAAAAACGAAAAATCTAGAAAGATGTTTCATTGCGAGCTTCGTAGATGCCTTTGCCTTCCGCATGCAATTTGAAAATTAACCCGTTAGTAGGCTTTTATGCAATAATTCGTAGAAAATTGCAGAGAAAACGGCATACGACAAAATCCATGTATCATTATTATTATTAACTCAACTTACAAATTTGATAGACAAGAACGTTAATTATGTAACTTAGCACAGGTGTATAAACAACTGCAGGTGGTACAGATCGGAATTTTTCTATCGGAGACCTCTAAAGGTTTCGCTGTTAGAGAACTAACTTATAATAGTAATAATATAATACTATCAGTAATATAATATAGATAAAATAAAGAGTATAAAATAAATAAGTAATAAATAAACTAAATTTAAATGAGTTGAATAGGACAAGAAATCGGAAATTTAATAAATATTGCCACTGATCAGAGATTTTTTTCAAGCAGCCCATAGCGAACGTTTCAGTAGTCTCTGCCTTTCCCACAGGCTTTCAATGGGTCATGCTCCTAGATCTCACTTTGAAAGCAATACAGTCAGTCCGCATGTGTATCGGACGTTGACGGCAGACATTTCTACAAATAAATTACCGTACTCAATTAAAAATCACAAAATTCCTTGTCATTTCCTTGACAAGAGAACTCTTTGCTTTCGTATAAAATCGCTACGGCTTTAAATATATCAACATTTGCATACGCAACGGCTATAATAGTTTTTCAATCATTTTGATTGATCTAATGTTATCTGCTTAGTCACGGTGATTGAGAAGGTCGCGCCCGGGGCACCGGCGTCAACATTATCGCCGATGTAAGGTGATTTCGTAGATGAGCTTGTACACTGCATGACAAAGCAATTCTGGGTGTGCATGTGGGAATTATGCAAATCAGTAGTACTAGAGTCACGACAATTGCGCTCTGCCTCTGTCTATCGAGGACAAATTTGATGCTGGTATGCAATTTCGAAAGTGAAATTAGGACTGAATAGCAACATAGTACGCTACTATACTTGCGTCAGTTCAATGTGGAATTACATACGTATAAGGCTACGTAATGAGAACGTTTTTTATAACTGCATTATCAACTTCATAAAATAAATCACGAATCGATCGCTAAAATGGCGGCACCCATGCAAAATTCCGGTGCTTGAGAAAATCAAATTTAGAAATAAAGCACCTGTCCTAACGAAACGATGAATTACCGGTACTAATGATACTGGTTAAAGTTGAAAGTTTTTCTATAACTTTCTGGCAGATACAATTTCGGAGAGTACGGTAATAGCGCGAGGAATACTCATATATTGCTCAATTCATTTTTGTTATGTCCGGAGGCCTAGGGCTATGTGCGGGAAGCTCTGCTCTTTTTTGTTTGCTGTTACCGATATGCCCATCGCACTGGCAGGATGCTAAAGCGAGCTTAGTCGTAAAGAGTAATCATGTCACATTTTCGGTTTATACAGTTCTTCAGATCGCAGAAGTCATAGAGCAGTCAATTTTTTAGTCAGGTTGCCTGTGATGTCACGAAAATCGAGGCAAATAGCGACCGTTCATCATAACAAACTAACTCTCGGGTATTCACAGCTTAAGACTGCCTTAGACAAAGGGATTGCCTTTACAGATAATTCAGAAAAACCTAGATGAGGTCTTTACACGATGCTAATCATTAGTCTTTAAAAAACATTTCCTAGGCCAGACAATAAAGTGGTTTCGTAATGGGTCCATATAATCGAATCAATTGATCCGGAGCTCTTACATTCGAGTCGGCACAACAGCAACATCTCAACAAGATCTATTGAATCAGTTTGCTATAACTATGATAAGCTATAATAACTAACCTGCTTACTCCTATTGCGGGAGTACTCAATACCCTCTGTATTACGCGTGTTAACGGTCGACGTCTCAAGTAGTTTTGGAGTAGTTACCGACAATCTAGCTAGAAATTGACTATTTCTCGAAATCAGCCACCAAATATTTGATTGTGCCCAAAGAAATCACGTTACGACCCGCAGCAACTAAAACGTTATTATAGTCCCGTGAAAATATTTTTAAATACATGGCACTAACGATAAGTTTACATATATATATAAAGTTGAAAAATCAAACGAGATCAATCAAAGTTCGTTCTTTATGATTACTAATGAGTATCAGCCAACTAATTTGAATAGACGTGAAGAAAAATGTATTTTTTTCTATGTACAGATGTCCCTGCTCCTTCAGTTACAACAGGTTCTCCCTTTCACAAAGTAATATTTGCCAAATGTTTTTTCGTTTCAGGTTGAAGCGATTAATTAATATTGGTCTCGTTGGGGTACATACTTCGTTTCAAGAATTGTTTTCGAATTGTTTTCTCGGCGATTTATTCTCAAGGTTCTACTCCGTAGACTTGCATAATTCACATTTAATATAGCAGCCAGCCAACTACTACTCCCAAAGCTTTACTATATCAAAAAAACTACGTCTTATAGCTAGATTTTTGCCACAAATTGTAACTAGATGCAAGTACCTTTTAGAAATTATTCAGGTTAAAGAACTCCCATTCGACAAGCTCTATACCATCAATAAAAAGAACTTCTACTGACCCATGAGTTCCTAAGCGTCCGTTTCTACCCTAAGGTCGTTGATATCAATTAGCTTACTCTGGCGTTTACGTGCTACAAATTGCGCAATGCATACATGAGCAATACAGTAAAAGGTATGTGCAACAATCGGCCAGCTTTTTGTCTCGACTGGCCACTGTTGTTCATCGGGGTTTCACAGCTGCTGGTCCGCCAAACAGGTGCCAAACGAAAGTTTCGTCGGGACGAAGGGAGGGGATTTGGTGGCTAGCTAGACAACTATGTCAGAATCTTTCTGGACTACTTTTTACCGCAAAGCATTACACCATACTCCCAGCCTAAACCACTTCAGCATTGTCCGATCGTCCGTTATCGTTTCAGGAGCTTACTGTCGTACAATACATCTATGCGCACTTGTATACTTACCACAATGCCACGGGCCACCGACGATAGACCACGATGACAATGCAGTAAGCTACGAACTACCGGTGTCCAAAACCTGCCCAAACGTTCCCAACTCACCTGTGACAATTGGTCTCCATGTAGAGCGATTACACTAGGATATACACCAACACCTAGGCTGCTGAAGCCTAATGCGTGACTCACTGCATTATATAGTATACACAATACACACAATAACACTTCGATTTCGAAATAAATGTATACAAAATACGCGCGAAGAACAACGGTTTTCATATATATACCTATATATACACATACACAACACTGCTAGTCAATATATAGCGATATGAAATCAAGTTCTCATGAGTTTTTATTTTGTTTTTGCCGTGATTAAATACCACGGCGGATCAACGACGAGGCGGATGCGAACTGTGCAGTGTTTGTTTCTTGTCAGTTCTGGCGACGACATAGACACTGCCTATGAGTACCTTGATAGTGCCTCTTGATGGTCAACAACTATAACACCAGGAGGAGAAAACTTGTGGCAGGAACTTCTGATGTTAATATTAATCTAATGCCATTAAACGAGAATATGAAGGAGTCGCTTTACGCCCGTTAACGATCTTAAAGCTGCTGCTGCTGTTGTCGTGATTGTTGTTGTTATCGTCGTCGTTCAAGTTCCGGGTTCTCTTAGCCGTCGTAACCTTCGGTAGCACTTAAGGGAGGGCCTCAGTCTGCGGGTCAAAGCAGGCCGTTCCCTGTCGGTGATGATCCGCCTACCTACTACTAACGAGGCTGTCGCCTTTCCATTGACTCTCCCCAATCCACTCAGTGACACACCCATTCACCCGTTCACCCACACATTCACATATATGAAAAGCTACGCCAACTGCCACTGCTAATAATAGTATCTTTAAGAGGAACACACGACTACTCGACACTAACGTGTTCCCTCTACCTTCACATGCATCTGTTCCGCTACAGAAAGTGATTACAGGAACGTATCAGCTTGTCTTTCTCCTTCTCTCGGTTAGTGTCAGCGTTAGTCCTAGCCTGTGTGTCGATCTGCATCAGCCCTTGTTGGTTGTTTTGCACATAAAAATCTCAATCCACAACTTTGTCTTTAAAAGCGATAGCTGCTCAAGTAGTCCTCTAAATACACAATGCACCAGCCACCCGCAAGGATCGACGCGGCGACGAGGACGGCGGTACCGAAGGCTGCAGTGATCTCAGCGCACTCGGTGCACCCGATAAGTCTGCTGGCCCAGTAGCAGTATCAGTATTCGTGCGAGTTCTGTATTGTAGACAGTTCTCATGCGTCGTGCACTACTAGACTCGTGCCGCCGTCGCTCCAGCAGCCTTCAATAGAACTTGCTCCGTCCCCATTCTCATGTCTCGAACCCCCTGCATTCTTTCTGTGGGTCGCCGTTTGTTCGGATGCTCCTTCTGCTTCAGGCCAACACTACTATCAGCAACAGTAACGATTGAGCAACATCGATTGAGACGAGACGATCAACAACGCGACCGCCGCGGCGCAGCGCTATCGGAGCAACACTCAGTGGCGAAGTTCTGAAGTGTTGCGGTGTGTGTCAGACGCCGCTACTTCCGCGTTCCACGCCTTTATATCAGCCTTCATAGCAGCCACCTAAATACACGGCAACATATAGGTGGGTAAAGCGTTGTTTCTCTTAACATACTCTAGCTCTTCATCAATCTCCCAGTCTGTCTCAGACATCACCACTTTCTCTCTTACCTAGATGCTATCATCATGCAGGGTAGACGGCCAGTCCAGGCTTAAGACTTGCAAGGACCTCTCGCGAAGTGGTGCCATCGACTGAGGGACCCAATTTTTTTGCAACTTTTTAGCCTTCTAGCCGCTGCCGCCTCCTCCGCTTCGCACTCCCCGTCCAACCGTACGACAGTTTTTTTCACTCAACTCTTATGTTTTTCGCCACTTTTTCCTACTGTTGCAATTTCTTAAACGGAACTGCAACCTGGTTGCATCTCTCCGTTGTTTATTTCTCGCGGGCTTCTGCTGCTTAAGGTCAAACGGTGTAGGGACAATAGTAGCTGACTATGTACGGCGGTACCAATCACTACTCACGGAAGTTAGTCGACCATTATAAGAAGAGAAATCAAATCATTTTGATCCCTTTCTTCCCAGCCACCATAGCCGTTGTTATTGTTATTACTGTCGTTATCGTCATCTGATTCGGGGTGGGGAAGATGGGAATACACATACTTCTGTCACTTCTATACCAGAAGCTATTTTAGATAAACGCGTGACAAGGGAACCAAAAAATAGATGCCTCAAACTACTTACTTGAAAATGACCCATTATGTCTCATATGGTAAACATATTGATACTTCAGTAACAGAAGCTCCTAATTTATCATTATTTTGAGACCTTCATATCGCTGCATAGAAGAAAGCCAACGCTGTGTAAAGCTGCTGGCCTTCAGTACGCAATAAGACGTACCGTAGGAACGGCGTACCGACGTAGGAACGGGACCTATTCGCTGTATAAGACGCCACAAATATCACATGGGTAAATGGACCGCAAAACAAGTATGGGAATGGAATGACTATATTGACTTACAGCGTAATAAGGAGTTCGTAACGATACGCCAAGCTCGACTTGATACCTACTCAGGATTATTATCTATCTATAATGAAAACGATATAATATGTAAATTATAAAATTATTATCAAGAAATTATTGAAATTTTCAGGTACGCTATATCTTCTGATGTTGGCCGAGGCTATCAGCCTCACGGTTTTTCCCTTACATCCGAAGAACAAACCACATCCAGGATCACGTCTAGTCCGTTACTTCAATTCTTTTGTGGGATTTTAATGGTTACCTAAAGATATAGAAAAAGCTTTTACATGTCAACAAACTTTCCTCTTTTACGAGATTCTACTCGAAAAAATTATCTACATTTGCTTAAAATAGCATTCTGTGTAACAGAAACGCATTCTAAGAAATTGCACAAAAACGAATACTCACCGTCTTCATTTCTAGATACTCGTATATACCGGCGTAACCTCTGCAAAAAAAATCTTCCTGTCAGAAACTAATTGACCAAATATTTCGATTTCAGCTAATTGACGAAGCATGTACGTGTACGCATACGATAAAGGTACAAAAATTATTAAGCCATGCTTACAATTCACGTCCGTGACCGCTTTGCTTAAAACCACCGAACGGTGTTTGAACCATGGTAGCATCATAGCAGTTAACCCAAACGGAACCAGCTTCGATACCCTAAAAATGAGACAAAATTCTCTATGAAAACGATATGGTGTTTGCGATTACGTTATAATATGTTGATTAGCTGCAATGCGAATAAAGTGAAGGAACGGTCTTAATTTAGTCGATATACCTGAGCAAAGGTGAGAGCACGATCAATGCTTTTGGTGATCACACCGGAACCTAACCCATATTGTGTATCGTTGCAGCGCCTCAAAACCTCTTCCATTGTCGAGAACTTCAGGATCTGCTGAACCGGTCCAAAGATCTCTTCGCGAGCTTAAATAATAAAAGTAGTGATGCAAGCAACGGCAAAAGTGAAATTCTGCGCTTTCTTCCATGTATTGCGATAGCTGCTCTTTCTCTTGCTTCGTTAATCGGTTACAAAATTTTTCGGGTGTCTCAAAGCCTAGTTGCGCTTTAGAGTTTAAGAGAATTAGAAACAAGAAAAATCAGCACTGACCCCAAAGCTCACTAGTTACTAACCAATGCGCATATGGTCTTCAACATCTGCGAATACTGTTGGCTGAATGAAAAAGCCTTTGCCAGGGAGACGAGCTCCTCCAGCGACGCAACGCGCGCCCTCCTGTTTGCCACTCTCGATTAGAGCCATGATCCTTTTAGTCTTCCGGATATCGATCTGCAAGATAAAGTTAATGACGCAAACCTCGGCCAACCCGCAGATCAGATAATACTGATGCTTAACATTTAGATATGTAGACGCTAAAATTTGTACATAGTGCATAATAAGCTTACATAATGCATAATGCTTAATAATACTACACTGGGAACAGGATTAGATGAATGACGATACCTGTGGGCCCTGAACTACGTCTTTGTCGAACGGAGAGCCAACTTTGCGTTTCTCTGCTAGTTCCTGAGCCTTCTTGACAAACGCATCGTAGATACCTGTAATCGTACATAATATGAACTTATCAGAATTGCCTTCTACCGAAAACTTTTCCGCCCATTAGTTTGAACATTCTGCCTAGATAGAGCCTAGACAACTATCTGTCATCTATCTCGTAGCTCATGTATGTAGCTGACCTTCCTGAACGAAGGTCCTTGTGCCTGCACAACAGCATTGCCCCATATTGGCAAACACAGCGGCGTGTGCAATGTTGGCGGCGTCTTCAACATCGGCATCATCAAAAATTACCAAAGGACTTTTCCCACCCAGCTCCAACGTTACCTGATGAAACCGAATAAAAACACTAAAATTTAGCATTGGTCGCTATGGATGAGTTGGATTAAACTATATAATTACCATTAAACCATAATTCAATAGTATATATATATACATACACAATGCGTTAGTGCAAGATTATATAGTGATGTTGCATTACACGATGTTCGTTCTTTTCATCCATTGTACCGTTGTGATCGCTAGCACTCGTATATGATACTCACTCTTTTTAAATTTGATTCTCCAGACGCCTTCTGAATCAGTCGCCCAACGACAGTAGAACCCGTAAAGGCAACCTAAGAATGATGCAATAAACATAAGTCTGTTGCACCGCGTATAAGTAAAAAAGTATGAACCGTCAAGGAAAAACAACCTCGTTGAGAAAATATAAGAAATATAAGAGTGCTCTGATGGCTATTGATGTATCGTTTTACCTTAGCGATGTCATTATGATGGGAAATTGCAGCACCAGCAGTAGGACCGAATCCGGGTACTATGTTGACGACTCCGGCAGGAAAACCGGCCTCCTATAAAATTATGTTTATTGTAAAAATGCTGTAAAATCGTAGACGTTTTATCGTTCCAGGATGAAATTACCCGGAATTTGAAATCAGATGAGAAAAGTAAATCTAAAGGATATCTAGTATAGTACCTTAATGAGGGCCCCTATATAAAGGGCGGTCAAGGGTGTCTGCTCAGCCGGCTTTAGGACACAACAATTTCCACTAGCGAGCGCCGGTGCCAGTTTCCAAGAAACCATCAGGACCGGGTAGTTCCACTGCAGTTCAGGAAATAGCAACACGTTATAAGCAAGACGCAGTGTACACTTGTTACTAACAAGTACACGTATGGAATGTATGACGAGTTTGCGCGAGACATTAAGTTAAGAGATGGGATTTTCGTACTTACTGGAATAATTTGGCCACAAACACCAATGGGCTCAAGACGAGTCATGCTCATAACAAGTCCATCTGCAACATCCAGAAATTTGTGTAGAGCATTTATCTGGTCTCTAAAGATTTAACGTAATTATTTGAATTCTTATGCACAAACCTAAATTTTAATTTATCCATGCCAAGATACTACACAATCACTTTAAAATAGGTCCAAAACCCCTTTTTTTACCTGCAGGGATTGTCTTTCCGTGAATCTTGTCACTCCAACCGGCATAGTATCTAAACGTGGCAATTGCGCAGTCCATATCGAAATCTGCCTCCGCATATGGCTTACCGTTATCGAGTACCTCCAAATTCTGAAAATGTAAGACAAATGCTCGGAATGGGTACCAAAATTTATTATTTCGAGTTCTTTAATAACACATTTCGTCAGGCCTTGTATAAACAAAAGGCCTGTATAATAAAATACTTACAGTCAAATAAACCTTATCACGAGCGATTAGGTCGGCAAGCTTGTTGAGGAGAACTCCGCGTTGCGATGCATCCATTGTTCTAATTCGCATAGTAAAGGCAAGAAAGTCATTAACAAGACGAGATCGCTTCATTGTACTACGTGAAGTGCTATTCTAATATTATTTTTGTTAGAATTAAAGGGAAATCATTGAATGTTGCTCCAGTCTGTGTTTGCTAAAAACACTTGGTAGCGCGATCAAAGTTACATATAAGCTAGCATAATGTCCATGTCAATCTTCTACATATCACATTGACCTACTGCAAATATTTTAGACACGAAAATACATCCTGGTGTTCGTTCATTCATTCATTCGACAAGTTGCAATTATTGAATTCGACTATACCTCCAGGGGCTACCGCGTTTGAATGCGGCCTTCGCAGCCGCAACGGCACGATCGACATCGGCGGCATCGGCCTCACTGACCTGCAATAAGCACCAAAGACACACGCAATCACCTGCCATGCTCATGCTATACCGACAATTTGTACTCACTGACCACGAAGAAAATACCCACGCTGTGTGCAGTACTTCTACATTCCTATACGGATATATAGTTTCGTCTGCAAATATCTGTAGCGTTTAGCAAGATAAATACCGCCCAAAGTTTTCGCTTATTTTTTTTTGTTTATTTATTCGATCTATCAAGATTTCTGATGTTTGCAAAAGAATGCTTTATTGCCCCCGGCGCGAAGAAACAAGTTTCTTCGTCCGATACGACTATATTCTACTTCAACCATGACACTGCAAAGGACACCGCCTGACGTAATAATGACAGGACACACAGGCGAGCACTTCTTCCACCAATACGATCCAACATAGTATTATTCTGACAGCTAATGATGTTCCACAAGGCCAGTCTAGAATTTAGAACCGCCCATAGTTGCAAAAATGCGCGCAAAAAATTTCTATTAAGGGTTACTTTTCTCACAACGAATTTTCCCAATAATCAAATCCAGAGAGCAAATAGAAGAAGAATCTAACAAATTATCACAGATATTTTGTAACAACATATGTGTACACAGTAAGTAGTGAAAGATGTATTTGGATCAAATTTGGTATGTATCCAACCTCGGTAATGAGCTCCTCGTTGGTCGGGTTAAAAGTACTAAACCTTTTCCCCGAAACAGAGTCGACAAATTCATTGTTGATGAACAACTGTAACCATTTGCAATATAAACATACATTTAATTAGAGAAATTTAATAAATGTAGAAGTTCTCTCAATATGTGTACGTTGCATGTAATCGACGGTTATCTGTATCTGACGTGAGCGCTCTTCATTATAATCATCGTGCACGCGTGGCACAGAAATTCGATTTTGATGAAATAAGGAACAAATGTACTACATATAAGCTTATCTATCGTTTGCGCTAAATATTGTGTATATTATTAGCACACGTCGAAATAAAGCTTAAATCAATGATATGTACCTTGTTCTACTAACCTGGGTATACTTAATGGTGGGCTTTACCATTGTAGACGATTCGTCGGTCCCGGTCATTGTAGATAATTCCTTAGTTCAATCTATAATATTTTTTGTAAAGTCGCGATTTAGAAAAATATTTACAATATCAAAACACTTCTCAAAAATGCCTTTCTGTTATTAATAATAGCGAAAGCGATAATCAGAGTCGGTAACGCACAAAATCCAGTCAGTGACCTGTCATGTCAGGCCATTTAAAAAAATCCTTAAAAAAGAAAATCCATCTGATACATCCAACTAGATGTATATATTCACGTATGCAATGTCGTACCATGACGTCTATATCTAAGTGTTCTTGTACATCCCGCCTCCTGATCCCCTGGCACTCACAGAGACAGTGAAAGAGCTCTCCTCCCGCACGACATCACGGCAGCTTTGTTTTAGTCGATAGCATGAGAATATCTATGATACTGCTATTTATTTTCTATTGTTTTATCTGTTTATTGATTTTATATAGGGCGAACAATTTAGAATCTAGCAAATTAATTCTACGTTTAGCTTGACATGTGTGGCAGGTTCTTATTCGATCAAACAATGACTTGGTGACAGCTAAAAAATGATAGAAATAGTACGTTATGTCTAGAGTTAAGGCTATGATTAATGGAGACTATAGTAATAGACTACGCTGCGAAGTGTAAATTTCACGGTAACTGTTAGAAGCGCCATATAAGTTCTCATCGTAACACCTCCATATTGGTCCTTCATAGGAGAAAACTTATGCGTCAAGCCAGATCAAAGATTGGATCTAACATAACACGAATGCATCTAAATGCAAAGACTTACATCTTAGACCAGAAAGCAATTCATTCAAAAAAGGGTCAATCTATTCCACCAACAGCTGGTAAACTGCAATTATGCTCGACTAAGCGTAATCGGTGACTAAATATAAACGGTTTTCATAAGGCAGACATTGAAGGCAGAATACATATTCCCACTCTTATTTTCTCGATTAGTAACGGTAAGTGTTCATCTATCCAATTTGGCAGTGCATTATTATAGTTCATACACTGTTATGTGAGCCATAAAAAACTCATCCAAAGTCAAGCACGTCAAGCCAAAATACGTCTATCAATAATCTGTATTTGTATATAGAACTCTGCAATCCTACGCGTCTCGGTGTTACCTAAACCTGTTTTCTCCAACCAGGCCAATGACGGCGTGTGTCAATCGTGCACTTTGGTGGACATAAAAAGTCGTCTATATCGCCGGAAAGCGCCATAAAACTACCACGTTAAGGTCACGCGAATAGTATGAAATACATTGAGCGATTCACACGATTGAAACACATTCGCGATCACTCGTGACCATTTCATGGTCACGAGTGATCGCGAAAATTCCCAAGCACATGTCACTTCTGTATCTCAGGTCATCTGCATACTCATCGTAAATGAGACTATAACTTCATATATAAAACAAGTTTGGCTAAACAGAATCTGCTCTCTAATAAATAACTAATGGTATTTACCAACCTACCGATCTGAATAAATTTTGAATTAAAAATGCTCCGGAATCAACTCTACTTACATGACATACTACAGTATATCATTTCGGTAAGTTAGTCATTACAGGGAAAAGAAAACGATACATTACTTCAAAACTACAGAGCGAAGAACTATTACCCGTGCCTGCTGTCACAAACGCATACACAATCGCGTTTGTCTGCCGGAATAGATTATAGATTGAAAGGTGCCTATCATTACCGGATACCGCTTACCGTCAAATGTGAACAGGGAAACGCCACGCAATCACTAACGCTAACTGACAGTAGAATATAGGACAGAAATCAACGATTGGCATCAAAAATCATCTCTAGAAGCCACAAGTAGTTGACTAATTCGTGTACGCACCACAGGCAATCGAACAGCACCAGCTCGTCTGCTGTAGTTGCTAAGTCATGAGATTGTTTTCATTCGATAATTTATATAACCAGAGAAAGGGACATTCACCCTCACCCAGATACAACAAGAGGGTCACCTTCGCAAAGATCACTCAGTTTAGGATCATAGTGAACATAAACAGCATAAAGAAATTGTAATCGACGCAGGTACTCTTTTGACTGTTAACTCTGTCCAGCCACGTAGAATTGGCAAATAATACAGAGACTTGATATTTAGTTTCATTAGCTAAATGGAAATCTTTCATTAATGTATAGGCTAAATTTATGAGGCAACTTTTCGCTCGGAGGCCGCGATCTATTAAAAAATGACAGGATTTGCTGTACTGTAACCCTATCCCTGCTGTAAGGTTAAAAATTATATCTGGGGTAATTTTAAGCTTCCATTAAAGTTCCGACTACTAACAACCCGCTGCGAAAAACAGAACAATACTCATTGTATTTTATTTACTATTCAGCGTTAAGTGCCTCTACTCTACACTTCTTCACATAAACCCTATGTAATAATGGCAGTGATCAGTGAATTTTTTTGACGTTTAAAATAGTAGGCACTACTCGTTATATATACTTATTTATATATATATAAGTAAGTATATATATAAGTAAGCAGACTGGCTTAGCTTTATCGTTGGTTGGCGAAAACGAGCACTTCACAGCCACTTGCTCTGTATTTATACACTTGCAGATATGTACTTATATATATTATTATATATTAATATTACAATATTTGATCTATTTAAACTTAACCACGCTGACCTAGCGAATGTTCTCAGTTGCAACTGGTGTACTTTACCAAGAAGCATAGGTACCTACCTCTGACGTCCCCTGAAGTACCTTACGCGGGTCCGTGCTTTTCTGCGCTTCGGTGATCGTAATGACACTTTGGTTGGCAATTTTTTCGAGTCAAAACGGTACAGGGTGCTTTATCTGAGCAAGAAGCCGCGAAATTGAATTTTTTTTGCACTACACTGATTACTAGCACCCATTAATTAATGGCTTGCCCATTGATGTGCCTTGAGGTTGACATTATAAAATTTTCGGTGGTAGAAATAATGAGCCGACAAGTACCTCAGACTGCACTAGGGTAGTCAATTCCGATTGTGCGCACATAATACGAAGTTAACACAGTTCACTTGGAAAGTTTTACCAGTAAGTGCCATGTTCCTATAGAATATAGTCTCTCAGCGCAGGGACTAACTCAGCATAGGTTATGTTCGGTGCGGCAAAAAAGTTAGCAAAAGGTGCTTTTTCTAATGCTATATAAGAATACACCAAAATTTTACAACCTGCTCATCTAACAGAGATTGCTAGGCATTAGTAAACTCACTGAGCGTCTTATCGCGACTGAAGAACTGTTGTGGTAAGCTGGCCTCCTCCGGAAAATGCTCGCACAATTTTTTCTTGTACGTTTGCCAGGTATTGATATCCCAGTCGAACACGGGCCACTCCTCCGTTTTCCTGAGCATTTTATACTCATTCCACTGCTTAAATATCCTCTTTTCGAATCCCACAAAACGGTGACTCCCAATTAACCAGCCGTTCGAACAACTCCTCCCGACTCTGATCATTTCGCCATATTGTTCACGCCGGTTTATAGGTGTCATGATGACAACGTGCATGGCTATGTATGGAAGGTCACAGTTTCATGTGGTTGTGATCCGATAAATTAGAGGCGATCGAAGGTGGAACATTAGGCTATTTTGGCTAGAGCGTCGGTTTTACGAAGCCACCTAATCTGCTACCAGCATCTCAGTTTGATTAAAATATCTTTATTGATTAACTAACAAAATTAGAAAATCCTTATGATTTATATATCTCAGCATTGACATATAGTTGGAGCTTTAAAAAAGATTATGGTGAAATATAGACATATAACCGTTTTTCTAGCTTTCGATAAATGGCTACGGTGAAATAGCCAGCCCTAAGTTACTTATTGTTTTTTTACATATTCGTTTTTCAATTCTTTCTTTAGAGCGAATCTCTACCCTTCATTAACGAATTGCCTCCACTTAATCAAGTTGGTAGTTATTAACCCAGAGCACAATGGAACCTTCCCTTAATGGTGGGACCCAATTCTGCTTGGATCCATGGCTATCAGCGCATGTTATCATTCCTAGCTTCATTCTTTACTAAGTCGAGTCTTCACTTAATGGTATTATGGACTCTTCTTTATTATACATACAAAGACTTCACTCGTACGCGTATTTGAAGCCAATCTTATCTTACATGGCATTTATGAAACGTTTGATTCCAAAATGATACCTATTGAAGGTCGTAAAATGTCGGCCATTTTTTCCCAAACCTGTTCCATATAAAAAAAAAAACTTATGTGTTTATTAGCAAACTGCGACAAAGTCACGAAAAAGCTGCTGCACAATTAACTATCTCATTGTGCGCTACTAAATGGCGCCGTCGGCATTTGATCTGAGAACTAATTGCAACTGTTTTGCTACTAACGTACAATAGAGAGCTTCCTAGACGGCATAAAACTGAGATGAACTTAGCTGGAACAAAACGTCTTCAAAGTTTATTTAAACATTTCTAGCCTCATAGCGTTAAACTGATGACAGTTAGGCTTAGACATTAGTTATGACATTAAGGCATTGTAGTTCCGTGGCTCTGCGTTTGTCCAGATGTTGTTTATTGCCATCCAGTATAAATGAGTGCCGTTCAATGAAATTTATGAAGGCGACGAACGCATTTCTAACTCATAAATAAAAGGGTAAACTAGTTCCATTGGTTCATCAGTAGTAGTTCGCCACCTGTATGTATGCAGCCTGCTTTAAGGACAGTGTTTCCGCGCCATCCGCAGCAGACGATTTGGCCACTTCGCGTAAAGGCGGTTGTTGGTAAACAATCACGAGCTCGACCTAGTTAAATGTTTGATTCGCCCAAGGTACACGTTATTCGAATATTGACAAAACTGCACGACTGCGTTTAGTGAACTTACGTAAAATACTTGACGGTTGGGCTATTGTTATGCTTACACACGAGAACGTGTGTTATAGCTGTCTGGTTAAAGTTGGTGAGCTATGATGGTTTTTTGATAGTACCCCAGAAAGCTTATTTACTTAATACACACACAGGGTCATTCGGTGAAAATGTACATTGGTGCAGTGTAGCTTGCCTGTGAAAATTTAAATGCCACTGAATTTTTGTCATACTGGTGTTGATAGAGTGCTTTAATGACTTTCGGGTTAGATAGCGGTTACAGGTAACAGTTTGACGGAGAATAGGCCGGAGAATGAAGTGTGTTCGGTGCGTGGCAAATACTCATATATTCGGTCAGTCACACACCTCTGTCGGGTAGGTTCCTGATAATCTACCGAGTCTTTCATCATACAGAGAACGGAAATTATCCAGAATTGATACTGTGAGAAGTTAAGCATGGCATTTCTTAGTGCATAGCATGGAAAAATGCAGAAGCCAATATCTGATGTAGAAAATCAATTGAATATGGAACGTAAAGAGGGAGGGGAAGGGGGGTGGGGTGAAAACTACTCTATTTTTTATTATTAGACGATAGTTTGGTCACAGGTTTAGCGGCAATACATAATATGCCATAAATGTTTGAGAAATTAGAAAACAAGTGAATTAAGTGAACTCATCTGTTGCTTAGTAATAGAATCTGGCTACTAAGTTCGCGGTCGCTCGTTATAATAAATTTTAGTATAGCTTGTATTGTCTTATTTGAGCGTATACTTCGTAGCGTTTTCTGCTACTCAATAAGGACGACATTTTTGTTTCTTACCTTGTTCGATGTGAGTTTAGGACAGAGAGATTCATAAAGATACGTAATTTTAACCAAATCTAGATCAATAGTTTTTTTGGGCCTAGCAAAGCCAAAAAGTTTATTACGCTTTTTACCATTTATGTAATGGCCGTGAATTTAGTCTTACCGTTATTATGATCTTGCCTTACGTATTCAAAACTCCGCATATTTTTATATGACAATAGAAAAGCGGTCTCATGCACTAATAATTATGAACAGCAATAATATTTCATATATGCGTTCTATTTCAATCTTATGTTTATTTGGTTGCTCGTCCCAGAGAACGAAGTCTTCGTGCTAGACTAAAATGAGGCCCGTTTTCTTGATGTGGGATCCTGGTCGAGCTTTCCTTCTGATTATCTCTGCCGTGAACATCTGCGTCGGGCAGCTATCAATTAAAAACTCTCTCTTAGCCGAACGAAAAGACTGGATAGAGCCGAGCAGTCGATTCGAGAACACAGCGATCGATGAGATTCGTACGGAGGAAGCAAGGCAACATGAACAAGCGGATGAACTCACGCCAGATAGGCATGCGATTCTTGACTCAGGTATTTTACATAAACTTCTGAATTCGCTATTTATTCCTTTAATGAGACGACAGAATGTTTAATAAAAAAGAGTGGACATATGAATTCGATCCAACTGCATCTGCTATAATTGTTGTCTATAGACTGTTCATGTGTTCGTCAGCCACGCCGAATTGCGTACCGTATCATGCTTTAATTTTTTTGTAGCACGTTATACACGCAAAATACGGGGCTCTTATGTTCTGCTTTCGGGAACACTTCTAATAGCATGCGGATTAAAATTCACTGGTCTTGTTACATATAGATACGTATAGATACCTCAGAGGTATTTCACTTATCATTGATTCATATAACGATTATTCCTCCGATAATGTAACGTAACACGTGTCTGTTTTAAAATATGAGTTAGCTTGCATATCATCTCCGTATGTATATGTGTATGTACTTACACGACGTCCGGCCGTGAACACACTTTGTTTCTTGCTGGGTGTAGTAGTCTAAGAACTGAACGCAAGATTCGAAACGTTAGTGCTAGACATTACGTAGTGCACCCACTCCTCCTAATTAAAATGTGATCCCAAATGTTATTTATTCGCGACCACTTAACTTCAGGAAGTAAAAAGTGCAGTAAGTTGTTGGGGACGTGCGAACAGTCGTTGTCAAAATGCGAGGCACAGCTGTTACGATATCAGATGCTGGCAGATGCAACAAATAACGGAAAGCTCTCCACTGATATGGTGTACCTTCGCAAATGGGTGAAGAATATAATGACACGCCTCGAGGGTGGCTACCTTGATCAAAAAGGTTAATGTTAGCAGGATTATTTTGAAATCAGGTGTTTGATCACATTGACCTCATTAGGCCAGTGCCAATGATAAGTTCTATCTACCAACTAAATATCTGTCGTAGAATTTTCCTTTGAATTGAATTATCAGTTAACGAAACTTCTAAAAACAAACTCTAAAAGTAAGCGTGTAATTAAATGCTGTTATTAAAATCGATTCCGAAGCCATCAGTACACTACAATATTTAGCAGTAGAACAAATCTGTGAAGTAAGTAGGAAATATTCAGAAAAAACTACCTGTAATAGTAGGAGTTTAAAACGTCACCTTACAACATTTAGCACATTCTAGTTCTTTAGCAACCTACTGAATGTTTCTCTTATCTGAATATATAGATACTCCCGGACGGTTGGAGCTCGCGTTTAGCACGGAGGATATTGAAGAGCTTCGCATATTGCTCAATAAACTGGACGCTCGATCTGCAAGTCGGATCAGTATAAAAATGAATGATATCGTGACCAATGCTGAGGTCTTCTTTGACTACCGGGAAAGACCATCGAAGGTTCAGCTGTTCTGGCTAAGTGTTATGTGCGTTGAAAGCTCTGTGCATAAGCATGCTTAAATGCTTGTTATATGAATTTTAGTGAATTGTAGATATGTCACCCCGGTGCTTATTTTCTAACATTTTTTGATTTCCAGTGGTCTCTTATCGGAAGTGAATCTTCTCGTTGTAATACGCGTTACAATTCTACTGCTTGGAGTCCTCTTTATTGTGATTATATTGATCTCGCGCTCTCGAGTCGTCACCTATGGTTACAGTTTGTTCTTCCTCTTCTGGTTATCCTACTTCTGGTACTGGCAGAACCTGCTAAGGCATTCCGAGGCTGACCTCTACCTACTGAATCAAAAAAGCCCTTGTGAGGACGGTAGGGCATGGTACAATCCGTCGAGGTATGTCAGCTCGGACTCAAAAGAGTGTCAGGAGTATATGCGTAGGCAATTTACGCCCGCCCACATGGAATATTCGCCCATAGAGGTAAATACCAGACTAGCCATTTTGATAATTATTATAATTTTTGCATAAAAATGTCGGGCTCTATTAAATGTATATATATAAAGCTGCTTCATATTCCAATGATGGTTATGCACAAGCAAACATACTTAGTATGTTAAGCGGTTCCTATCTTTAAATTTGGTATTAAAACGTTTCTTTGATGTTATATGCATGTTTGTTTTCATAGGTCTTGCTTCGTATGGTCTCTGAATACTCATCAAAGGCTATCTCGTTGGGCATTGCAAATCTGTTCTCAGGGCTGGGTGTGGCAATTAGAGAATTTGCCGATCAACAATCTTGGTTTAGCGTCGTGCCAGCCTTTATATTACTGTTTGGAGTACTTGTAATTTTAGCTTTTAAGGTAAATTACGTCCTAGCCGTTAACCACAATTATTGCAAAATAAGACTAAATGCAAAAATAGCACATTCACATACTAAAGATAGTAGTCCCTACATTGTTATCCTAAAATTCTAGCTAGCTGTTAATCTTCTTACTATGGTGTTTTATGTAGGCATCAGGGATGTCACTGTCTTTTTTTGGGTTACGGATGGAAGCCTCTGGAAAGAGAGGAACGCAGCATTTTGAGCCGATAGTAATGCAGCGAGGAAATTATATCCATGAGATGTCAGAACAATTCGATCTAGATGAAAGCAGAGGAGGTTTTCCGGAGTCGAGAATGCGTTCGCAATATGTGAAAGATTTACATGCAGCGCAGCTTTCGCGAAACACGTTACAACAGTACAGGTAGTACAAGTACATCGTGAAAACTACAGGAAACTATAAGCTTTATTCAAATATTGAACATATTGAGAAAAAAAAAAACTAATAACAAATCAAAAATGCGATTTAGAACACAAACCTTTTATTTAATGACGATAAAACTGTATGACTGTTTGTTGTTCAGATTTTGCAGTGCATTATTTGACCGAATTTTTGAATCTGTGTGGATTGGATACTTCTTGTGCTGGAATGCTTCGAATAGCTCTTGCATTGTATTTAGCGAAGCATCTCACTACAGAATATATCAATATGTTCTGATTGCTCTAATTTTTAATACATTAGGTTGTCTTCAATGCCTGCCACTTTGCGGCTTATTGAGATGCCACCGCCCTCAGATACCACTGTTCTTAAAAGAGCACGGCAGGACCGTGTACGTCCCTCTCAACGACTTCCAGTGAACAGAGCTAGAAGTGATTGCAGTCCTAGCAAACACGACGATGAAGACCAATACGATACAGCGAACGATGATAACGATTCTTGAGGATACCCACTGTCGTTTGTATAATTTTCATTTTGTGCTATAGACCCTTCTGTTTATTTAAGATACATAGCTAGCTACTACTGAGGCAGAGTAATGTATTTCAATTATATATCATAGTCGCACTCTCCTTGTCATGCCGTACATAAAACTTGACTGTACATCGTAAATTGTCCATACAAATATTCAGGTTTTTTAATATTTTTTCGTTTAATTTTTTTATAATTTTTTATAATTTTATCAAGAATTTTAATAAATTCTATTAAATTTTCCATTATTAGAGGCGACTATACGTAACCCGATAGTACTAAAAAAATTCTTACGTTTGCTCGATGCAGAAGCAAAAAGGAATTTGTAAGCGTATTTGATTTTAGGCCATGCATATGCTTCATTAGCTCTTCCTTATTCCGTACGCATGAGAAATTGCTGCGCCCCTGTGGCTGAACTTGTTGTATCTTAATGGTTATGTAAAGCTCTATTACATCAATGTTTTTTTAAATCTGAAGGATACTTTTTTTAGTTTTGTTGTAGATACGACGTTTTCGCAAGGCTTGTGAATAGATTTATTAACATTTTTTTAGAGACTTCACCTAGCTTTCTTAGGAATAATAAGCCTGTTTAGCTTGTGATCTAGTTATTTTTAAACTTGACCCAACGTACTTGAAACCGCTATTTTGTATATCGGTTATATGAACGGCCTTGTATGTAAGTGCGCAACATTTACACATGTTCTATGCGTTAGGTCTTTAATGAAAATAAAGTACCAGTGTTGAATTTAATACTTTGAAGCCTGTTATGTTCGACTGATTCAGCTAATTCTCAAGCGAACACATCGTAGTACTTACTCTACTGCTATGTCTAACACGGCCGGAAGACTATTACATTTAAATCAAGTGTTCGTTTTTGATGTTTGTTTCCTTCCTTTCGGTAATGTCGTTTTTCAATGACGGGTCAAAATGTCATGCTGCTTTTCCTAGAAAACAGCACCAAAAGAAATTCGAATTTGCAACACCTACAATACGATAAATGCGTGGCCTGATGCTTGTGGGTCAAACATGAAATAGTTTTATTCAACATAGACCCTGTTTAAACATTCTTAATGGTACCACAATTTTTTCATATTACCTTTATCGCCTTTCGTTGACGTCTCTTTACTTTTAAATCATATACAGATGAACAGACAAGAACCTTCGTATGAGTCGAAGTTCATATGAATCTTCAAATCAAAAATGGACTATAGTTTTTCTCGATAATGACTACATGACAAATTATTGTTTATTCTTACGTAGTGACAACTTTAACAAATAGACTGCCATTAGAAAAAATTACGAAATGATTTTATTGAGAGAATTTGAGATGGGCTCCCTTACATTCTACCTCCGAATATGTTGTTGCAGACAACGTACCTTGCCCAGTTTGATAGATTAAATTCAACTCTAACTTATAGAATGTTCTATAATTCTTTCTTCGTGTGGGTTTCTGCACTGTTTTAGCGGTATATATGGGTAATCCTATTAGTAAACATAATTCCTGTACTTTAGAGCCACATGGATATTTAATTTAAATATATAATTTTACAAAACAGAATCTTTGTTTCTAAAAACAAACCATAATTGATAGAGAGACTTTTAGGGATCGGTTTGCGGTGAAAATCAAATCAACATTCTCATTACATTATCTCTGGTCTCTTGATTCAGAGAAAAGGCGCTGAAACACTTGTGACCATAGTTCCTCAAATTTCAGGTGCAACCGGGAATTTGGTTGTAGATGGTTAGCAAGATATCGGTGCGGCTGAGGTCTCCCCTTAAGGTCCTTGTAGAAATTGTGCAGAAACACACCATTCATTACCTGCAAGATTGTGAGCGAAATGCGTACAATAATACAACAAACGTTCTTGTCGCTCGTATGCAAGTATATTAAGATATTTTGATCTGATTTACCCTTTGAAAAAGGTTTCCACGAAAATTTTGCCACCCACTAGATGCAGGACCCATTCCGGGAGAAATTAGCGATTACAACGAAATAATCCGCAACTCAAATATGCTGTCGATGCGATGTAATGAATAAACTGCTGGTGTCGAGTTATCATTTTTGATTTAGGCTTCAGAAAATTAATGGTGTGATTTTTACATACTGCTTAACCTTTAATTTAGTTGGTGTACGAAGTCTGTTATTCCCGCCATCTGCACCCAAAAACTACTCGTATGAGAGAGTAGCATTTATGTCTATTTTGCTTTGCCCTAAAAAATGAATTTGTTCACCGCATATCGGTAAGTTTTTATGCCAGTTAGCTATAGGACGCTTTCGGCCCACAATAATACTGATTAGCCGAAACCAATTATACAACCGCAATCGAACCAATTAGCCGTAGCAATGTTGTGGCTCTTGAACAGTTGCCGTTGTATTGTCCGTTAAATTGAGCTTAGTCACGCCGAGTCAGATATCTTTATACGAGAGTGAGCACAAAGTAGTTATATACAGCGCGTTACTCACCAAATGAAATTTAAAATTAATCTTGTGGGCGCCAAGCACTTGATTTAGCGCGTGGATTGTATCCAAACATCCTGTGTACTGATTTGTCTTGTAGATAAGATCGAGATCAAGGCGTTGCCCGGATGTCGGTTTCTTATAGAAACTAGAAAAACCTTGTACCTAAATCAAAGTTAAATCATTTAGTTCAACATTATATATATATATATATATATATTATACTCAGTATATCCTAATCCGGTATATATCTAATCCGAGATTAGAGACGTGGGTAGATAAATTCTGCCATCTTAGATGACCGCTATTGGCAATGTAAATCGCTTTTCCCTCTTCTGTATGGCTATGAGTTTGTGCAAATATTTCAAATAGATTGCACACACGGACTACTTATATATCTGGCATACCTGTTTAGAGTTCACGTATATTCCTAACAAATAATTTACACGTTCGGTCATCGTTCGTGCCGCTGTCGCCTGTACCGCCACGTGCATCACAAGTAATGACAAAGCAAACTCCCATTCGATCATCGTATTAAGAACCTGCCAATGGAAAATTAGGCAAACTATGGAATAATAACTAGAGTTCACATATATTGGGGGATCATGTATCGCATAATAGGTGTCAACGATTGTACTCTAATCAAGCCACAACAAGTCTGACAATTGAGGTTACTACAAAGGTCCGTTTACGGGAAAAGTCTCTGAAGTAGCAATTGCTACGATGGGTAGATTTTCATATCGTTAGTACAATTTACCGTCATTTATGAAACGACGGATTGAAAAAGAATCCTTATCGCATGCGTATTTCATGCCCACGATACTTACCAAATATTCAAGTGCATACATCAGCAATTTCCCCGCAGGAAGTTTTACAAGGTCAGCACAATGAACTTTTGGTTGAATACAATTAATTAAAATGGTACGGCGTTGATCCGCGCTCAAGTCGGGAATTTCCGATAAGCCAACTTCTCCTAAATAGAAGCATGAGTTAACATGTCAGTGACAGCTCTACCATTACTGCCACCTTTGTTTTAAAAATGATCCGCAGAATAAATAAAGGCTGCGGCACCTGAATCCGAATAATCCAATCACTTTCAAAATTCGCTGCTTCATGCAAACGTTAAACTTTTTTCCGTGTTTTCACTACTTTTGGCAAAGTATATCTGACAAAAACGACGAACGAGTCTTGATCAGATACGTCCCCATACGACAGCCTTAAATATGGGCAGCTAAGTTGGCTAAAAATTCCTTGTTTCGCCGAAACGCCTGGCAATCTGATGATTTTGTCTTTTAAGGTTGCTTTCTACAACGGAAATATTCTGGGAGAAATAACCTAATTGGCGGTCATTCTTTCGACCAATAATTGCATCTATCGTAGGAACTTTTTTCGAAGAAAGAATAATAATAATTGAAGATGGTTGAAAGACTTAAAAACAACGACAATAAAGCTTCTTGCCTTTAACTCTTTTCAAAAGCAGCTGTCCGACTTTTTTTTACACTTTTTTTTAGAAGATTTAGTAACCCTTGTTAGCTAAATAGCTGTTAGATTTTTAATTAAGGTAGCGGTCGGATCATATTGAGCACGCAACGTTCATGCTTCGGCAAATGTAAGTGTTATGCATTTGTATCGATGGGAAAGCTACCGTTAGCTCCAACCAGTTGGTCATTGCCGACGCTGAATTTAGCGTAGGAATTTCGTATGCTTAGAAAATCTCTCGAATTTATCTGCCAGACTATGTCCACTCCATGAGATGTCTACATAGCCATAGCGATAACCTTGAATATTTAGAAATATTCGATCGATTAAAAAGGACAGTCATTAACAAATGTATTACCTGTCGTGAATTCGATATCCTGGAATTGCATATCATGTCCGCTTCGGTCCAACTCTTGAACCATACTGGCATGACCCTTAAATACTAACCTATACAACGATTTTCGGAGAAGTAATGACACCTAAAAATAACAATGTAGGCAATACGAACAGCAATAAAATCAAGTTTTGATCGACGAACTTTAACGAACTGTTACAACAGGCAGTTCGAATTTTCTCGTATGGGAATAGGAAATTATCTAAAAACTGACTGGGTACTTCTTGTTATAAAGCATGTCGCATATATTTAAAGATTACAACATATAAAAGTTTTTCAGTCAGACAATGGTTACCCACGTTCAAATAAAGACTACAATAATGGACGTCAACGGTGTGAGTGTAATTAGTTGCTCCAGGAAGCGTACCTGGTACGAGCTAATCATGCTGACCACTTCAACTTTGACAAACAGAAAATGGATGCCTGTAGTCGCCATCGTAATGACTTCTGACGGCACTTCGCCAGCTCTGAATTTCTGTACAACCCAGTCAGGCATAGGTACTCCTGCAAAAACAGAATTTAACAAACAATTGGTCATATAGACTTAAGGGTTTCAAAACAATGGACCCATTTACGGGAGTTACGAACCTAGTGATTACTAATGAAACGTGTGATGAAATAGGCTTAATCAAATTAAAATAACGCAACCCTGTCTGTGAATTATTGGCAAAGATGCCATCTACCGACTTTTTTTGCGTCGACCCTCCATAAAATCGATACGACTGTGTTGGTTTTTATGGGGAAAACTGTCTCACGCTGGAAAAAATCCTTCTGGTGCGAAAACCACATCGATTAGTTTATTTAGACTCTTAAAATCTGTATTTTTGTGCCTTAGTATTGAATTTAATTTTAGAAGTTTTCATAGTTGGCAACGGTAAACCTAACACATTTTTTCTCTAAGTAAAGATATGCTTGACACCCAAAAATGTTTTGTATTGATCATGGAGAATCAAACATTTTTAAACGAATAGTTTGAATAACGTACAAAGCATTTTGTGCTTTTCAGGCGTAGCAGATGTCTTGCACAGTGTACCTTCCAAAATTAAATGTTATATATAAATATTTTCCAAGTAAGCACTATCCATTAGTATCCATTAGTCAAACTCACCATTTTTGTAAGTGACCCGCTCATCAGAGAACTCTGACCTATACCTAGCGATCCCATCTTTCATTAGGTTGTGTAGTTTGTCGCGACGCTCTTTTGGAGTACATCTGTAACATAGTGAGTATGCAGAAAAGTATTTAAGAAACAAAGAAAGAAAAAGAAGTATTTAATTCGCCTTTCCGCTAAACCGTTTAAAAAAAATCACTTTTCTATGAAAAAAAGAGGGCGAGGTTGGGATTCAGCAAAAAATCAACTAAAACAAAAGCGACAAATAAACATTACCTATCTAAACAACGAATAAAACTAGATTGCTAACAAATATCTGTTATTCTACACACCTTAGCACAATGTCTATACACTCTTCAAGCGATTTCTGTCGCGATAGAAAGCTGAGCATGGCTACCATTGTTGCGTGTGGCGGGTTATAGTGTAGCCTACAGTCGCGCGGTGCACGTATTGTTTGGAAAAAATGAGAAAACGTATCCTATTTGTCGTATTTGTCGAAACGTATCGTAATTTGTCATCCGTATCATGTACAGTAGACATATGAAAGGTTGGAAGGAATGAACAGAAATTTCGGAAGAGTAATTAGTTGGTGAACTTTATTTTTGTTAGCAATAATAATAATTGTGGTTCTTAAGCCACTCGTTTATAGTAAACCTTAGTCGACGATACTTTAACATTATTATTATTATAAAGACCTTATATTAATTGACTAATGTATGCAGCGAAACAGTTTAGAATAAAATACTAAAGATAAGGCATTGCTTTGCGATACGATAATAATAATTTGCGATAATACAGTTACCTCTGCCACAAAATCGTTGCCAACAATGGTGCCGAAGAGTGGAAGCAGTTCCCGATTGAATTCGGGGTTGAACTTGTTGAGTAGATTTTCGACTTTGTATATTTTGCAATCAATGCCTGAATTCAAAATACAAAGCATTTAATTTAGATGGCAATCTCAGTATAGAAATACAAATCACAGCGTAGAATTGATAAAATAAGGAAAAAGGCGTACCTCAATTGCAAAGGAACTTATGATTAATGTTTACGATGCACAGTGATATATTTGAAGTCTTTGGCGAAACTTCAAGCCGCATCTTCAAAGTAATTATCGAGCTTGCATAAAAAGCTTATGTAGCTGCACTTCAAGGGCTGCCCATGTCGCGCGTACGATTTGATTAATATTCAAATGAAATATCGTTCTACTCTTTTACAGAGATTTTAGGTGAGCTAATATACGTTAGTAATATTACTCAGATACTCTTGTAAATTAACTTTTTCATTTTATTTCACTATAAATGATGCCTATGTATGGCGTCTTTTGGGCATGGTTTACCTTTAACAGTCGGCCCGTTCGGGTTCAACTGTTTCATAGTCGTTTCGCGGTTAAGCGAGCTTAATGGAATTAAGCCACCCTTCAAATCATAAACAAAAAAGTCAGAGTCATCAGAAATGACAGGACAATTTAGTTGATTTGCTCGACGAGCAATGTGTTCGTCTGCTTCAAAAACACACTGAATCATCTGAAAAGGGAACGCAGGATACACAATTCGTTATTCTCTTAATGGTTAAATTTTTATGTAAAGCTGGGTCCACTGAAACAGCTTCTCAATCACAACAGGTCTCTACATGTTCATCTCGGCTATCAGTAACGATCTTGTTTTTTTACAAACTAATTTAGAGTGTAACCTCTGTGCTACAAATGATGAAAGTTCAGTGGTAGTTCTGTAGTTTCTGTGTGCTAAGCTATAAAACCAGACGTATAAACTTCGACTTTCGTTTTTTATATATTGAATAGTTGGTTAGGCTAGAAAAACTCTAGATCCCTTTATAATCACAGCGGATCAATCAATGAAACTGATCAAGACTAACATAAGTAAAAATCTAACTTTGTTATTAGTGTCCAATATACATATGTGAGGTCTGTGAAGTTTTTTCTGAGTAATTCATTGAATGCAACTTGTATTGAATAAGTTTGTATACCTCGACGTCTAAATCGGCAAGAACTGTTCTGTACACATCCGTGGCCAATGGCGGCATAACTTTAATTTTCTCAGCATCGGCCCCCTTGTTACCGGAAACCAAGTCAGACAAAAGCAGGTATATTTACGTTTAACTTTTTCTATTAGATAAATACAACAGTGAGTGTACATGAAACGACGATGTAAAATTTTGCGGTAAACAGGCGCATGAGAATTAAACTTCATAGAAGACTGATATAAATATTTAATATACAGTCGTATTGGTTTGACGGCATGCAATTCGGTACCTTCAGACGCTTCATTTGACTAATACGATCCATATTGCGTTTTTGAATAGTTCGAAGTTTGCTATTTGATGGATCATACGCGCCGTCCAGCATTACCACGCAGTGGACATTCGCGTCCTTATATAACCGGAAGTAACTGGAACAGAATAAAGAAGACGTGTAAACACAATTATCGAGATATGAAAACCTTTTTCGTATAATCCGTGATTGAAGATTTCTAATCATTGTGCGGCTTATAATCGTATTTTGAAGGTGAAACTCGTTTAAAACTGAACTAAGCGGGAAACAAAGCTTTATGTAACAGGAGATGGTGCTTCTAAATGAGTGCGATGCAATGTATATGGTCAATTGTTTTTATTATCCTGAGACTTGTTCTTACCGGCTTTATGTCAGTCGAAATGTTTCAAGCAGATTCGTATTGAACGAATCCGCCTTTGTGCCTTTGCCGAGAGAAAAAATGATATTTTAACGAACAGTTTAGTTTTTAAGTGAAGTAAAATATGCTACGGTAAAGAATTAGCGCTAAAAAATCTACCAACCAACGGACTGCGTCGGCGTACCGAGAGTACTCGCCTCCGAGTATGCAATCGAATGAGGCTTCGAGATATAAACGAAATGCAAGATTCCAGCTGAAACATAATACAAAATCAAAAGCTTAGTAGAACGTTTCCGAATCATCTGTTCCTTTTACCGACAAGATATCTGGTATAATACCATACATAGTTATAAAATTCTTTCCCATAAAAGATAAAAAAAGAGCAAAGATGACAAGATTATCAGATTAAATTAGACAAAATAAGCTTTGAAGAACAGGTGCAAAAAAACCAACTATGTATTAACTATAAACAAACCTGTTATAATTGCTTATAGCTAGTAGCTTGCTTACCCGTCAATAACCACGGTGCCACCATGAAGGAAGTGTCGTTGTTGTAGAGAAGGATTACATTCTATCAACCCACGAAGATTTTTTACGCCCATTTTCGCAATTTGTACCTAGAAATAGTCGAAAAAAAGCTTTGTTGGTGTTATAATATAACTATCACATTCTTTTCGCTTTTTTAGGTCTCTGTGAACACACATATTAAACGTCAAGGAGCTTTAAATGGAGAGGCATTACTGTGGGAACGTTTGACTATAATTCGGACCGTTTCGAAAATGATTCTGGTACTCCCTATTGCTCTGATGTTCTAGCATACAGACGTTTCTTTTTATTCGCAAAGATTGAATTTATAAATCTTACCAACACATATTACAGATAGCATGTCATAAAACACAATAACCAACCTCTGGCGACAACAGCGAAGATATTGTTCTAGCCATAGTGCTTGATAGAATATTTGGTAATAGAGACAGTCTATAACTGAATTTAAAACCTGCGATTAAACCTGTTGAAAATAGAGGTATATTGGAACCTAATACAATGTATTCAATTTTAATACTTCCAAATTTCTCTGCCAGATATTTAGAGCATCCGTAAAAGTGCCCACACCCCAAGACATAACCCAAATAAGCCCCAGAACGATATATATTTAAAGGTCTAAAACCCTTTTGCGAACGTCCATACGACAGAAACCTTTATCTACAGATAAACCTAGACAGCTCTTAATGATTGTACAATGGCATGAGAGAAAACAAAAATAACTTGCATGTAATATTTCAAAAGGACCAGGCAGATCCATTGCTTTGATAGTTAGTACTTTCAGTAATAAGTAAAAGTATTATTAACGCATTCATATATAGGTTAGGTGCATGTCTAGTCAATAAATATGCGACGAGATGCACATAAACAGAAGTGTGCCAAAAAAAAAAATGAAAATGAAAGACTTAGCAGTATGTTGACTACTTTAATTTGAGTAATAAAGATTGCACTACGAAAAACTTATTATTCATAATGAACAAATCGAGAGCCGAATCTCCGCGTCTTGGGTTAGTGTTTTTTGTATTTCTTAATTAGAACAGAGATACTGATTAAACTTAAGAAAGAAATATTAAATTAAACATAGTTATTATAACCATACTTTGATGTTCCTGGAAGTTTGCAATCTCTGTCATACTTTCTTCTGACCTGGCCTAAATTGTGATTTCACGATTATCGAAGAGTAGCTAAAGGGGTAACCTCCGTTATACCTTGACAACGCAGGGCTAACTTCAGATCAGGGAACGCTGGTGATACAAAAAAAAGAACGAGGCTTGCAAGGATCAAAATAACAACTCACAATTTAATTAGAAGCTATCATATCCGTATCCAATCTAAAGAAGGGTCACATTAGTTCACTGCTTGAATAATGGTAGATACGCGATGATACACATGAAGCGCAATACTGTACAAAGCGTTTTGCGTTCCATTTATGGAACAGTCAACAGAGAGAATGCACCTAACACAAAGGTTTTCGTCCTCTATTTTTGACTAAAGCAAGTATCCAGTCGAGGCGGTATTATTCGGTTTGTTTACTAGAGAAATATAGGCACTCTTACAATTTATTGTACAGCATTATTTATAATAAAAAGCTGTTACGCCCACCCCTTCTATGCAATTAGTTGAAGTCATGTGCAGTACCTCGTATGTATGTATTGTGTGGTTGTATTTACAGTAGAACACGCTCCCTCCGCCTCATCCTTTCCACTCATGGATCCTCTCCCAGTTGGCGCGGAGTTTTCGTTTCGGCACTGGGCGGGGACTACGTGCAAATCGAGAGCAAATCAAAGCACGTAAAAATAAAACGAGGGCTAACGAATATTATTCTCTGGGCAGTACATATTCCGTAAACAATAATCAAATAATTTGATAAATGAAAGAGCTGGACCCTCTTTCACAACCCACAGGTCGGCTCACACTAAAGCCTACCTTTCAGTAACGCCGTTTTCTGCCATTCTGCTACTAAGTCTCTGTTTCGTTCACTAAATTTACCCGCTTTCTCGAGATACTATCTAAGAAGCACTTCAGAAGAGATCTGAAGAACGATGATTATCGTGATCCGTTCCATTAATGAGCTCAATATGTGCATCTTGTGGGTTCCTGTACAAAACGGCTACAATTAATTAAGTCAGTTTTGAGTTGCGTCAGTTCTTTTAGTTCTATTAAAGCCAACGATAAGCTGAGAGATCATCTCGGAAAAGTAAGCACTATGATTACTCCAAACGTTTTTTTAATAAAACGCAATCACAAAGGCGAATTGGGCTCACCTATGCCAATTCTTGTCGGCTAAAGGCAATTTGTTGTTGATTTTGAAATATATATTTTCTAGACATACTTTCTTGATGCGCAAAGAAACTTGAAGGTATATATTTGAATATAAAAATAGACTAAAAAAATGGATTTATGTGCAAAAAAGTAAAGCCAGTTCAGTATATGCTATTACCGCAGAACCGACAGGCCAAAGACAGGCCAAAGTCGCCCTAAGGACGCAATTTAGGTCCACTAGTAGTTCATCCAAAAAAACCTAAATAACTCAATAACTGAACCATCTACGGACCTGAAATATATTTTAGATCAAACTTGGCGAATCTCGCCCTTGTATTTGTTCATCACATGAAAAGCTATTCTCATTAGCATCAGCTTAAACTGTCCTATTAGGAATTAGAACTCCATCATCGATTCAAGTAATTTCTATCTGTTCCTTTGTGTAGTGCTCAATTTGAAATTAAATTGTAAAAACCAGTTGAAAATCTATTATGTCGGCAATAGCAAAGAAGAGGCGCACATAGCATTTCCTACCCGACTGCTAAAGTCAAGGACAGGATCAATAAATATATATATGTACGGAATTAAATAGCATACTATAGGATCATATAGATAGATGCGTATACGGCTAGATAATGTTAAGTCGGGTGGCTATAGAACGCTCGCTTTTTCGAGCTAACAGCATAGGCTGCGACAATCCGCTCTGTTTTGGGTGGAAACGGTGGAGTGGCGGGAGACGTGGGCGATGCAGTGAGAGAACGTCTTGGTAATTGGGCGTCACGACCGCCCGCTTTCGCCTGGCCATATAAAATTTGAGAACTAAGTTCAGGCATATGAGCTTCCGACTGGGGGTCAGCAGCGACTGGCCAACCGCGTTGTGTTTGGAGTCGGATGATGATGATAAAGTCATCCCTATTCTGCGTTGATTTTGAGGTTACCAAAGCGTTCGTGGTACGAATCTGAAAAACAAAATCGCCGAAGAAATTTTTCTTGCAGATGCAGAAGCCAAAAGAGTTTATGCAGAAAAAATTAACGTTAGTCGATAAGCTGAGGCTTAACCTATACAATAAAATATCCGTAGCTAGTATCCAGATAAAAACGTATACGGGGTTAAGAAATGTAGTCCGGAGGTACCTGCCAGGCAGTAGTTCCACAAAGCACATCGCTGAATCAGTAAAGGTTAGTTGCTAGAAGTGTAGAAAGAGGGGCACGTTTAGGTACGCGCTTCGCAGGTGAGATCTTGGTACAGCGAAAAAAAATAAATCAGGATGCTGTACCGAACAGCAAAACGAGCTTCAGTAATCTGCTATTCCGATACGACGTCACGCTATGTATACGTCCAGTCAAGCATGTTAGTTCACAACTCGACGCTGGTTGTTGCTAATAGCAGTACTGCAGAAAGGGTGAAAAATCAAGTGGTTCGTTCCTAAAAAAACCTTGCCATTCGGTCTGCTGTGCTTCTACAGCCTCTAGGGCCGTGGTATTATCTGCATGTCAAAGCCCATTAAAGCCCCAAGATTTTACTGAAAAAAGAGTATAAATTTAAGCCTGTGGATAGATCGACAACTGTTATATCTATTTTCACATCAATGGTAATATTGGAAATCAGCCGCTTTAGGCGTTTATAAGTCCAATAGCTAGCACTTCTCTCGATAAGGTGAAACCGATGAATTTCCGGCTTGGTCTGCGTTGGTCACCGCTAGGCCTCAGATACGTGAAGGTGTGAAATTCAGTAGGCGCCATTTAAACACGTAGGTACCGTTAAAACCTCATTAGCTGCATCAGTCCATTTTGTCCTACGACTCAATTGTATTATGGAATCAACTTCAGAAGAGCTTGGTCCTGGATAGCTCTGCATCGCATTAATTCGAAATAATTTAACAAATGACTGTAGCCGTACGAATACTTTTGTGTTCCTTTTATTACACCCCTACATATCTGATGTATATGTGTGTTTGCAGATATAAACAATGATATAGTGGTGAACGCAGTTTGATGAAAGCTTGTGCAATGGTACCATATGGTAAATCAGTTCGTTGTGACAGACTTCGTTTCGAAACAGTGTACATTTGATTACTCTCTCTTTTGTTTTCTTTTTTCCTTTCTCTCGATATTATGCTCTACGTTGATCAGCATTTCTCTTCGCTCGCGGGTTTCCATCCCTTTCCTATTTGCTCTCGGCCGTTGGTTCTCGCCCCTCATCTTAACGTCTCGGCGCCTCCGCTGCGAGAGACGCACCGCCGTTTGTATCAGAGCGGGAAAAGGGAAGCCCACCTCTGCCACTAAGGGATCATCCCTCGCTAGCCGCAATGGACAACGGCGACAGCAGCCGATTCACTCACTACTCTCGAAAGATGTACAAAGCAATCGGTCGGGCAGATGGAGGAGATTCAGATCTCAACGACAGCAGCAGCGCCACTTGTGCTGTAAAATCCACCCTGTACTAAGCCTGTATAGATACGCTGTGCGTGCGTAGGTCAGTGTCGTATGATCGGGAATCATCGAGGGTCAATGCGCATCAGCAGTAATACGCTTGTCTGACTTCGGCCAACCGACATTCGACGAAGCGGTCGTAATAATAGATGACAGCTGGAAAAATATGAGAATTGCTTTGTTAATCCGTTTTGTCAAGTAGCAGTACTACAGCTGGTACTACATAAATCCTGCCAACGGTGTGAAGTGGTCGTCTCGATGTGCTGTTCTACCTTATCTTCGCTAAATCATGGATAACCTTTAACACAAAAAAACATACTAGTCTGACGGAAGACAATCAAGTGAATTTCTAATATATTCCAAGAACTCTTAACAGAGATAACGATTAGCTTTTTCAGGGGCAGACTTTGAACACGGCTCTACTAAGGCAATGCCTAAATCAGTGCCATTTGAAGCGATGCAGGGTAAGCAGTGAAATTAGGCTGAGCTAATTTTGAGCGACTGCTGTCGAGCAACGACAGGGCTGGGTACCACTGTTGTTTACAATACAGTTTACGCTAATTTTGTAGCTGCGATCTTTCTATATTTTGTAGGCAGTGAAATCGTTACGAGGCTTACTACAAAGTCGCTGCGGTCAAAATGCAGTGTTTCCGCCGACATAGATGCGTATGACTCCTCGAACGACTACAGGTAGGCGATAAGCTGATCTGACGGTATAAAGAAGTTGATAACAGGCTGCGCAGTAAAAGAATGAACCGCAGTCGACTACAGTGGGTAGAGGTTGAGGGAGTCAAGTTCATCAGGACGATCGATTTATCAGTAAATACTAGCCAATTCAACCTATGATGGTGCTTTTCGCGTTTGATTGTCGCATTTATTTTTCTTCAGCCATACACGCCTACTACGTACTGTTTCGTACCTTTGCGTCCTCCCGAGCCGTTTGGTGATGACTATCTAGTGATGGGCTGTGTGATAGGTCTTCAATTGGAGAAAAAAATGAACAACGATAACAATAACAACCAAATCTAGCCAAGGCAAGTAGTCAGAAAGTATTCACTCATTCAGCGTATTTCATGGGATTCCGACTGTCTAATAATCGCTGAAAGAGCTAAAGAGCGCGGCGGCCTAATCGAATACGTAGGAGGGAATTCCTGTGCCATAACGAAGCGGTGTTTTTCACAGCGTGTTTTGTTCATTTATGTTATTCACTGCCGATCGCTTCTATAGTTCCTAGCAGACAGCTAACCCAACAAAAAAAAAAAACTGATCGAAGGGCATGTTCTTCCTTCGGGCCCGACCGGAGTCCGAGTGGCGTGGAGCACGCGGCGTCAGTGAAGTAACAGTCCGTGAGGAAGTCTTATGTGAAGGTGAACGCGAATTTCAGGTTGGTGTTTTTTTTATGTACAACGATGCTAGTAGAGAGCGTTATGGATCTTTTGATGTCCGCCGACTAGGACGTTATCTTGATAAATTTCATGTTTATCTTAAAATGGATTTTGTTTCAACTGTCAGGAAGACGGCGACGTTTTTTATTCTATTATATATTACAGAAAACAGTGTTCCCGAATTAAATTCTACTAAGCACACACTAATTTATGCCAAGTCGTAAATTTAGTCAAAACCACAATGACGTTTTTAGAAATTGTTGTTATTAGTTGATTTTGTTGCAATAGACGCAAATCAATCCACCCATTAAATATGTTATGTTTATATATGTTATTTTCTTGTATAAGAGTATATCTTTTCGCAAGTGCATTTGTCGCAATTATTGGCCGGTATAATTAAAATACAATCCACGATTCGTTTCAGCGGAGAACACATTTTTTTCTGGCAAATTTTTCTTGACTTTTACCATGGCAAGTTTAGCTCATAATACAGTAATAATGCCAGCCATAGTCCTTTGATACTACTTGTTACAAATGTATTCACATTGGCAGTTTCTGTTGCTTATAGAGGAAGAATAATTGTCCTGTTGGCAATTGCTTTCTAAGCAAGAAATGGACTTTAATATTAATGGACTGCACATCGGCACTCCTTACTAGCATTCGCTAAAATGAACGAAACGATGAAGATCTGCATATCCTGCTTGAACTGAGAACGTGTTTTCTTAGGCTTCCTTAACGACATATAATAAGGACGAGCGAAACTTATTTATAATTATGACTCAATTTTGTTTATTATTGCCGAGTCCATTTCCTTGATTTATATAACTACGGTTAATGTTTCATTTTTAATAAAATTAATGATTAAATCAATAGCTGTATCCTCAGCACCAATAAAGCCCGAGAAAATTGTTTGTCGTTTTGTTGTTACGTAATGAGTTGACCCTACCACTTAACAAGTAACCACGCTATTACCGATATACAAGTAAATAGTTTTAATACAATACTGATTAATTTCCATCCATTTCAGAGCTTAGCAGAACAAAATACGTTTTGCAGCAGCTATCTAGGAATATAAAACCTGAATGTTTCTACATAAGCTTTCAGAAATGTTGAATGAATACTATTCTTTGCTTTACACAGTACAGTTAGATTTGTGAGACAGCGCTATCAGAAAGAAATTTTTATGCATACATTTATATCTATATAATTTTTGGCGCAGTCACTACATAACGATGCCTTTTGTTTTCCAGGCCATCCGGAATGACTTTGTTGTCGACACCTCACCACCGCCAGCGACACTTTTCACGCCGACCAATACGCCTGAATGTCAGAATAAACTTCGGAGAAGGCTCAACTTATTTCGGAGGCGGAAAGATGCCGCTCCGGTTATCGAGGCCAAGCCAAGTGAAACGGCAGGAACAATTGAGCGACTTCGAAATATCAGCCTTCAGCCTCCTCCTACGCATTTAGAAAAACTAAATAATTTGCCTGAAGTGAAAGAATCCAACCGTGGTTTATTGTTTCGAAAAAAGGACTCAACCGAGTCTTTTACATGTACGTTCAAAATAGGTGGCATTTCGACCAAGGCTCAGTCCGACCACTTTGATCCCCTAACAACAAAGGCGCCAAATGGAACCCGAGAGTCTTCAGAAGAGGCTCAGTCCACGAAAGACAGATCTATTAGTTACGGTAATTTTGGAGCTAAAAAAGCGCGAAGGTTTTTCTCCAGAAGAAAGTTCAACAGCAAGCCCACTAAAGAAGAAAGTAAAACACCTCCCCCGTTAAAACATGGAATCAAATCGCTTATGAAAGTGGCACAAGAGAATCCAGAAGATTCGCCTCTTCATGGATCTCCCATCGGACACGAGGGTACATCAATTTCAGAAAGTTTCTCATGGCGCTACAACGTAACTCGAAGTGGCGACTCGTCATTATGGAATCATTCATGGGTTGATTCACCCTCAAACGCCAGCTCAGCGAAGTCTACGTGGGAAGTTGTTCATGCACAGGATCCGGGGCTTGCCATGACATCGCCAAGTTCTGCGCAAACGACCTCAGACAGACGTCGAGGCCTGTTCACGTTTCGGCGTTACGGCTCTAACAAGCTTCTTTCCCTGGGAAGTGCACGAAAAACAGAACAAAAGCGATTTGCCAACAAAAATAAGAAAGGGCAGATGTGTGCCGATCTTGAGGCTACCGAACAGCTAAACCAGATGATTTCGCTCGTAGCGAGCACGGACGACGACGAGGACGAAGACGACGTGAACTCGAGATTCTTATGGGTGGACTCTCAGGGTCTATGGGCGCCAATTACACTGAACCCGCTAGGGCCTGACTCGTCACAAAAACTCCACGGTTGCGACTGCTCCACCAGTGTTCCGGAGGCTGAGGCCGATTGCCCTAGGAAGAGTTTCTACCTTGATGGCGACGGTCTGCCGTCACCTGGGAGCCCATCACACGCCCAGCCGCACGGTTCACCTAGCGCTTCGTTTGGCAGCCTTCGAACGGCCAGCGCCGATAGCCAACAGCAGCTGTCAGCTGCCACAGATGATTGGGTAGCAGATTTCTCCGTTTTTGACAGTCCCCAATACAGTAATCGTAATTTAGAGCACGCAAACGAACAGCAATGCCAGCAGTGGCAGCAGCAGCAGCAGCAGCAACAGCAGGAGCAACAACAACAACAAGAGCAGCAGCAACAACAGCCACAGTCAGCCGTAGAGCTACGGGCTCACCTTGCAACAGCCGAACGCCTTCTAAACACTTCCAAAGATTCGGTGGAAAGTATTACTTCACGGGACAACATGTCACCCCTTCCGTGGACCCCACAAAATACCCAACAGTACAATAGCCGTGGCGTGCCAACGCGTAAAGTAGCAGCAGGTATTAATAAAAGAGGACACCAACATCAAAATCGAACTGGCAGTACTTGTAGTGATGTTTCTGTGGTGGCAGAATTGACAGAGCGACGCAGCCGACAAAGGCCACGCTCCTGGTTTCAGGGAACAAAAGGAGACGCCGATGTTTTTCGGGAGGCGCAGACACTCCTTGATATACTTCACGAAACTTTCCCTGAAGGCGATATCGATTCACCAGGCAGCGACTTACGAACAGTTTATTGATGCATTCTACGATGCTAGATGCAACGAGTGCCTGTTCAATCACTTTTATACGTAGCAGGTGATATTTAAATTCAGCTAGTAGACGCCCCGTGCAATATATATATATATATATATATATATATATATATATATCTTTTTATTAAGTATATTAACATCGCAACTATAATGGACTACCTATTTGGTGGCGTCTTACGTTGTTGATGACAAAAGAAAAACTAAACACTGAACGGTCGAATGGTCAGTGGAACTATTATGCAAATAAGAAGGATTACCTCTACAATGTGGGGATGCAAATTAAAATTGTATCCCCTAGCATTGTCCCATGTATCCCAGCTAGCGAATCGCGCGCGTTAAGCTTTACTGATACCTCCTGATATCTCCTTTCAAGTTCCAGGATGTTTGAAGTTGGCGTAAAGAGGATCGATCAATCGATATTTGCATATCGACGTGTGCGTGTTATCATTTTGTTTTGGCCATTCGTCACACCAAATGTACAGTCGTATATAGGTGTTGTACATAGATCAGACACGAGGACAAGTTCTAAAGCGAAGTACATAATTTATCTAACATGCTTGCTCATCTTTGTAATGAAACAAAAAAATTATCAGGTGCTTATTTATAGGTGAGAATGATCGATTGATTTTTCCATGTTCTTTCGATCTGAAACAGACAAATTACAGAGCACACATACCCTCTAAGCGACGTCCATAGTCTAACGTTCAATTTTAAATAAGAAAGCTGAAGAAAAAAATGTCCTTATGAAATCATCGATAGAACCAAAAACTGATTGGATTGCAATAGCCAATAAACTACTTCCCTGACGTGTTATTTCTAGTCCCCATTTCTTTTGGGTCTGGCTCTCTGAGGTCGCTCACTTTTAGAATTCCCCACTTCCCTGACACATCGATTCCGAGGCCAATGATATAAATATATGAATTATGTTCATAGCAAAGGCTGTGTTGGTGTTATGGTTGCAGCAGAAAATTGTCATGTGATACCGATTCGAATTAGCAAAAAGGAGTTTCGTGGCTTTTCACAAGCCTGTACGCCGTAATATACTTCGACTTGAAAGGCTCAATTCAATGTAAATGTCTACTTGTATATTCGCCTATATGCAAGCACATTTTAACCACAAATATTGCGTTCTAAAGCAAGATATAACAATGATGTTTCCCCGTTAGAAAGGGATGGTTCTTGCCTACAAAAGAAATCATAAATATAGGTTTATTTTTTCTCTTCATAATTTTGTTTCTCGAATATCCATGCTGGATTTTACTCGCCCCAAATTACTTTCATAGCAAAATTGTAAAAAAGAAAAGAAGTTTATTTGTTCCCAACAGTTGGTCTTGTAGCTGTTTTTGATTTTGAGACGCAATCTATGGACAGTTAATTGTTCCCTAAAGCTCTCCATAGCCTTGTTCAAGAAATTCGATCTTAAATCCGGATCTTTCGAACTCCAAGAATTAAAAAAGTAATTATGCTTAAAAAAAACATAAATTTTCAATCATCATAATTCTTAAGAAATATGTATCGTAAGCTCTCTTTTCAACTGCATGTGAATAACTTTGCATATTGTTTTTCTAGAAATCCTCAACTTTTACTGTTATACTACTATTATAACCATTACTAATTCATAAATTACGTGGAAGTATCTTGTTGCTGAAAGCTGCCATCTGTTACCATTACATAAACAAATTTAGATGTAGACTTCATGAGAAGAGTTTCAGAGCCGTCCATAAAGACTATCTGTGAGTATATACTGATTCAGCAATTTCAGAGAATTCAAAATCAGAGAACGATTCCGATATTGTTCTTACGTCAACCTACGATGGATGCAATGCATACTTTTCTGATCCCTTGAAGCAGCATTCATCCACAAATACTCGGAGCACTTCACTAATGACTACTGTAGTATCGTGAAAACAAATGTCTAAGGATCATAAAAAAGAAAACTATACGAAAGCGAGGTACGTGAGAAGTATATCAGTACATTATTGTTCATAATAATATGATATATTTAAATAAAATAAGGTTAATGCAGGTACGTCATGGCTCGTACCTAAAGACATAAAAAAGAAATGCCTGTTCTTCTTGATATGCTCCTGATTATGTATAGATTTATAGCGTACATTTTGTACAGAATAGTAATGCAAAGTCTAACCTTCACACAATTCTTACGAAGTGTTTTTGTCGATAGCAAAATTATAGGAGGTAAATTCCCTGCTGTCAAACTTCGTATTGGAACCGCTTATAGGACTAAATATTTATAAGGTTGCCTAAAAGCGTACGCACATATATGACAGAGGACGGAACTGGTCCGACCAACCCTATAAAAGCAAATTAAATCATCAGGCCTGTTGATTTGGCTATGATCGCGTGTTGCCGGTGGTGGTAAAGTCGTCAATGGTCAGTCACCACCGAGTCTTACATTTTTACAGCTTTCATTTACGGTGCAAGCTTACCAACTCGATGAATATTATAACAGCCCAATAATCGATATTTTAACCAATACTTGAAATAAGCTTTTCAGAGTTAACTAGTATAAGGCCGACGACGACAGTACAGAGCAACTCCGCACTAGATCCGCTCAGCTAGTTTAGACCCGCCACTCGAAGATATTCGAGGCCATAAAAGTAAATATGACTTTTGGAAAGGTTTTTTATATCAGCTCCACGCAAGAGACTTTTCGGAGAAAAGGATTTGATCGTTTGTCAACTGTGAACGACCTTTATGACAATCATCTACAGCATTTGCGGAAACTGACATTGAGAAATTATATTACCCATAGTCTTGGAGGTAGAAGGTAAAACACAGTCATGAGGTTTTTGCGATCTTTGAAAGAAATATAATCTACCGGTTCCTTGGGTAATCAATACATTAAGTATGATCAACAAACAGGAATTATAAATTGTGGAACTCGATGCATTTCATATAGACGGACAGAGTACAATAAAGCAATATGTCATTGGTGTTCCTTAGAATGCCGTTCAATGTACGAATAAACAAATGGAAAGTCCGGCACACAGAAAAAAAATAAGAGGAACCACTTATCGCTATTAACACATTCGCTCATTCAGAGCAGTTGGTTGAGTTCATTTGGCCCAAGTTCTCAGTCTATATATATATATATACCACCACCAGTGCCACGCTGTCCGATCACTGATTTAATAGGTACTTAACGGTAGCGCAGATGTGGATATGGAGGTGGAATGAATAAATCAACCCAAACAATATATCATAAATGCCGTGAGTAGTAAATGGTACTACTTTTTAGACTGATGCACGACAAAACAACTCACGTAGTGAAGGGGTAGATTAGTTGATAAAATATGCGCTTTCTATATTCCTTTCAAAACAGCTCGTATGTTGCAATAGACCTATAGATCCGACTCTTTAAGTGAGCATTCATTTTCAATAATTTCATTATGGGAAAAAACCACTTACGACATCTAGCGGTTTACATAAAAATATCCACTTCAATAAATCACGCATGCGATTTTGCAGCTGTTGGAAAATGTACTTCAACATAGATTGCAATTTAGGTAGTTCAATGAGTGTTATATTAAACTAACGCATGCATAGGATAACTTTAATCTTTGAACACCCTGTATGTCTATCTCTTTTCATTAATTAGCTTTAATAGGACCGTTTTACCAATGGACTATTTTCATGAGTGGCTTAATCACGTATCAGCCATTGTATGTCTATAGGGGGAACCGCTCTAACACAGGCTGAGCTTACCAATAGCTCGATAACGAAACAGTGATGTATGGTTACAGGCAAATTTCTGCTACTTACTGAACTGTCGGTTGCGTCTGGCAAAAAGGCTAGGCTGACCTATGAGTCCATCCACATACATTAATAGCGTAGCGTAATTATTTGGAATAATAGGCGTTATTTGAACAAAAATTGGGCCGTAAATGGTCGAAACTACTTTCTGTTAGCAAGTGAACAAATTAAACTCCTTTTCCACTTACGTTTACGCCTTGCGGGAATTTCGAGGTATTAATACCTCGAAATTCAGAATTTGTCATATAATTGGGGCATGGGCAATTACATATGTAGATCTCTAACAAGAGTAATCATATAATCAAGAGTCATCCTAAAAAGACAGCTCTGTGTGGCATAACAATGTTATACGTTAAAAATTGCTCTGAGAGGAATATGTGAGCAAGTCTTCAGACAAAACTTGAAACGACTTTGTGTGTGCTTCAGAACAGCTATCTCACAAGCTAAATATAAATAAACTTTTCTTCATTATAGTTATCCTGAATATGTAATACGTCAAGCTGTTCTTTTAAGAGCCAAAAATAAACTAAAGTAGCCGATTCCCGGAAAAGCTTTTTAAGTAAAAATTTTCACCTTATCCGATCACCCATTGTGTAGTGTTTATAACTAAACCAAGTTTGCTCCTTTTAGATCGAGGACACTCTAGCAGTTGAACACACGGAACGGCGATTTCCTGAGTTGTATTTTTTCCCGATACACATGGCGATAAATTATAAAACAGCAGTGCGTTTTGCAGTTCATGCGTTGAAATTACTCATAAGAATAGCCTATGTGCAGGACTATGATCGATCTTATAACACAATAGAAACTACAAAAAAACTCGCTGAATGGTATCATGGTCGTTGAGCGGCTTGCCATTCCTTTCTGTTGGCCCTCGCTTCAAATCCGTTTCGTACTAATTACGAACAATGAATCCCATAGGTAATGAAGACATTTTGTTGCACATTCAGTCTGCCGTCGACATCGCGTCGGTACGAACTGAGCGGCATTTTTATATAAGATAAAAAGTTCGACCAGTTGAATGAAATGAAGATTCCGAATATTCCAATGATATGATCTATTTCCTTGAATTGTTTCACATATTTTAGAAAGGCTACTTTGACATGGATATTATGTTCCTCAACGGAATTCAAAATGACTGGTCTCGCTTGGTCGTTTCTATGTCTACGGCCTTTAGCCGTTGTCTACCAAAACGTCCGGATCCCTTTTGCAACGAAATAGCGGGCTAAACGGGCAGTACAGTAGGTAAACCTCAAACAGTACGTAATTTTTGACGGCCGCTAAAAGCAATTCTCTAACAAAATACAGCCGAAACGTCCAACAACGTAGGACGAGGGTCTATAACATAACAGTGATGTCATGGCAGACAAACTCGGTCGTAAATGAATTGACACGGGTGAGCACGTCTAGAGTAATGTGATTTATGATATATTACATTACCACCGGGGGGCGCCGGACAGGTCATCAGTAGCAGAGAATTGAGAAGTAAATATTTCTAGCGTTATTGCTAGAAGAATATAGTCACGATTGAACAATCTCATCGTACATACTATTTATGTTTAACATAAGTTGATGATATAATTCTTCGAAAGATGAAAATAATAAGCATTAGGTAATTAGTAAGTGGTACACGGAAACCTACATAATCTAGCGTGGGGTTTCTTGTCAGATTAAGATGTCCTTACTCGCTAAAAAGTATAAATGTATATAAATAGATCTGTTCACGTATTAGGCGTAGAACAAATATTCACGGATTGTTTCTGACTTGCGTTTAAGGTTTCAAAAATTTTTGACAAAATGCTTACAATATATGTGCGTACTGAACTTCGCCTTATAGCTGAAGGCACAAATGCCTCTAGGCAGCACTTTCCTTCAATTCAATACGCGTATATGTGACAGTGCATATACAATTTGCTCTTGTTATCTTCATTTAAAAGTTTAAAACAATCATGTTATGTTTGAAATAATTAAACCTTTTTAAAACTTAGTTCTATTCGAACTATATTTAGCTGTTTATTTGCAAATTATATTTCGAGCGAAATTCACTCCTTCGTAAGGTTTCGTCTGATTGGAAGATGTTATCCTGGTGTAATTTCCCAATCACTTTGTTCTACTATTAGCGAATTCGATTCAAGAACCTAACCTACCTAAGTAAAGACGGTAGACTTCCTTAGTTTCTGTTATCTCGTTGCAGTATTGCCGAATTTTTGTTGCATTACTTTTGTCATTGTTACAACTAGATAGTATTGCAATGAATCCGTTATTCATGTGGTTTATCTAACAATCGAGCTACATGCTGCTAAAAACGGCCAAAAATCTTCTACCATGTCAACTTTTTTTAATTTGATCGAATTAGGTTATACAATTAACCAATCCTTTTGTACTTGCAGAGCTTACATCAGCGAATTTAGTAAGTATCTGAGTGGTATTAGCAATTTACCCTTGAAGCTTTTTCTACTTTGTCTAGCCCTCCTCTTTCTTGATTATCGTCCAACCTTGTCCTATTTGCTTCCGTACACGAGTTAGCTCACTGTTCATTTTTCATTGGGATTTTGAAAAGAAAATGGCGATGTTTCTCAGAGACGAATAGTGAGACCTCTTCACAGTCTACTATAACGACAACATATTTTCCAGTTTCTTGCTTGTGTGCTTGTCATCGTGATATCACACATTGTCATTTCTTTTTTTGACAAACGTCATACTTGTTTATCTTAGCATCGGACAGTTCAACACACATTTAGAGATTAGTTTCGTTGTTAAGATATAGTTAGGTATGTCCTGTACGCCTTATAGCATCATCATAGGCTAAAGTGTATCAACGTAAATAACGTTACGTATGAACGAAAGATAAATTTACAATTTCTGTACGCAGAACGTACTGTATGCAGCGATCAACGTCAAAATAGCTCATTCACTGATACATATATATACGTGTATATATATATAAATGTCGCTTGCACCAGTATAAATTTAAACTACAACACGGTTTTTGCGGATCCTATCGTAGTAAAATGAACTGCTTACAATTCAAGTCTCTAAAATTTCATTTTGAAGTCAATTTGCTCCTGAAATGATCTTAACGAGGGCTTTTCTTTATTAGTACCATTGATTGGCTTCTTTTCAGCTAACGCCCGCTAACATCCACCTAAAAGAACCTAATACTGAACATATTTACACGAGAAATCGTCGTAATTTGCCGCAATGTATTGATCTGGGCCACATTCCTGTATATCACACGTAGGCGTCACGCATGGCTATTCGTGGATTTCATCCTCTAAGGAGTCACAAGGAAGGAATGTGTCACAATCAGGTTTTTTTCAGCTGATAGCCTTTTTTGATCAAATATTGTACTTAATCTTCTTTTATATAGGTGCTGTGCTATTGACTAGCTAAAACCTGTACAAATTAATGTTCCGTTAAATAACGCGTGACTCGCTAACTGACGGATCCTTGAATGCTCGAAACTGTATTGAAGCAGAACACCTAGTATTTGTCCACTCACACAGCTGTGCTCCATTGATTGTTAGCTGAGTACACAGGTTTATCCGTCGACAAAGTGAACAACTGGGCACACCTGTAAGGTGGGTCTATAAGGTTCTAAATTTATTTTTTTGCAAGCGCCAAATCGACGGCTGATTGCGCTACCCAGTAACGTTCAGCTGTGGTTCAGATAAATTTAGTAGAATGGCACTTTCCAAATAGATTTGTTTCTCAAGGCCACTATCGAATGTAGCGACTATCAAGAATGGCACAATCAAGAAGCAGCTATAGCGTAACGCTATTTGTGCCGTATATATATATATACATACATGTATTAGATTGAGGATGAACTCTTGTTAATAGATTCCATTGGTGTCGTGTTTGGAAAACGAGTCTTTGATCTTTGTATGTGATTTCTTACGGTAATTGCATTTGTGCAGTGTGCTAAGAGACATCAGTGAGAAGTTTACGTAGTAAAAATGTACCGTATAGAAACATGTCGTGTATTTTTTTCCTAATTTAAGCCCTTTGGCAACGGCTCACCACCAACTGTAGTCCATTTTGTATGCGAACAAAAACGTGATAATTGAGATAGTTTCGAATCACGACAGAAGAGTCCATTTAGCTTGACAAATGGAATGCTTCCTGAGTAGCAACTCCCAGAAAATCCAGAGACTTTTTCCATACAAGGGTTGCCTTTCGAAAAACGGGGCGTATGGTTATATCCCTTGGTTTAGCTTAGCATCATGCGTTACCACGGTGCAGCCAAGACAGCTCTAAAACATGCAAATAATGTGTATTGAGGCGCGTATAGTTTTTGTCCAAGAACAATGCGAGAAGGCAAGCAGTTGCTGAAGGAGCATGAATATGTAATGAGGAGTCAGGTAAATTTCGATAGAGACTTCCGCTATTTTCACTAGTATAAGGCGTCGATACAGTCAAGGAGGATTAAGCGACTTTAGCAGAGAAATCAATATCACACCCACGAAACTACATACGACCGTGTTTGGATTGTTTCTTGCAATCTTCTAGTATTAACTTCTTTCATGTGATGCGCTAGAAGGACCTCAGAACGGATAAGAAGCGGAACCCAAAAGAATAGCATGTCATTATGTGCTTCCGTGGCAGTGCTATGTATGTGATTTACTATACAGCTAGAGTTGTGCAGTTATTGTCCATAAAAAAGGAAAAAATAGATATATATATATATATATAGCAAGCGAATATAAGTTACCAATATTTGATCATATAATAAAGTGAACTTTTTTCGCTTCCTTTTTTTTATTTTACGATTATTGCTACTACTGGTATATAGAAAATTATGATGCGTTATTGTGTAAACGAAGCGACTAATCATTGAAATAATATAGTAATTTTTTTGCCAGTTTTTTGTAGGAGCTTAACCGGTGTTTGTTTTCCCTAAACTGTGGTATTTATCTTTACATATCCGGTCAACAAGTGGGGTAACTGTGACAAGAAGTTAGTTATGCGGAGGTGTAAAATGTCGGCTACGTGATATAATTTGTTTTTAAAATTTTTTTGATTAGTTGTCTGATGTCTTTTCACAACCAAAATCGAGCTGTTTCACAGCCCCAAAAAAGCTTTAAACTCAAGCATTAAATTCTACTTACTTAAAGCTCGGAATCGAATTTTATATTTATATATATAGCAGTGTTTCTGAAGATGCATAGTTATACAAAAAGAATGATCAATAACGCTATTCCTTATAGCCATTGCTCACTTTAAAGCAACTATGCGACCTATATATATATGTCCATAAAATATCAATTTTCACATTTAGTTTGTGTCTTACTATGTTTTCGATTTATTTCATAGGAGCATGAAGCAACGCAAGCGTAAATCCCCGTCGGCGCAAGCTTGTTTTACTGAAAGCGAGAGGGAAAGTTCTCCCCGAAAACGCAATGTGTCTTGCCCCTGGGACATGGTGCCGCCAGAAGTGGGAACTCGTGTCCTTAGCCTTCTTACGGTTCAAGATTTGTTCCGTCTACGAAGAGTGGACCACCGATTTAAGGAGCTCGTCGACAGCCACCTAGCTACCACGAGGGTCGTTAGCTTTTCCACTGAGTCCGAGACTATCCCGTGGGCGAGGGCAACTGGCCTGGTGACTGATAAAAATGTTGTTCCCATATTTGCACACTTCCCTAGAGTTGAAGAGATTCGTGGATTTGCGTTCAGCAATATTTGCTTTCGGCGAGTCACGAGGTGAGTGGTAAAAAATTTTTAAAAAAATCATGTCAAATACTCGCAGGATTTTTACAACCAGCCTCTTGTTCTTGTCTGCCATCATCACAACCGACATACCTGCTAAAACCGGTTGTCCTTAGATCGAACGTCTTCATACCATTTCGGCTGCTTCTATATAAGCTGCGACATAAACAGTTCATTGTACCGTCTAACATTACAACAGTGGCGGGTCTCTTTATGAGTGATTGCCTGTAGTATCAAATTTATCTCCTGGCCAGAAAAGGGACATTTAAACTATTTTAGTGATCTAGTTTGTTTATTGCGTTACCGAGCAGATCTCTCGAGCGTTCCGGATGCCTCTCTTATCGTGGTCTTATATGGGCTTTTCGGAGCCTCCATCACCTTCGCAGAGTGTCTACAAACGATGTTGCTCTTGCTTCATGGCTTATGTCGACTTTTCCCCGGGTATATGTGGACCTCTCATTTTCAGGTTATGTCAAACTTCTCCCCTGTCCCGTGAACGTTCCTCGTTGGGTGAGTTTGACCAGCATATCATCTTATTTACCTTAGTATTTAATTGTATAGATGCCTACTTTTTTCAGTGCACTTTTAGTTAGCGCTAACTCCACAATTGCAGTTAACTTTTCAGCAGTTAACTGTCTATATGCGATCGAAAAAATGGTCTGGGAAGAATAGTGTATTCCAGCTAGATGCGGCATTTATGAGAAGGCCAAGTTTCAGAGGTAGAACATTATAGGTTGTCGTAGATGTATAAACTCTAAAGGCACAACCTTGAGTGGAAAAACGCCTTGCCAAAAAAAACTAGTAAAAGAAGTAAATCGCCGCGAGCTTAAAACTGTGCGATTACTCCATATCCAAAACCAACAAAGGGGCTATGCCGTTCATTCCTTCTTAGTAATATGTTATTGATTTTCAAAAATGGAATAGCTGTCGATAACAGGTGATCTCTTATTTTTATTTTAGGTGTTGAGTAATAAATTCTGGCTTATTAATCAGAGCCTTCCACCCTTTCCTCTCCGAGGTGACACTATTGAAAGCGTCCTACTTGAGAATGTTTCACTTAAAAGGAGGTACGTGCCATTTTATTCTGCAGTATAGCCTGCAGTGCTGTCATGTTTGTTAGGATTCGAGACCTCCCTTAAAACTCTGTGTGAGCCAAACTCAGTCCATATCTGAATAAAACTCACATCGTATTTCAGACGAACGACGGTGGAGCATTTTGAGATTGATTGCCCCAACCTACGGCAGATCGCTTTACGGAGAAACTGTTATGACATAAATAGCTGCACTTTCACCTGTCGGGTGCTCAACTCTCTAGCGAGGTTGGTTAAAATCAACTTAACGTTCACGTGCATATCATGATAAAAAGGTGAGGTCACCGGTTGGTGACTGCATCCACTTACAAAGTTTATGATGTATATGTATTGTTATAGAATTTCTTCTTCTGTTTGTTTGGGAATCTCTATTTTCTGTTGTTATATTAGTTTAATCAGAGCTGCTAAATAAGAAAATAGACAGCATCATATTTTTAACCTATATCAAAATTTTTTTGCTATTTCACAAGCATAGCGTCTATCGGCACGGACCAGATAAGCCCTTATTCTCTCTTTTGATCTGACATACACAGTTCAATATCTTCAGGTTCAAGCGAAGTCTTCATTCTGTACTTTGATAGTGATCACCATTGTGCGACTTTAAAGAATATGTTTCGCGGTATCGTGTAACTCCTAATTGTATTTTTGCATTACACAGGTGTCCTAAGCTAGAAGTGCTTGAGTTGGCAAATGTTGACTGCACCCCCGGTGAGCTGGAAGCTGTCATCTTGGACGAAGCACGTGCCGGAATGCGACCTTTTGATAAATTGCGCATGCTGACCCTCAGTGAATGCGAGACCTTTTCCATGGGCGATGTGGCTCGACTCTTGTTTTCGTGTCGAAATTCCCTTGAAGAATTGAGAATCGATCCGACCTTCTGTACATCTTCATTACTCAGGTTCGATTGTTATGACCATAGTACTACCAGTAGAAGCATACAGTATAAAATGATAGTACATTTAGTACATGTTTTTCTTATTATTGTATGTTAACAAATTGCTTATAGCGATGAAGCTCATGCAAAAGTGAACTAATTGTCACCTAGAGCAATGCACGGAAATTGCCTATTATTATTATTCTCTAATATCTTTTTGAACTTTCGATGGCTTCCTTCCGTCATTACGCTCAGGATTACCCATGTAGTTTTGTTATTTCTTCACATTATAGGGTCTTATGCGCAAGCGGTGCGGTCTTCCCGGCGCTTCGTGCTCTATACATAGGTTATTGCGGACATGACAGTTTACCGTGGGACTCTCCTTATGACGCTTTTTGTCGGCTCGACGATGAAGATTTAGCTCGCATCAGTGCGTTATGTCCGCACCTAAAGGAATTCAGCCTCAGGGGTTGCGCTTTCTTGCACGATGCAGCTCTATGGAAGGGTGACTGGACACAACTGGAAGTCCTACAGGTAAAACAAAAATTATATTTTTTCACAGGGCTAAAGTAAACCTTCACATAGATATGGGTGAAATACGTTTGGTTTAATTAAATACCAGTGGAAGTAGAAAGCTAATTTTAATATTCGTATTAATCGATTTAATTGATTTTAGTGTGTAACTAATATGTACTCGTACCCGTGCGATCCTCCAGGTGGCTTATTGTGGAATGTTGAACATAAATTCGGTAGCTGAGTTTGTGAACACGAAATGCTCATCGCTGCGTCATTTGGCCCTGCATTGTGTCACTCCAGCAACAGAAGACGGAGGTCAACTTCCTCCACTGACTGGAGAGACAGACAGTCCTGTCCAAGACTGTGCAACTAGTGGGCCAAGCGAAGATGGAGCCGCCACTGCACAGGAAGGTCAACCTCAAGCACCCCCTCCACCTGTCGCTAAGAAGGTAACACTAGCATTTACGCCAATAATCATAAATAATAAGGCATTTATTATAACTGCACAGATATATGATAAAATGTTAGCTTGACTGAGGTATTATTTGCCCAGCAGGATCTATTGCGGCGATGTGCTGATGGGCCTCGGGTAGCTGCGCGAGCAACCTCTGCACCCCTAGGAGCTCCATCTGCTGCTCGTGCTCAACTTAGCGTCGACGACACAGCTGGTGGTACCCAGGCCAGCCAAGCTTCGTGCTCATCGTCGGCGTCGTCGTCATCGTCGTCGCCTGCCGCCGAGGCGAGCCTTGGATTTAATCAGCACAGTGGTTCAAGCATTTGCCTCAGAAGTGAACACCTGGCTTCAGTTTCACTGGTCAAAAGCTCTCTTTCATATTTGTCCACCGAGTGTCCTCGTCTTGACATTGTGCAAGGTAAATGAGTTTCATTGCAACTACGCATATTGCTACTACCACTATCACAATTATTTGGTGAGAAACCAAGTCAAAGGGTCGTGAAATGTTTCTCATATGACTACATATATTATGATTCTTAAAAATGCAACTTGATTTGGTTTTTCATTATTTTCGGTTTTTCTCGGTTATTTTCAACGAATGTACATTTCTTTTGTACTTCGCTATTTATTTCAATTAATAAACATGGTGCATAAAATCTTCATAAGGTTATCAATTTGTTTATTTTCAGTGGGTCATTGTCCTCACTTACGGAGCATTGAGGTACGCGGACCGCCAGTGAGGGTAACAGTGGTAGAGTCACCACTCCTTGGAGAAACCCTATCTTCTCTTCCGCAAGGCAGCCTCGTGCTGGCACAGGATTCGCCTTCAATAAGAGGTACGATGACTTCGCTCCAAATTATGCAAATGTTGACAAACACTTACTTCTAATTATGTATGGAATTAATGAAAGTAAACTTATGGAAATCGAAAATAGACGCACAGAAACTTATGTATTCTTTTTTACCAAATAATCGCTTATACACAGTCTTCCGAAAATGCGGAACATTTAATAAATAGATCCGCTCGGTCGAGCCAACGATTCACTTAACTCCTAATACATATGCCTGTTTGGAAATGAAGTCTTCTTCCATTAAAGGTAATCGAGGAAACGTTCTAACCAGTTATTAATAGCGCTGCATTTTTTTGATATAGAAGTGAACTCGGTAAGGCGCAGCGTTTGTCTGTACCATCCAGGTGCATGTCTGCTACAAGGACCGCAAAAATTCAATAGACTGATTGTGGATTTTTGCATTTCACGATGTAGCTCTAAGTTGCTGTACAATTTTTAACTTTTTGAGTAAAATACCTTTTCTAGGTCGATGTACAAAATTAAACTCATTTTGGCGCTTTGATTAGAATTACCATTTTCGGGTTATTTCGATTTTTCTGCAATCTGTACCGTTCGTTTTTGAAAAGTCAAGGACACTGATTTATTTAACTATAATGCATAAAAGCGTAAGCTGTAGTTTGTACAATATAGTTAAATGTAATATTTCCCGAAATAGTTAATTATATTTTACAGTCGTTTCAAATTTCTTTACGTGTGCGATCCTTTACAGTTCCAATTTTATCATTCATAATGATAATTTTTACAAGACAGAAATGTAGAAATGCAACTACTGCAAGAACAATGCCATCACATTTTAACTTTTGCTACGTGTAGCTATTTCTGGAATAAGCTTTATGCCATCTGAAAAATATTTTGACTTACGGTGTAATTAAGAGAAGGACTTGATGACTCATTTTATGAAATGCAACTTAACATAGTAGATTATATTTTCCAGTTTATCGTAGGTAACACAACGGCTATAGCGTGCAAAAAAAGGGCATCGCGGAATTTACTCAAGCACATCTAGAGAGGCCCATTTGTTTTGTTTCTATATCTTTATCTGTATTTTTTAAACTTTTTTTAAACTTACGGATTATATAAAACTAATATTTATAGTTAGAGAAACGTATAAGAAACGTATATAAACTACAATAAAACCTCCTATTCGACTCTAAAAGTTTTACTAATGTTCATGATAAACTGTCTAGAACTGTGCTTATTAAGGGAACAACAACTGAGGTATTTTTTGTGGCATATTTGTTCGTTGTAGTAAACCTATATTTTCTACTTTAATACTGTTCTTGGAAACGTTCTTACCGTGTTAAAAGCTCTAACTATATTTTTTGTGCAAGAACTGTTGATTTTGACCTTGATTAAAAAATCTTCAACAAATATTTGTAAACGTATGAACTCAACCAATATGTTCACCTATCATCGAACAAGGTTTAGAACATGCCAATATGGTATTTTTTTACATCTTTCTGTTGTTAGTTGTTATTATAGGCGTTCATTGTAATGATGTGGCGACAAGAATGACCAGCGTTATTATGCCTATCTTGACCGCAAAACGATTCGATATTTCGACTCAAATGAACGATAGTAGTTTTCAATACTACTGTATTCACAGTTGCCTGTTCATGATTTGACCTTTCGTCAGTGTCACTAACCGAACATTGTTTCAAGCCGACTGTTGAGAGGTTTGGTTGTCCTTGCTGCCGAACAGACGACCCGAGACGCTTCTGTGGGGGTGGTAGGTTGCTTCGAACATCGGAGACTCGAAAGTCGCGTACGTCTACAGAGCATATATTGACCTACAGAATACTCAATAGCGATATGTGCCTAGGTAACCTTACTGATATGGATGATCTGAATACATGCTCCAGCCATCTCCTAACGAGGCCACCATAAGGCACACTATAAGGCTTGCCTAATCTTGCCCTATTTCTTGTTTTTTGAATGTCGTAAGAAGCGAAATGTGTTTTTCACAGCTTTTGTTCCGTCTAGCGTTGTAAGCAAGATGTACAAACAAATTGACATTACACTGACCGACAAGGCCACACCATAGGCCCCTGCTGATCTACCTGCTAAATGTTATGCCGAGTACGACTAGGGGACGTCTACATCTGAAAGTTGATGGCGAAAGCGCTCGTTCATGTATCTTACTTAGTAGCGCCAGCACAAAATTGCAACAGGTCATTCACGGTCCCTTCGACGGGGTGGCTTATCCTTACATCGCCTTTTTTTGCCAGTTTCTTAGTTTCCCTAATCTCTTTTTCTCAAGCTATTCAGCCTTGTATTCCCCTCATAGCCATCCTCTCCAAATGTCCCCGTACTACGTTACCGTTTGCCAGACTCTGAATTGCGAACCCCTCTGTTCAGTTCATTCATGATGCATTGACCTTGATCTCTTCTGCGAAATGGGGAAAGACAAGCGGGGGTTTTCTGGATGTCGCGGCGGGGCCGTGTTTCACGATGACACTCTTGTCTCTCTATATGATTCCTTGTCGACAGATATACAGCCAGCACTTCTTCTACTGCTGCGACGGCCCCACGTGCCGGCCAACGTTGGTGTGGCTGCCAATGGCGACACATGTGATGCGAAGCAAGATTGTGTGGCGCCTAGCCGATTGTCATGCTGTCACGATGTCAGCAGCTTGCTAGAAGTTGATTCTATCGGCTGTGGTCGCTGCTGGAGTTCCGGTGGAGCCTGTCGAAGGCGTCCCTAGCCTAGCTGGCGTCCTGGACCCGTAGTCCGGACTCAGTCGAGAGGTATCGGCTAAACACTGCCGTGTTGTGGGCGTTGACAGACTCGGAAATTACTGCCACTGACCACGACTACGGTTACGGACCGACTCAGCCGATACGAGTTCGGCTTCTGGCAGCTGTGGCAAAGAGACTGACCTGATCTGACACTGTGTCTCCTACCTACGTACCACCTCCTACGAACCTCTGCAATCGAAGCCAAACGAATCGAGACGAATTGAGACAACTGATGAAACCCAACTGATGATGAGCGCAGACAAACGAAATCACTACACACGTCTCATCAATCAGCAACATTCAGCCTGTGTGTGTGTGTGTGTGTCCGCAACGCGAGACAGTTCTGTCATGCTGACAGCGTGGGATTGTTGTGTGGCTGGCAGAACCTCGTCGGCTTAACATACGACTTGGACACACGGGGATTCGAGACGTGATGGCGTTACTGAAGGTGTCGTAGGTGTCATATATACTATATATTACGTTCATTATATCTTCTACTACTACAACTACAGCTACAATCAACCACAAGCAGTACAAAGACAACAGCTACATGTCCCTGCCATTTCCCCATTTAGAACTGTTGCCCACGTTAGCCCAGTTCGTTGCGCTAAAGAACTTGAAACTTCAATCGTTCATAGAAAAAGTTCAATACACCACCACCAGCCAACAATTCTCGTTAACCTCCATTGTGGCTTATATCTCTCTCTTTCTCCCTCCCTTTCTCTCTCTATTGCTCGACCATGATGTGTTCGTTGCTACATCTTGATTCTTGACCTCACAGAGCAACCCCACCTATTCTGCCGGCTTCTTTGTGACTGAGATTGGCGTGCGAATAGTTGCAATATAGTATATAAGAGTTCTTCACAAAAAAAGTAAAATAAATTATTTTCACTTCTGAATCAAGCAAGCGAATCTACTAAGTAAATCGAATGCGTCTAGCAGATTTTCCGTTGGAGACGGAATGAAACCCTTGGCGATTGTGCGATGCTGCGATTCAAATGCAAAACCACCTCGATCACCTGTTTTAGTCTCGAATACCTGGAAAAAAGATAAAACAAATAACACAGTATCTATTCCATCATCAATCAGACAGCGGAATATCATTTAAGACCTAGACGTTCCTAGCAGATTGTACGATCTATGCTGACGAGTAGGATGACGAGGTTAATCTTTGCTATCCGAAGTCGATGCACGTATTCTACAGGAATCAAACGACCGATCAAAGCGACCTCCTAAATTCCGTAGAGTCGTTATTCTCAAAGCAGCAGAAAAATAATGCCATTATTCAATTGCACATGCGTTGCAATGGAAATTCTAGTTCGGCTGCTATGCTATTTCAACACGATTGCTAGTAAAGGCTGCCATGTAGACAATACAACGCGTCCGCGTCGACAACCGTTCCAGTGTTACGACCGTCCAAGCAGTTGCTTTTGCATATTGTTCCGCGATTTTCATTAGACGATTTGTCTTTGTTCTGGTATATTCCAATAATGCATCTGCCTAGCCGCCGACTCTTTCTTCAAACTGCCGCCGCCCAAAAAACTATACAGACATTATGCCACCGCTTCTTACAGAGTCACATTTAGTAACACAAAACCTGCAGAATGCTCAAAAGCGTGGCATGACAATTTACACGGATGGAAACTGACTAACAGTTTGCTGATGGGCTGGTTGTGTTTTTGCAGCTCTGGTTGGCCGCACGAAGGTGCTGTTTATGGACGCCACTGAGGTCTCGGAAACAGAGCTTTATACCGCTATTCTTCCCAAAATGAAAACGCGTCTAAACAAGGAACTAACGTAAGATTCTATTGATGACTATAATACTTAGGTATCATTTTCAAATAAAGATCTAATTTTTATAACAAAATAATTTTTTGTTTTAAACGAACAAAGAGTATTTCTTCATATCATGCTAAGAATAAAATAGTTTCAATTTGCATTTTTTAAAGTCTGTTAATACTCTACTCTACTTTAGGTGCGGAAAAGACAACCCGTCGACGACGGCTGTTGGTGTCGTGTTAGCCCGGGTTAGGGACATCGTCTAAGCTTTGAGCCGCTCTCTCCAGGACAAGGACTTGAGTAGGCAAAGTCACTAGAAAAGCTTGCTATTAAACGCAACATCCAATGGCAGAATGTCGGCAAATACTTCCTTTAACTGGAGCCTCGATTTGCTGTATCAGAGGCATCACTAAAACGCAACGTCACTGACCTCAATGTCTGCTAAACATACTCTGTAAACTGAATGAAAACATGCCTCGCCGAACATGTACAATGAGCGGAGCATCAGCATGTGTAGAGCATTTGTATTTTCGCTAACGTCAGCGTTTATTGTGTGCTCATCTAGATGTTGTTAAACAATGAACAGACTGCGACCCGCAGGCAAGCCCCGAGTACGGCGGAAATCTGCGCTATGATATGTCTTGTCGTTGGTTTCTCCTCTAGCAAAAAACAAATAGGAGGACCCCAAAAAGAACTTAGTGTTGCTTAGAAAAGATGCGTGATTATATTTGTAGACGAATTACAAATGTGATATACACGATATATATATATATAACGATTAGTGGACAGACATACAAAGAATAGTATAAACAGGCCGAGATATGTGTATAGATACTGTTTGAAATTGAAAGTGAAGGTAAAAGCGACATTATTTTCTAAGTGGGCACCGAATAGCCTTGCGTTTCAATTTACATGCTCATGCAAGCATTTCTGTTTTTGCGTGTTTCCATCACATGCGATGTTTGTGGTGCCTAGTTAGAAGGAAAACAGCGTCGATGTTCTCGATTCTACAATATATATATATATAGATGTCGATCCTAGAATGTATGTGGAATGCCATACAAGACTATCTATTCTGAAGGTGGGCGGAGTGTGTGTGAGAGTTATGTTTTTTGGCGCGAAAGCGATGGATGGACGAGCAACAGTTGGTACGGTGGCCTCCGCAGATCATACCTGTGAGCTGACGCAGTGATACCCTTTTCCGGATCGATGATGCAGCTACGAGGTGTTGTAATTGCTGTTATCTAATGGGCGCAAATGTTATAAATTAGGGCTTGTTCATGCGCCTGTTTATACACTGCCAAGTAACTTATGGAGAAGAACAGAAATCCAATGCCGCCAGTAGATGGCCCTGTTTAGTGGTTTGAAACAAGGCCAAATCATGTAGTTCATCAAACGAACTCTTTTGTAGCAAACAACGGAAATACAAAAACACCGATAAAGGACTATAGGCATGCTTGTTCCTGATATCACAGATCTCACACTTGCGTCTGATATAGCGGTGCTTCCCGCCTATGAAATCACCCCTTAGGTACACTCTAAATTCTGTCAGGAGATAACTTGGTATCAGGTCTATCGGTAACGAAGACTTCTCTGACAAATTTTCCGATTAAGTTACTTTAACCAGTAGCCTTTTACGTGTTCAGCATAAACTTCAAAATGGGTTCCATGGTTAATGATTCAACATGTAGAAGTTAGCCTACAGCCTATTTCTATAAAATGTATACTAACTTTTACATATGTAGATAAATCTCGCGAAGAATGACTCAAATTCGATTTTGAGTTTAGCATGCAAAACAGGCATACTTCATGCTCATCGTATCTGTACTGAGATGAATGGTTTGAGCTGGATTTTTCTGTGATGATTATCTGTTCTCCAAAGGATACTGAAATTCATCAATGAATATCTACGGTATTGTGTCTTTATTCTAAGATTACCACTTCATAATTCATGAGCAGCCGTTGAGACACATTGAGTATTAGTTTTGTTTTTTGCACAAAACATGTGTCTCTACGATCTGCGAAATATTCATCTAGCTATCGGAAAATATAATTGGCTCAACCATTATTGTATAAAAAACGAGAACCATCACTATTAACTTAATCATTATCATTAGTACTGCCTTGTTCAGCTCCATTTCTCGGCCACAATACCTCTTGCTATTGGCTTGAAAAGGGACTCTCGTTAGTAAGGTCACCTATTGGGACACCGTTATGACACACACACAATATATTGGGTGGCTCATGGTGGCATTCGTCTGTTGTGTAAATAATATATTGGCTGAGGTATATTTCTCGCTGAATATTGGTTGGCGTCGGCCAGCCCAATTTGCATTAATAAATAAAAAAAAAGAAGTTATACTTCAGCGTGATATTATACATACAATAGTAAGACCTCAGTATTACTGACCAATCTTCCGTTGAATGTTGAAACAGATGGAAAAACATTATACATTATATATAATGGCATAAATCTAGATTATTTTAGATTTACGTAATCCATGTCAATTTATTATTACTACTATTAAGATTATTTCAGTATGACCGTGTAATGACACTTACATAGATTCAATGTATCATACAACTATTTAAATACATAAAGAATTATAAAAATCGCTTGTTGGCGTCGTCTTAAGTATTACTGAGCAGATAAATACATGAAAACAAATGGTGGAATTTATAAAATATGAGATTCAATTAAAGAAAAATCGTAAAGGTAAAATTCAACGAAAGTGAGAAATAAACATAAAGAGAAAAATAAAGAGAATAAATAAAAAGAGAAGGAAACTTAAGACGACGATGGCAGTTACAAGTCCGATTCCGACCCATATTCATGAATAAACATAGAAAACATCAAATATACATATATACATGCATATATGATTGTTGGCATTCTGTTACAATGTACACATGATTAATTAATTATAACAATATTAATAATAAATTTTGAGAAACTGTCGAGCCCTTGTGTTTTCATATCTTTTCTTCTACCTAATTTACATTTTCGAACACAGAGCACTTAACGCTTAAAAAAATGATGACTGAGGTCACGTTAGATAGATAAATCTGATTTTAGGTTTACGTAATTATACTAAACGTTTTTAAGATATCGTAGGTAGATTTAGTTTAGTGGACTACTTGAAATAGGAAGGCCAACAATTTTGTAAGTTATTATTTGATTATGCTTCATTTATCTAATGGTTCGTCTTGTCTACACTGTCACGGAAGCCCAACAACAATATGCGGGTCACATATTTCGCGCGTGGTAAGCCGATTCTTAACACTTCGAGAAGTGTTTTGTCATTATTTGCATTTGCAATGGCCGCTTTTTCACGATTTAATTATCGCGACCGGGCCTTTTCGTCGACACCAACCACCACGCTTTTCGTTGCCCAGCAGAAGATTGCGGAGAGGATCGATTTGTGTTAAACACGATGTCGGTACTTGGAGACCTCACAGGTCTGTATGTACCTTTAGCAGCTCGACATGTTTCTCTGCTTTTTGTTTCCATAACGTGACTATCGATTTTTCCTCTGGCCTAGACACTGGTATCCAGCGTATTCGCTGGTATTGCAGTAAACGGACGGCATAAAAGATCACAGTAGAAGCGGCCCGGTAAACTGGTACAGAGTGCTTTGTCTCTATGGGTTTTCTAGAACTGTGCTGCCATAACGATAGCGGCTTGAGCGCTGCGGCGGTAATCTCTTAGCGGAGTCATCCAACGGCAGCCACAGAGAAGGTTATTGCTGTCGAGTATGCCGAGTTATTAATCGATTCCATCTCTCGTTGAAAGTAGTGCGAAACAAAGGTCTACATCTGAGTAATCTTCTGTTCAAAAAAAAATTCGAAAATAGTACCTACAACTTCGCTCAGTGAGAAATATGTGCTGGAATGAAATGTGGGAACAGCTATAAAGAAAACAGAAAAGAGACAGCAGAGTGCTGGAAGAGTACTTTTGTACAAGTTTCTTTAACGAGAACGGAAGTGTAGAAGTTTCCCTCCCCCCAAAAGAGGAACAGGCTTGATCGACGCGCGTGTAAGTGAATTGCCGTTACTATAAATAGCGTCAGCAATCGGTGAACAACATATCGTCATGTTTGCTGTTAGGAGACTTTTCCAGGCTGCTGCTTTGCAGGTAACAAGAAACAACGTGATGGACTGCTTATGACAAGCTATAGATTATAAGATGCATGGGAAAGGGGAATTCGAATTACCGCCTATATTAGACTTAACATAAGTTTAGAGGTGGCACGGACTATATTTTGCAGATACTTGACTATACGCTGAAATTGCAAAATACGAAGAAGGCACACTTAACTTTGAATACGGTGTCAATTTTTCTAAGTATATTCAAATTAGAAGTATTTAGTCATTAAGAGACACACATTAAATGCCACGCTGTCGAGGACGTTTTCAGATACACCAATACTGTGTGTGCGATTGATTTTTTTTGCCGTTTGGGAGCCGAACTTATAACTAGGAAATCCCAGCTTTAACCTTCGACTGAAAAGAATTAAAATTTTTTCAGTTGTTCGAGATATTAATTTCAGCTTATCATTACATATTGTAGTATTACACATTGGCATATTTGAAATAGATACTACTGTGCTACAGTGGCTATTGCCCATTGTGGAAGTATCCGCGCTGAGATGTCTCACCCCTTACAATCCGTTGTTATCAATACTGATACATTTGAGAGGCCTGTTTTTACCATTCCTATTGAGGTAAAAATCTGAGTCGATGCCAGCATCAAGTTACTTATTTCTAGAAACATCAAACGTTTTTGTTACGCAATAAAATACGTTGCATTTTTAACTTCATTTAGTCTTGAACTGTCATGGCAATTAAATGATTATGATATTTTAATATAGTTTAATTTAGCAAGTTTACGTATCTCTTATGATATGAAAAGCACGATGTTTCAGATTATTTCTTTAAAACAGGAAGTTATTTGCATATTTCTACGCCTGCTTTGCCGACCAGTCTGATTCGCGCAGGTTGTTCAATGCTCATCGAATCTGGGAACATTTAGTGCGGTATTTTTTTTGCGTTTATCTGTAAGACTATAGAATTAGATTTTTTTGATATGCTATTCTTTACGTTTCGTTTGCTTGTAAAAACGTTTATCGTATTCTTCAGCGATCTTTTCAATACACATTGTTAATTAGCATATGTATGAGAGTAAACTAACCAAACTTACAAAAAAACTAACAAAACGTTTTGACGAATTTATGGACTGGCCATTACGATTTATAAGCATTTACAAGATTTTACGTATTAGAAAAAATTAACTTCTTCTCGTGCTAGAACTTAACATTTTTTATTGTTTCCACTTGAAGCCTGCTCAAGCTATCCAACAGCGACCACTCTAGAGATGGAGCTTAATCGCTAAATGGGCAATAACAAAAAAATGGGTCAAACGACTTCTGGTCTGATATGTGACTTACCCTGTTTAGACTCATCATAATTACATTAGGACAAGTACTCAAAAGCAGCCAAAAGACAGTCAATAATCTCATACTAAGGTATTAAGTTTTTACTGCTGCCATTTAGCGATCTCGATACCATTTATCTGATTTTTGTATAAAAGGAAGCAGCATAGGATTGAAAACTTGGGTTGTTCCTTCTATTTCATGAAAGGAGGAACAGGCAAACACTAATTTATCTCTTGCATGCTTGTAATAAAAATAGGAATTTATTTAGCTTCTACATGAAATATTCCTATATTATAGAATATCATAGAAAACCTAATTATTATATATTCAACGTGTAGCACAAGATAGGGGTGTATATGAAGTCACTACCGAAACCTTCTAGCTATTGCGGCGTTCTTTCGATTCAAATTTCAATGGTGTCATAGATGCTGATCTTCTAAACAAATTCCGCTATATCATTTTTACCTCTAGAAAGACTAAGTTTTCGCGGCGACTATGAAAAAGACGTTAACCCTTGTAAGATAGTTTCACGCCACGCATTCCTAGAATCTGTGATAATGTTATTGTAAAATGAGGGGGCGGTGTAAATGTTTGGTAGTATAAATAATTCGTTTGATGAGACTGCCTTTGCGAGGTCGAATCAATTTCTGCAATCATTTTTGAAAGATATTGGGCACGTCAGCTAATTGGCATATTATTTAACGTTCGACTTAAAACGATCTTGTATTTCCAGATAACCCGTCATCAAAATATGCACCAAACAGCAGCAGCTCTGTCTAAAAAAGAGTTTGATGTCACATTTGTTAGGGAGAACGGGGAACGCATCACGACCAAAGGAAAGGTACACGATTGACCATAATCAACATCTATTTATTCTACTAAAACTTTCTTCCTCTGCACTTCCTATGGAAAGTCAGTACATAGTGCACGTGTTGCATAAAGAAGTTGAATGGCTGTATTTTGAAGAGGTCGATTTAAAAAATAGACAAGCGCAGTAGGTGCATCGAAAGCTTAATCTGTTCTTTGCAGGGAAACGTCGAAGGCCATACAGGACTTACGAAGGCAGTAAGCAGCTTATGAGATAAGCTCGATTTTTAGGTTATATGATCTTGAATGGTATTGCCGTACTTATCAATAAGGTGGTCAGCAAGATGCATAGTAAACGTTTTTTTTAGCGTAGCCCATGCAGTGAGAGGGAGGCGTATTATCATGCACACGCTACAAGCACTTTCAAGCCTTATTTGCCCATTGAATATGTAATCCAATGGAACTGCATTGTTCGGAAGGAGCAATCAACCTGTTAAGAGCATTTTTTGACTAACTTAACTTGAGTAAGTCTCTGGGTGGAAGTTCGGCGCGATTCTTTGCACTGCTTCAAACATCGCTAAGAGCGTGAAGACATATTTGAGTGCAGTGTTATTCCGAAAAGAGATCGCTGGGGTTTGACTGGGATTTCAGTAAGATATTATCATATGCTAAAGTAGTTCTTGTAAGCCAATCTTGTGTTTGCAACATAGGGATTCTATAGCGCAATGATATTCCGTTAAAATACCGTTTTCTTTTCTATCGGAAGTATATTGACTTTTAAGATCATCATAATGTGCTTGTTAAAGACGAGAAAAAAACTTGTTTTGTAAGTCTGTAATGATGATCGCACGGTTTTACATTTCTGTGATGTTGTTTAAAAAGGGGTCAACCTAAAACGCCTAGTTAGCGATGGCGGCGAGTCCTAAGAAGCCCTTGAACTTATCCGCGTCAGGTTCATTATAGTAACAATTAATAATTTAGTCAGTCTAAAATTATGACGCAATTTAGCTGGGAAAGGGTTTAGGAGATTAAATGCATATATACTAAGAGTATCCTGTCGATGTGACACTATATATGCGTGAATATATACACGCTTTATACCACGATGTGTGAAGTGTTTATGGAACAAGCCTTCAGTAAGTCAGTGAACGATGTGTGTAAACAATGGGTTAGGCCATTAGACACTCATATTAGGCGAGAGTTAAAATCTGTTTGCGCCGATATTGTTTCACTAAACGCGTATTGCTCATGACGCGTTAGGCGTTCGAGTATATTAATGAGAAAAATAGATTATTTTTACGCTTTCATTTCGTTTAATATGGGATATAAAGACGAAATATTTCTCTACAATATTTTAGGTTACGACGCGCAAGACTATTCTAAAAGAATACAAAACTATGCAAGCTGAAAGGTTAACTTGAGTCTGTATTCCAATTTTAGGTCGGAGACAGTTTGTATGATGTTGTTATTAACAACGACATCGATATTGATGGATTCGGTGCTTGCGAAGGAACTCTAGCCTGCTCAACGTGCCATCTAATCTTCAAGGTTGGTATTCTTCAATTCCTATCAATATGTTATTGATATCGTAAATGTATGGAGGCTTTTTTCTAACAGTTAAAAAAATAACTGTTCTATTTTTTCGTATTTTTTCCTCAAGTTATATCGTTTCTTGGGGTAACATTACTAAGAAAGCGTATGCGTTAACGGAGAAAAAGTTACCGGTGAGTTCGTACAAGTCGCTTGACTCTTGGAGTCTTCAGTACGTATATGCCTAAAAGTAGTAGATATGTATGTGATTGCAATAAAAGCAACGATGGCTGTGGTCATTAGATCATTAGGCTACCATAGAATATGGTTACAAGATAGTATTATAGGAATATAAAAATTATATTAAAGTGCACAGTTCAGTCCGCTAATTAGCGGATTTAACTGACTACACTTCTCCTATTACACTCGAGACATGTCCAGATTGCTCAGTGACGTGTCTATATCTATCGATCTTTTATTTTCAGCCAGAGGACTACGCAAAACTAAAGGAAAAGCCCACAGACGAAGAAATGGACATGCTGGACTTAGCTTATGGGCTGACAGAGACGTCACGGCTCGGTTGCCAGGTACTACTAATCACTTTGTTAATAGAGAAAATTGTGTGTGGGCTTATTGCCTTGTGTAAACAAAGAAGGCTTTCTTAGTAACTGACCATATTCACCAAACCCTTGAAGCCGCTATTGCTTCCAACATTCGTAGTATGTTTAATTTCTTATGGACAACTTATTAATAAAATACAAGTAAAGCAGTTACTAACTAGACGTGATACACGAGATGGGAGTGAAATTTACAAAAACATATGAATTCTTAAGTTCTGAAAAAAAATCTACACTACAAGTTCCAGCTGCATTTGTACTTGTAATTCACCTTATATATGCCGGCCTCCTTTGCAGGTATTCCTTACTGAGAAAGAATCTGGGATGGAGGTTCAGATTCCGGCTGGAGTCAACGACCAAAGAGCTGCTTGATTTTTCCTCTAACAATAGTATTTTCCATAAGTTTCGGATATTAATTACATATATTATAAAGTGGGCTATAAAGCACACTTGCTGCGAAAATTACTGCCAGTATAAGCATGTGAGTGAGGTGGTCGTCTTTTAGTACCATGTTCACAAGCTATAGTGTAGATGCAGGTAGTCCTGTTTTAAAGTGCCTATTTTAGAAAGATTTTATACATGTGTAATAAACAGTTGTTAATTCCAATTCTTAAAATAAGAATTTTACTATTCGTAACGAGGAAAAATTTGTTTCGTGGGTCTTGCTTCATTTGAATCAAATCGTTTAATAATAAACTAGAAGTGTTTGAGAGAAAAATGTGTGTATATATATGAATGTATAGAAATATCTTGTCAATTCAGTGATTAACATACTTGTCAATAAAGTTATTTTTAATAGACTTCAATAGAATGATATGTAACTGGGAGACGATTGCGTGCTCTGTTGTTTTCTTTAAATATTTAGGATTCAAAAGATTATATATATATATATATATATATATATATATATATATATGATGGATGATACACATCATAATAATAAATGACCACATAACGTAACAGTTAGCAAAAAACCCATTACTTTACACTGTATTTTTACCATATTTTGGCTTCGTGCAACCGTATTCGTAATCAGCAATACAAATATTTCCGAGTTCTTTTACGTCTGGTACCATTCTACATGAGCCTTGTTTCAGAAGGCTAACTCTCGGCAAAGAGTGTTTACGTCCGGCTTCTAGCTGACACCAGCACCACACGCTCCTGATTTCGGTTAACAAAGGCGTTACCACTACACAAACACTGTACCTGGCCAGTGGCATAAAACAGGCTTAACGGTACAGAAACCCAGCTCACGTTACGGGTAGGAGCAGGTCAGCCAGTTTTTCTCTTGCTTTTTAGTAGAGGTCGTTTGATAGGATTTTTCACGTCTGTAAAAAGTTGGGTATGCAAAAAGAGGTCACCTGCAGTTAAGACAAAACAATAAACAAATAGAATATCAACAAAGCACACAGTGTTTCTTAAGATTAGTGATACCGAAAAAAACGTGTGATCTCCGTCATTATCATTGTAATGCGGTGTTCTTTACACTCGGCTAATTTTGTACAAGGTTAAGGTAGGTAGGTTCTAGCGTCCCCTTTTCCACAACTCGGCAACGCCATGCGAAAGTGGAGATAAACATCTTAACAACCACTAAACATTTGAAGGTTCGACAAGTCGCGTTGGCTATAAGCTTGATGTCTCTACGAGTGCGTCTCAAGCAGTCGAAGATAAATGGCATATATTTTCGTACAGTGATGCATTCCTAGGCATCCTATGTCTACGATTTTTTGTAAAATGCGTAACGTCGGGTGACACACATGTTTCGATGATTCATAACCTATTTTTAGCAAAGCTACGTGTCGTTTGTGAGTTTGCCTCTGTTCAAGCACACTGAGTCCAGTTAGTAGTGTGTTCCTAATATTCTCATCATTGTCTTCATGGTATCGTCGACTCGATGAGTGTCGTCGGCAATACAAGGGTCAAAACAATGAATTGCAAGAATATCTATGTTCGTCTTTCTACGGCTAATATCTGTAAATGTGCTAAAGTCGTTTGCATGATTAGGCAAATTAGCTGTTATGAATAAATAATAATAGTCTTAACTACTGCATGAGTGTGATATTATCGGCAATGACAACGGCAAAAAGTATGACTTTTTTGTATTTAATTTCAGAAGCAACGAGTGAACCTGGTAGTATTCGCACGACTATGCGTTGCCCATTGTTAGCTGCTAAGGTAATGACTTATGGCTATTACGAAGGTCTTGATCACTCAAGATGAAATCAGAACAACGCCAATGGACGTGAACGTGTCTCGTTGATCCCGTAGCGCAAGTCACAAAATCAGTTTGCAAGGAAGTCTACACAGCAAAGACCATTCATGTAAAACACTACGACAAGGATAATGCGGTTTCACAGGTAACAATCAACTTCCATAAATAGCTCGTATTTTCCTAAGGAATTTACCTAAAAACGTTCAACAACGTTAATTTAAGGAGTATTAACATCTATCATTTCCACCTGATGGGATAGGTTTACCTTTAACATCTAAGGAGGTTATTTGCACACCAGCGGACAAATGACTGCTAAAATTTCCCTTTAGTGTCTCTTTGAAAAACATCTATACTGGAGCATTAATTTTTTGGTTTCTGTGCTTTTTTAAATTCGTCTGTCTATCGCATCTGTCACCGTACCAATTTTTTCTAATTTAATCCTGAATTTTCCTATATGAACTTGAAACTGGGAACCGCTTACGATTATGATGCTAATGCACGATCTGGTAGCAGAGAGTAATCGATGGCGGTGTACAAACAAGCTGCATGATAGTTCGGCTTTGTATTCGACTTACACGTAAGAGCGCCTTCGCCACCAGCGCTGATAGCCCGCTCTACGAAGTAACATGGTCTAGGTGTAGCTAAATGAAATTGAGTTAGGAATATACTATGTGTGGACAAAACCTCATATGAAGTAGCAAATAAGCATATGTTGGTCAACACATTACTCTTCATGTTCTAGTTACATCCATTCAAATTCTATGTAAATCCCTATCTGTACTTCTTTTTAAAAGCATGTTTTAATATGAGGTACACCATAGCTAGAAAAACGTAGGCTTCTTATCTCCCTTATCTAAATTCCCTTCCTATTGGGATATCGAATTTGATTTATTCACCTGTAGCTGGTACTAGTCAAAAACTTCGTATATACAGGTCACCAACATCTTAATATCGAACAGAGAATATATGGAGCCATCTATAACATTTTGCGTCATATGGGCTGTATGATTCTTGTTTAACTTAGAAAGCTAATTTGAGAGATTATCAAATGTCTCAGATAATAAAATCCTACCCTAACGATACGCACCGGTAACGAACGACGTAATGCCTATCGTATCATGCTTCGTTGAAGCATGGCATTAATTATGTCATTATAGCAAGCAAGTAGATTTTATTCGTACTTGTCGTGTGGGACATATTCTTTTTCTACACACTGTTATTTAGATTCTCTAAATTTCTACATTTGTAATCAGCAAATTCGCAAATAATAACCGAATATATATTTATATCATTATTTTCATGATATAAATATATATTAGGAGTCGATAGTGTTCTAAATCTATGTATCACAAAGGACGGGCGACTCATTGGACTGGTTAATAACATTTTCATAAAGAATTGAAAGAACCGAGTGTAATAAAGGTGCGCTCATACTAAAGCTACCACGTTCTGCTCACTGCTGTGTGTGAATGACGCAATTTCTTACCTTATTGGAGTATGCAAATCGTCTTTCGAGTGTAGTAAATTAATTTAGGAAAATCGAATTATCTAATTTCTGACTCTCTCATTACCACACTCATCAAACGCTTCCTGTACGTCAGAAACTATTTCCGGCAGAATTTTAAAAATTGAAGAAACCTTGAAGAACCTTGTTATTGTTACCAAGTGGTCAAAGAGTTTATCCCGCATAATATTATAGATTAAACTTTATTAAGCAATTGGTTTGTATCGCTATTTCAAACCTGATTTCTCTATGGATCACAAACGGGTCAATGGAGAAAAGTTGAACTGAGTTAAAGAGAAGTAACGTAATCTGCTTTTAGGGTAACGGGCTTGTAAGGATATAATTTTTTATAATGCCCTTTAGGCCAGTGTCAAACGAATAAAAAAGGGGATATTTTTCCGCATCTAATTAGTCTTTCTAAAGGATTATAGTACAAGAACATTAATTTATAGTTATAAATGACAGAAAATATTTCTTCTGACCTTTGCTAAGTTCTGCAAAAAAATTCTTACCTATAAGTATACGTTTGTTGAAATCAAGTTGGTTGAAATCTGCTGTCGTTTTCTACAATGTAGGGTTCATGTTGTTTCATAGAGTAACAATAACACTATTTAACGTGCGGATACAATAGCTTCTAAAAACTCAAATATCTACGTGAGAAGTTGCAAAAAACCAGTTGACTGTTCTCCGTAACGGGGTTTCAACAGCAGCAGCAGCTAAAGCTCGTCAGCGTGTGCTCGAGAAGGCTAGCGAGAGCTAGCCTTCTCGAGCACACGTATCTCTCCGTCCGCGATTGCGTTTGGCTGCTCAGTAGATTCGGAACGATTTCACCAGCTGCTACTCGTTCAGTGCTATCGATGAGCCTAGTTACAGTTACAAGGCAGACAAACAAGCATGTTTCCCTCTCAGCGGTGCGCTACTGCCGATGAGACAACTGGTGACCTTCACTGTATGCACGGCCGCAGCTGGCTTGTTACGCACCATACGACCAGACATGCAAGAGTTAAGATATAGTGGGTCGGCAAGACTAAGCGCGTTACGGACTCAGACAGAAAGCGGACAGTTTTCGTATAGCAGCCTACCTCAGTCGAGCCTAGCTAGAACACGTCGGGCGCCATCTATCTACTCGGCGAGTGATAGTGTATCGTGAGTAAAACAGGTCAGACGTCTATGCGTAGAGTACTGCAGAGCACAAAGGACAGAAGACTCAGCTAAGAGTCTGTAGAAGCACAAACGACTCACGTCGATAAAGCAGAATTAAAGAAGCCAGAGGAAGCATTGTGTTTCTAGAGAAGAGCGTGTCGTATGCACAATACCGTAAGCGATATTCGATAGGATTATAGAGATGAAAATTCGTATCAGCGACAACAAGTCGTTAACTTTCGTCCGCAAGAATGAGTGAGGTGTCAATAAGTCGGATATGTACGCATCGCACAATGATGTTTGGCCAGACTCTACATGTAAATTTGTAGCACGCTGACGGCGATTTTTATATAACGCTTGTATGAAACATCGTGTAGTTTAAAGACGTGAAGTGACCTTAACAGGCGATCTCTTGAAAAAGATCTGACGAGACCGATTTTATTTGTATGCATTGAGATAGTTTCGATCAAACGATGTAAAGATGTCGTTGACAAAATCCGATAAAATGCAAATCTGAAATTCCCACTCAAATTGACAACAATGGGAGTTATTTTCCCACGATCGGGACGAGTTGGCTTAAACGAATTACGTGTATTTCGCCTACAGAATAGGTGTTCTCCGGTTGCGAAAACAGTGGTAAATAAACGATGCCTTATTTGCACAACAAATAACACGAGAAGTTCACATTCAACAGATTAAACGCTTCCTTCAAAAAATGGCTCAAAGAATTTTCCCCGTAAGTTCGGCCTGACGCAAAATCGAAAGATATTAAAAATACATTTTTTTTCAAGTATTATACTAAATACATCTATGCTCAACATGATAGGCGTAAAAGTACAAGATCATTGGTACAGGGTATGGAATCCCTGTTTCAGGATTAGAGGAGGATTAACACGCGGTGCTATCGAGGTATCTGCATGAAGTGAGAAGTAAACAATCGGAACACGACAGCAATGCCTAAGACATTATGATTCCATTACTAAAACAGGTTATTGAAATAAATAAATCAAAACACAATGAAATAACGGATTGACTTTGTCAATGTCGGTGCACTAAAACAGAATGATGAAAAAACTGCAATGAGAAAGTAATAATCGACTAACAGGATACGATAAAACAGCAATAGAGTCTCAATTATTATTTCACCTTTGTTCTTGTATATTACATCATGTCTGCAAAATGCTGGTTTCACACAATGGTGCGTGTACAGCAGCGGAGATTATGGATAAGGTTCCCAGCTGTCGGCTAGATACTGGCCGTAACCGTTATGTCCTGATCAAGATCTACGTGGACAACGATGAAGAAAAGGGTCGATACATTATCCGGGGATCTTCTCTAGCTCCTGACCACAAAACGATCTTTGAAGGCGAGGAAGAAACACTCAAAAAGCAGAGTAAATGTTAATCAGCTACTTTTTAGCTACGTGTTATGATGTGTTACCTGTTATTATAATTGGTGTTTTGTGTATAATGCAAGTTTTTTTGACATAAATGTGTCGACTGCTGTTAGAATTATAGTAACTAGAAATTGCTACTACTAACTTGTGTTGAGCCCGGTCTTAGGCCTTGCTTTTGTCGGCGCAGCTAACATGATCGGTAATATAACAAACGGTAAAATGGCATAATAGTTATCGTTACTTTGTAGCTTAACGAACGTGAATCAATTACAAACTATGCACGGTCTTCTGTTTAATTTAAAGTCAAACTGCAGTTATCAAGAGAAATCAATGTTTTAGGTAACTCACCTGTGCCTTTAGAATCAAACTGGTTACATGTTATTATATGCTGTAGTTATTAGATTTTGTTTATTATTTATTATGGAAAGAATAGCTCGGGTTTGAACCAACAGTTGTTCTTTTAGCGTATTAACGAATTTATTTTGTGTTACACACAACTGAACATGAATTATAACCCGATCGCACAAAAATACCCACACCTAAGCCTGTCGCACTTATTTCGAAAGTCTCTTGCATTAACTCGTTGCAGCTCTTAGGGTATAGTTCCTACTTTTTTTATTCAATCAAGGTATTAGTGATCACATTTCTTGAAACAGTTATTTTAATTTATTACTTTTGTTCATAAATAAATGTTTCGAGTTTTTGATTCAGCACAGAACAAAGTGCATTTGTGACCGGTTTGTGAAAATCTATTAGATTATCAAAATTATGTTGCCTTGCTATCCTATAGAAACGTTGTTGTACCCCCAAAACTTTGTTACACTGAGCTGGCTCTTCCATTTCTAATTTTAAGGCCCTTAAAAAATAAACAGAATACGATAACCGCTCAAATCTCCCGAAAAGTCGTTAACTTGCTTGGCAAAATATCGCGTTGTGGAAAAGAATGTAGCTAATGGCGACAAAAAATTGGCTAATGCAAAACCTGTACATAAGTCATTCTAGGCAGTTATAGGAATAGATACGCAGCTACATTGTTTTAGTTGCATATAAATAAACAGATAATAATAATAGGTAAACGAGTACAATGGTATAACTATGTAGTCTACGGTTTGTTTATGGCTGCTTGTTATTTTTAAATGTATCTCCGTTTAGGTGTTCGGTCTAGGCTCAACGAGACCTTTTCTCTACTGCATGATCATCGGCCAGTTCGCCTCGGATAACAATGAGATGTAGTACTGTTAATTATTTTTGGCCTTAAAGGCTTCTCTTTAGACCTTTTGTTTCGTATAGCTTCCATCGGCCGAAGGCACCTCATGTGGGCCGTGGAGATTCTTGTACAGCTCTTGTTGTGCTCAAAGTTAGAAATTAAAGTCTAAATTAGTTGTCTGCAAAAGCACCGACGTCGATTTTCTCTATTTATTCTCAAAATGTTTGAACTAACGTCAAACAGAAACTCTGTGAGCACTAAAATCGAATTTGGTACCTACGAGGGAGTGACTGACCTCTTCCAGAACCAAATTATCGTCCTTAAGACTAAGTGATTATTTACTCATACAAGGGTATACACGGGCACCACACAGTCCACCGGTCGTCGATTAACGGTGGACGCGCAATTAGAGTGGATTAGAGTGGAAACGCGCAACGACTGGTTACCGTTATAAGCATACTAAGCTTCAGTGTGCGTAAATTCGTACAATTTCATATATCACAAATGTAAAATGAGAACTCCATTTGCTATTTAAATATTTTTAAGGTGGCATGAACTCGCGTTCAGAAATGTTGTTTTTTTTTGAATCAGTTGTTTGCGTTAGTGAGACATTTTTAATCCGATTCTATGCTGAAAATGCCGATTTACCTTAGATGCCAAAAACAAACCGAACTGTGCTATTTTTTTATTTTGTAGTTTTGACAGAAAGTATTCGCGACGCCAATACAATGAGAATAGTTATCTAACACTATTGCGAAAGCGTGCTAAATGCACTGGATCATCAAAGCATTACTATCAACTGAGAAAAATCGTGCGACCCCATCGTTCCTACACAGAACGATAAATAGCGCCGTTCTGTTCCCTGAAAACAATTATGGATGCTCCTACTGATTTACTTTGTTTGAGGATACTTGTATTTTGTTGGAAGTAGATATTGTAGGTCATTACGGAGACACTTTGAGCAGACAGAGAAACAACAACCTATTTTTCGATATCTCTCAAGCCCTTCGTGCTACAGATCTTTTAGGTCTCTCGCCGCCTGCTAAGCCATACAACGTTTTCAATTCTATATAGATCCATAATAGCTGACTAATTTCGTGTAGCGATTTTGTGGATGTGTGTACAAGATGTGTATCAACATAGAATAATACTTTGCTTTTTCAACTTTTTCTTGCTACATACCACTCCTTTTAGTCCTTTTTGTCTCTTATCGTATATCTTTAATTTTTCCGGTTGGTCACCATTATTAGATTTTCTATTCCATAAAGGTAGTAACGAATAATGTCATATCTAATTCTAAGACGCAGATCCTTTTGTCTCTAGAAAATTTATTTTCAATGTATTTTTCGCGTAAAGTGAATGCTGTTTTGCTTCTGATAATGAATTGCACATAAAACCAATCAGCTTACTCAACCCACCTACCTTAGCCAATTGTATGCTCCTTAAATATAAGAATACAGCTGGGTATCGTAAAATTTGGCGAAATAACTAAGACTCCGAATGTGCCTTTTTCAGATATCGACTGCGATTGTTGCGGTGGAGGTTATATCGTTCTTTCGTCCGAGGACAAAGAAATCAGGGTATAAACACCCAGAAAATCCACATACATAATAACCCCCACTTTAACCAATGACTCTGTCATGAGTCTTATTGTTTTAACCGATAGGTTTTTATTTAGAATATAAAGCATATTTTTGTTCACATTATGGCATATTATGTGTGAACCCTTCAGGTCTATGTTATTCTCAAGTAAAACGTAGCAGTTGTTTGGAGCTTAACTAAGTATTGGATTCGATTGATCTACAAACATGTTAAACAGCAGTGAATATTTTTCCTATATATGGTAGGCTTGTATAGTCGTAATTATTATTTTAACTGCACGATTGAGCCACATATAATGAAATTGTAAGATCATACACGTTCTTATTTACTGGAATGACTACTAACTGCTGCACGTCTCACATATCTCTTTAAATCTGTCTAATTCAATTTTTTCTTTCTTGTAATGGCTTTCTAGGTGTTTGGTGTGTCCCAGTACTTCGGTATGGCTGACCACGAAAAGGCTGTGGCTATCTTGTCGAAACAGTATGCTGGTCATTCGATTTCAGCTTCGAATGAGGTTACTGACCAAAAGATCAACCGAAATTCTATTCGTACCGAAGCATCTAAGATCTAAATCTTCCAGTGCGCAATATGCATATCATACACACTGGTGATCATAGGTAATTTCGCTACTATGCTTAATGAATGCCGTATCTGTAGCGGATTATAATCGCTCAGGCGATACCAGAGCGCCCGCTCCGGTGAATCCTGAACGACGTTCAATTACAATAAATTTTTACACAACCCTAGAGATGAATTATATTCAACCACCAATGAAGTGACATCTTCAGACCACCTCGTCTATCTTTGTGAATAAAAAAGGTCTGTTCTTATTGTTGTGTTATATTTCTGCAGTAGGACACCTGGAGTCGCAAGTTCTGAAAAAATAGGTGACTACTATTAAAGCCTATAGACCTATTTCTGATTGTGGAAATGGGAATGGAACAACAATCGGGAAGCAGCTTTGTTAATAGCATTTGAGATTTTTGATTTGATAATAATTGATATAAATTTGATTATCAGATCATAAGGCACAAGATAAAGGGCACAAGTCATGAAGTTTTGGTGCTGCCACTGGTATGTCCCAAACCTGTGCTATTCAGGCGCCGGCTATGCTTTTATATATTCAAATTCTGAAGAATACTGCATTGTATGATTGAAGTATTTCCAGAAATCTCAAGCAATTTGCTTATATTGAGGAAGTGGGCTGGTTCGTATGAAGAATAAATTATTGAGTTAGTGCTTTCTTTGTGCTAGAATTATCACTGGATCTTAAGTGCATTTTCAATTTTGGTCTGATTGCTTGGCTGTTTGTTGAAGTAATCTTTAGCATGCAAATTTTCCGACCTATATGCTATAACTTGACAAGGGAGTTTAAAGAAAGCGTCTTCTCTGCCGGGCAATAACCACTTGAGCACGATTCTATACACGAAACCACCTACGGCAAATAAGAGGACAGAGCACCACTATGTGGCACCAAAGTAACAATACGCAACAATTATGCGCGAACGTACGACAACGACATGGAACATAGCCACGAGCTAAACTCTGGAGCAGACGCGTCAACAGGCAGAATTTTCAAAAAACTGCTCATATTAAGGCTGAATATCAAGCAACAAGCAAAAGTTACTCATAGCTTGGTTGGCCAATGAAACGATGATATGAGCCAAACTTCCGTAACTTCGGTTCCCAGACAAACCCAGGGGCCATTTCAAATTGGGCAAGAGCATAAACAATCGAGAGATTAATCAGCAGACGTAAAATAGAAGGATGTCTGGAGCTGGTAGTAAATATGGAATGGCTTCAAAAGGGATTTGCGAAGAGTTCGTACTAAGAGTCTAGCATACGAAGTAGCTAGCGCACAGAGACTGAAATGTATGCCTAGCGAATTTCACGATTTCACCGATAAAGGCTGGGATAAAGTAAAAAAAAGCTACGTTAGAAGTTCAAGAGGTATAAGGGAAGAGGAAAAACTCTGATTAGGCTCATAAAGCAAGCCACGAAAGTGAAAGATGTAAACTGATTAATATGGTTCTCGAAGGATCACGAAGAAAATACCTCGTCATTTAACAAATGATAACGACTACAAGGATATAAAAAAAATATTTGGTGTGCTGTCCGGAACGACGGCAGACGCAGCAGAATGCTGGCAGTAAGAACCGACAACGTTGCAACTAAGAAAAAGGTCTATTATCTTGAAGAAACGAGAAATGTGCATTTATCCAGGTACACTCAGAAAACTAAAGCAAGATCAGTGTAGTCCAGACCAACACCTAGGTAAAACAGTAACAAGAATGATCTCCGTTAGCGCGAGTGTATTGACAGGCCTGGGAGTGAGCTAACGTATTACATGACCCAATTCATCACGGCACGAAAATTTTCAGTTCGACATGCACCACATACAGGGTTGCTATTTGCCTACTGCGTGCATTCAAACTCGAGCGATGAGCATGATCATTCTACGCGCAGGTTAACATATTACCTGCTGTTAGACAATGCTAGAAGCAGATCACCAACGAGAATGCCAAAAGGGCAATCTAACTAAACTAAGTGAGCTGAAGGCGTAGCCGATATTCCAGGTTTGATTATAACGCGGGCAATACAGCTCCGCCAATTGGTTCGTCTGGAGAGGTGAGGAACACAGCTAGAGTAACCCCGGTCGACTGATCCGGTGGCTCCAGCCACTTTGTCCTACCATTCTTTACGATTAATGAATCATTTCGACCTAAAGTACAAGGGGCGAATCAAGAATTTGTAAGGACTAGTATCAGCGAAAAAAAAGCGAAAAAAGAAAAAGCGGCAGTTGAACAACTGCCGTAGTCGAGTTTAACGCTAGGCTCGCATAAAAAGGTCAAACTTTTGTAGCGTCCGATCGTACGTAAACCCAAACACTAAGCGTTTAAGTTGACCTATTTTAATGTTCGGATTAACGAATGTTTTACGATGGTGGTGTGGTCCCGCCCAACCGCAGGAAACATTGAGCTCGTAGCAAACACACATTACAAACACGGTAAAGCCGATGTGAGCAAACCCCTTATGTGGGGAGGCAATCAAAGCACATTTACCAATATTATCCTTTCACCCCATAATATTCAACCCTTTACATAGGTACTTTGTCAAAGTATCCTTTATCTTAAAATATGTTCACATAAAATACAGATTAAAACATTTCTAATACTTTTGGCGGATATTCAAAATTCGATTCCACTCAGTACGCAACTGTAAGGGTATTGCGATATCTTCCATCTGGCTGTTTATTGGATGAAGCCATGCGAGAAAAGACTGATGTCCGTACGAAAGTACCTAAATCGGCCAGTTACGTCATAAAAAGGACACGTAGCTGAGGTTAGTTTTTTTGATGAAGTCGCCATAAATGTGTTAACACTGATCAAATGTCAGTTCAAATCGGATACAGAATCTTCTGCTTATATATATATATATGGATTGATGAATGATGTAATATTGATTACATTATTTACTAAAGCGAATAATGCAGTAAGAAGTATTGTCTTCTTCCCTTTAGTGGTTAGCTCCTAAGGCGCTAGCGTAGACCAAGCATATTATATATAAACGAGATTTGCTCAAACAGTATAAAAGTGCAAATTTCTTAACGAAAAACCAAGAAAAGATTCAATAAGGGCGTAAAATTGAAACGTAAATATATTAAACCATTTTAATTTTCCACAATGCATTCTACAACAGCAGATATTGGTCAATAATTCGCGCTGTTTATTTTATCCAAATTTTCCTTCCGAGCAATATGGAACCTCACGCTGAACGCTCAAAAGATAAAATTTGTTAAATTTCTGATATCCACATTCACTGAATTATACTAAATACATTCAGTAACGTCAGCAGGGTGAGAGCAGGTTTGAAGCGGGCGCGAAGATGTGGCAAAAATATGTCGACCATGTTCCGCAGCTTCTTCGTTCCGCGTCTTTTCGACGACAATCGGCGCCATATTGGCTGATGCAAGACACAATGGTGCGATTTTCTCGAAACGTGGTAACGCTCGGTGTATTGTGTGTGTGTTCCTCTCAAGCATTCTAGTCTTCAAGCAAAGTGCTATTTGTGATAATATTTAGCGGCGCTGAATTTGTTTCACAATGGCAGAAACTGAGGAAACTGGATTCGACCCTACCATGAAAAAGAAGAAGAAGAAGAAGCCTTTTGACGCAACGGGATTCGAGGGTATCACCGATGGTAAGTTAACAGTCCGGAAACACCGGTTCTAATTTAGAATAAAGCAAGGCATGTGGAACAACCCTGGGTATGGAAAATATTATGAGCGTCGATGGTAGTACCTGCCTACTTGTGTAAAAGACGAAATTTATATCTACACTTTTTGATGTTGTAATAGCGTATCCTATTTTTTTGACCATGGGAACTAAAAGAATGGTTTAGCTACAGGCGTTCATGTCCAGGAATGTAACGTGGATATAAAAATATTATTAACTCATCGGACATACGTATGTCATTTTTGTCAGTGAATTCTGTGCTTACATAGTGCTCAAGTCATAAGCAGAATTATTATATTATTATTATATGTTTTTGTCTGAATACACGATAACAAGGGAACGTTCGGTTAAGTTTTTCTGCTGCGGCAATCTCAGCTTGGTACAAAACTCTTAACAATATCATACCTTGCAGTTAAGGCGAAGTTTTAACACTTAAGCAGCGTGACGACATTAGGTTCAATAAAAGTGTAGCGATGCGAATTGATTAAAGCAGATAAAGACGGCACATTTTACATAGTGCAACCTTCGTGCCATATGGGCTAACATTTTGAAACGATTTTTCACTAATAGTGCCGTGTAAATGAATTATGTAAACACACAAATACACATCTATAATTAAAAGTAGTAGTTGGGCGTTCAATGAGTTAAATATACATATTTTATTGGCCTCTGAACTAACCTTTTTATATCCTGACTAAGAATACGATTCGATGCAGTTTGGAGCTTAAATTTACAATTCAGTTTACTAGTTTGCAATATAACCCTATGTTGTGTCTATATTCGTGAATTGCACTTCTTATCCTGTATATAGGACGCCAGGTCTTCGATTGTTTCGTTGTGTAGTTTAAATGTACCTCGTGTACCTGTTGTCAAAGTATGCTGCATGTAGGAGCTGAAAACAAAGTCTTATCATCAGATTTATTTTACCACATTACACGTTAATTGTGCTACTTTAAATAGAACAGAGGTTTCATACCGTGCATAGAAGCACCTCAAATTTTAGTGTGGAACTCTAGTACATATAAGCTAGTTTTGTACTTAGGATTATTTGGTGATTTTTGTTGTTATAAATAAAGCCATCATCAAAATGCAGTCTATAAAATCTGCAAGTAATTAAATTGTTTTAAATAAGACAAATAGCTACACTTGAGTTTAAATATAGATCGAATCCTAGTTTTTATTTTGACGGTTGTCTTACTTTTTCTGTGCTAGTAACAGATGTGTCAGCACCGGCTGGCGATGATGAGGTTGAAAAAGCGTCTCCGAAGGACGGAGGCAAAGAAGACGAAGACGACAATCTAGACTTTACGAAAATGTTGAAAAAGAAAAAGAAAAAAACCACCTTCAACTTCGACGGTTAGTAGCAATTACATCAGTTTAAACAAAACGATTATTTATTAACTATTAAATATGAACTATTAGTATGTTTACTTTGGTTATTAGATGAATCCTCAAGTACATGGTATGATCTGCTATACAGCATGCGTTTCGATATTCCCCTATCGCATTCGTTGTTACTAAAGCTTTATCGGATCATGTTACTATGTTATTTTATTATATCTATAGTCATCTTTACCTTCCTTCTGCGCAAACTCATGCTGGCAAATCTATACTCCTATATATATGATTAAGATCGGAAATTCATGATATGCATCTTTCAGATGGCACAGGAACGCCAGTAGGGGATATCGATGGCGGCAAGGCTTCACCGAACGAGAGTGGAGGTAAAGCTAAGGAAGACGAGGATTTAGACAATGTTGACTTCATGAAAATGATGAAGAAGAAAAAGAAAAAGCAGGCTTTTAATCTTGATGAGCTTGGAGGTGGGTTTTTTGCGTTGTTTTTGTTGCTACGGTATGGCAGAAAACAATAATAACAAAGATAATGATTTTTATGTTTCACTAGTTTATAAAAAAAAAAACGATGTTTTTATTTGGGCCTATATGTAACTATGCGCTGTTTTTTATGTTACATATCTCTCTCATAACTGCTCAAGGCCTTCTTTGACATCTGCTCTGATTTGAAACGTCATCTTATGTACTAACAGCAACAAGACGGCGTAGGAACACGGATTTTTTTATTTTGTTCTTATCTTAAAAAATCTCTGCATAAATTTACAAAAAAACCTAGGTATAATAGTGGCATTACCTCTGAGATCTTCTCTTATCTGGCGTAGATGCCTTGGAGGACGGGGGTGTTGATAACGCAGACGATGACCTCGATTTCAACAACATGAAAAAGAAAAAGAAAAAGAAGAAGCTAAATCTGGACGAGCCAACCGAAGAAGATTTTGATGCCGACGAGGGTAGTGCCGATACACCGTCCGCTGCAGGAGCCGGTGGTGGAAGTGACGCGTGGCGCGGTACTGATCGTGATTACACGTACGACGAACTGCTTCAGCGTGTATTCAATATAATGAAGGAACGAAACCCTGATATGGTGGCCGGCGAAAAGAAAAAATTTGTCATGAAACCTCCGCAGGTTAGTAAAGTAGTGCTGAAGTTGAACTATAAAAAGTTTCTAAATGCAATCCTTCATATACTTTAGATATCTATCATTCGTAAGCGTAGAATTTCATTATAAGTATTAGTGGTGCGGCTATACGCTAGTTTGCGCATAATTAAATTTTTCTCTAAAATGAATATCAACGGCACGAGTGTTTCAGGGCACTGCAAATGCTGACGGATTAACTTACATTGTTATTGTGAAGACAGATTTTATTTCCTTCAAGTTTCTTTTGATTGGTCTAATCACATATTTTTACAGTATAGTAAGTGAAATAATGGAAGAAAGTTTAACTGTGAGCGCACTGTTGCCAACGTGTGCAGTACAAACGTATATTTTATCAACAGTGAAGTGGCGTACGCGCTTACTGCATATCGACTCAATCCAAGGTGTCTGCGCCCTATCAAATGCTAAAATGGTTTTGCAGAAAAGGTTATGAAGGCCTCTGGTGTCACTTTGGATTTAGGTGCTTCGAGTCGGAACGAAGAAAACGTCATTCGCCAATTTCCTAGAAATCACGAGAACATTGAGAAGAGCACCGAAACATCTACAGGCCTTCTTATTAGCCGAATTGGGTACGAGCGGATCAGTCGACGCCAACAATCAGCTTATCATCAAGGGTCGCTTCCAGCAAAAGCAAATCGAGAACATTCTTCGAAGGTTATCTCGAAAACGCGAAAACATTTTTAACTGAGTATTTTAATTATTTTCTTCATTGATAGTTGTTATGAGGATATTCTGATGGCGGCATGTACGCCAGCAATTTCTTTTTTGCCCTCGCTCACGACACTTACCTCACCGACATATTAAAAACAGTTTTATTGAAGATGACTATCTGAAATTACTTGCCTGTCTTGCTTTATGTAAGAGTTCCTAAGTGTCGGAACCACATCATTTATTCGACTACATTCTTTTTGAAAGTTGCTTTATACTAATTTGTTCTTAGTTTTCTATAGACAAGCTTTGGGTCAGTCACAGAACTATATCACATTGCTAGATAAAACTTCACAGAAGAGGTCGTACATTTAGTTCTAATGTTTACTTTTAATGTGTTTGCTTGCGATCATTCTACCGCCATCATCTGAAACAGGTACATCAAGGAGTATGTTACATGTCATACCTGTCGAGCACCAGAGACTATCCTGGAAAAAGACACCAGACTGAATTTCCTCCGCTGCGAAAAGTGTGGTTCGCGGTGTTCGGTGCAGTCGATTAAGAGCGGTTTCCAGGCTGTCACGGCAAAACGTGCAGCTATTCGAGCAAAGGCGACTTAAAACTGATTTGTCTAGCGGAATTCATCGAAGGCATTAGACCGGGTTACCATAGACCTCATTGCCACTGCTCAGCTTGTCAAGCTATTACCGCTATCCATAGCGATATCTGCCGACGAAGCCAACGTGGTGACGGACACAGGATCCATGAGCGCATACGCAGGCAAAGTAATGCGACTGCAAGGACGAATAAAAAGGTTTTTCATAGGATATGTATGTGTTTTCTGTTTTCTTGTGGACACTCAGTGCGACTGAATAATGGTATTATGTTTGGGTAGATGATCCAATAAAATGCCATGTTTGGCCGAAGAACAAAATGTCAATGGCAATATTCCGTATGAGCTGATTTAGTTTTATCATACGAGCTATCATACTAAAGACTGTTGAAGTAAATTCTTTTTGAGGGTACACCGTTAACCGTCTTTTAGACCGATATTGACTGTATAGAGGTTAAAAGTTTCCCCTGGATAGCTTAGAAGAGCACACATTGCTCTGTAACAGATTTTGTACACGGAGTTTTAGGATTTATTAGACAACACGTCATAAACTAAGGGGTATTGAAAAATTAAGTTTGGCAGTTAAAAGCTATTATAAACGAAAAACAGTGTTTTATTATTTGTAACTCCGAATAAAAAATAGAATTCCTACGAAGGAACTATTGATTTAGCGAACATGCAGGACAGTGAATTTTCAGTTACTTGAAGGTTTGGCGGCTACAGTCCGGCTATTCCACGGATTCGAAGAGGGAATCTTTTCTGTATACATGTCTATTATTTTAGTCTTTTAAAATATAGTAGCTGCACAGTGCAAAAAGCATATCTTTCGTATCGTGTGTGACTGAATTATTTTTAATCAGATAAAAAGAAAAAAGCGAAAAGCCAAGCGCTCTGGAGTTATTCTGTTGCTGGAGTGTTTATTTGCTGTCTATCAATACAGAGTTGTGCTTAGGGTTAAATCCATTCCAAATGTAATATCCCGAGGATTATTTTTAAGACCCTTTTAGAGATTTTTTTTAAGTGCACCAGTACGGAATGTGCACTGTGCTTTTTGCCATCACTCGCGAATTCCTTGCACCAGTTTTAAATACAGTACTGATCGGGGGAGATATAATTATATGAAACCATCGGCAATTACGGTTGATGTTGTCCGTCTCAAAATATATTTTATATTTGTAGTGTTTATAAACATTAACGATGAATGTTTATAGACATCAATCTTAACCTGTACAAAAAAAAATCAACAATAAAACATGCGTTATTAAAGGTTTTTCCTTAGTCGTTTAAAAACTAGCTCCATGCTTTTGTCTTGAAAAGGTTTCTGATTACGGCTGCGCCTCACACTTATTCGAATTAACAAGCATTACTCGCGCGAAGCCTTAATGATATTGTTTTGTCGTAATCTTATCGTAAACAAGAATGAAACAAGAGAAGTAAATACAAGATTAACATATGAATAAGTAAGTAAATATTTAGCATCTTTGTAACCAAGGGTATCTTGATGTATATTCGAGACTATGACTATCTTATTGTTCTTTTCACTTTAATCAAATGCAAAGCCTTGTTGCTTGATAGTTATCTAAAAACAGATTCTTGAATGATGATAAATATATTGTTTTAGGCTGTTATTAGTAAATCTAATTGACTTTGAAATGGAAAAACTCTTAATTGTGCTAGAATATTCTTCTTATATGTGTTAGAGATATTCTTTTTTTTTTATCTTTTACACAGTTGTCCTAGTGCACTGATAGTCTCTGGATAACCATATACCAATCATTCGGGTTACCATGTGTAATTTTTCTGTCTATGGTTTCTCGAAGTAAATCTATAGTGGGATATGCTCGCCCGCCAGCTGGCTTATTTAGGGCACGAGAAACCCCGAAACCATACTGATTTAGATCGGAAGAAAGGGCGGGATGAAGCCAATATTGGATATTTACTTACTCAATATAAATAATTGAGGCATGGTGATGAACTATGGCGCTGTTATTTAATAACCAAATTGCATACTTTCGACCGCCGTGCCAGCGGTCCATGACAAACTCAAGATATCGGACAGCTTTGAAGTTTCAATTTCGGCAGGTATCTCATAGCAGCAGATGCTCCTGATGTCCATTGTAAATACTATTATCATTTTACGTCTTGACCTATTCAACAATGTCACCGAACATGACTTTCCTCTAAGGTGGCGCCATTTTTTCGCCTGGTCCTTCTTTAGTTGGCGGTAAAAATTAAACCACGCTTTGGCTATGGCAAGCGTATTCTCCAGATGGATTTTTAATTGCGTAAAATTTTAACAATTGCACGTGGAATACATCATAGGCATTTTCTACTGGTGTCGAGTCAATTCACAGAGGATCGTGTTTTTACTTGGTTTCCGCATTTTCAGTATTTGGGTTTTGATTCTCTATCACATTACCTGTGAGATGTCTGTTTTGGCCGACAGAGCTTTAGAACTCTAAGCTCTGCTTTCATAAAAAAACCTCCCCAATTGCATCAATGCGTTCTTGGCCGTGGGGTCTCGATATTGGTTACCTTCTTGCTTTTCTTCAACTCTTTAGTATCAATTTTTGAAATATTTACATCATTCACGTAATGCACCTTGGCTTAAGATTTCTTTGCCTAATATCTTCATCAATCTCCGATAAAACTTCCGCAGCGACGTGGTTTTCGAAGGCTTCGAGAAAATTAAAGGACATCTTTCTATCTAAACTGATTTCTCCTGAGTTTCTGAAATATTTACCAGACAAATTTCGTCTGCTAGCGGCGCGTAAATTATAAGTTATTAAATTGCAAAGACCACTTGCAACAACTCAGTATAAATATTACAAGGTTCATAAGGATTGATCAATCGTTATAGTTTGGCGTCTGACGTGTGCTTTAAAGTTACGTGCTCCCTTCTGGCTGGCTTGACAATCCACCAAATTTTAAAACGTCGTTTTAAGATGCAAGTATGAGAAAATGCAGCTCAAAATTTTATGCCCCTTGAGCTTCACGCAGCCTAATATATTGTTTCGCATTTTACGCTAGTTCTTCATAAACAGACACAAAAGTAATGTAGACGCACCTAACTCATGTCGTTTCTGCTCTACCGAGTGTGCGATACCAAACGAAGTTACAAGTAGCTTAACAGACTTTAGAAAAACCTCTTCAAACCATCAAGCAGAGAGCGCTACCCGGAAAAATAGTAAGCTCCTCGTAAGTCAACATAAAATTTGTGGTATGTAGCTAGGGAGTGCGGTCTCAATACAATAATGCGGATTGCATGTTTAGCTACGGTATTTATTACTGAACTGGTATACTTAATAATACTCATACAACGGACATGCCTTCGTTTCATATTTAACCGTAAAGTGGATTTTTTTTTCCCTTTATTCATACCATATGTAAATAAAGGCTACTATCTGTCATGGAGAGTCACTCAGTTTATGTTTTTAAAGGCTCTGTGTCATGCATTTAAATAAATAAATAAAGATATTCTAAAAAATGAAGCTTCTAAAACGTATATTTACCTAATCCGTTGTGTAAATCCTTTTGGATCCAACTTTGTAGAGAATGAAATTTTCAGATCGGGTTTAGTATTTTAAGCTACTATTATTATTTTTAATCGGTTAATTAAGATAGGTGTGGTGAAAATCTATATGTAATACTCTAGGACGCTAGCTAAAGTCATTTGGTTTTTGCAACACCGTATGACAGGCGACATATTATGAAAAATTTGGCTATGGTAAACATTTTTCCTAAGTATGGAATACATTAAGATGAATCGAACTGTATTATTCGTCCAGCATAGGTTGTGTCATTTATTACATGCAACAAATTGAATGTTCGGTGTGATACATGATATGAAGGGGGAATAGGATCTTCAACTTCAAGGGTAAAATAACAGAGAAAAAAATTACTTCGTGAAAGAACGTAGAAAAGGAATTAGCAGAATTAAAGTAGCGGAGTGTGATCCATGCTTCAAACTAAACTACAGTAGCTGCTCTTAGAAGGTAGTATTTTTTATTCAAACTATATGGTACTATTTACAGTGCAGTTTTAGTAATTGAGTGTAGCGGAAAGGTTCGCCGTAGTTGGACGCATCGTAGTTATCATGTGTGAAATTTTCGTTATAACTGAAGATAGCAATAGACACAGACTTAATGTAACTACTCAACATAAATTGAAAATTGAATTACACAAGCAATAAAATTGCATGAGATAAGCTATATCGCACAATTTCAAAGAGTATATATAGGGGCATAATCAAATTTCTGAGGGGTACCACGTTACGCTAATTGTTTTTTTATATAGATAACCGTAGATACTTCGTCGGGAGCGCGCAGAAGTTGACCGAGTCGGCGAAGCCCAGTTCCTATTGAAGTTGCTTCCCGCTGCACTAGAATGAAGCTAGCGTCCAAAGCAAATTAGATGGACAAAAATTTGATGGAAACTATGAATCCTGTACGAAAACAATGAGTATTAACTAACAAAATAAACAGCTCGTCCAAGTGAATATGATATAACCGAAAAGAATTCAGATGTCATGTTAAGCAGAAATTAAATGGAAGAAAAAACACCAACCGTAATTAGAATGCGTACACACCAGGAAGACAGATTAAGGTAGTGGCGTGTATCGCTCAATCATACAGAATTTGTACAGAAAATTCATATTGTGAGAAAAGAAAGGCTTGCCCTTAGGGAAAATGAGCCCACAATTGAAGAGTTCGTAGTTATACTGTTAGGAAAAAGCAGGCTCACCACTAGTAAGAACAGACTTGCTCTTAAAAGAAAAAGCAGACATCTGTTTTATCCGTAAGCCTACATTCGGATCATGAAAATTGCATTTTTAGAAGAATGTGATTTTATCGCTTCATAGTGAATAATCTTCTTTCTTTTCGCCGAATATAAGCCTAAAGTTTCATTTCATCTATTATGTGGCAGCAACCGTTTCAGCGTTTCCGGCAGCGTTTTCCGAGATTCCGGGACGGTAAATAGTTTTCCTACATCACAAAGTAGCTTACAAAGGAATTTATGCAGCAGAAGTCGTAAAACTAGGTTGTTCCTCCGTGCCTCCCTCTATTCTGTGCAGTTATTGTAGAACATGGGACACGCACGCGCATATCTTCATGCAATTACGCCTGCGATGTTGCCCTCATCCTTCTCTTGGCCCTTCTTCCGAGCCTGTTTAGCCTGAAATGGCCTGTTCTCATTCTAGGCCGCTAGGTAGATACTAAATATATATGTCCAACCGGGTAAGTATGCCCCCCCCGCAGCGTGCTGCGAATCTGTTCCCTGGCTCGCTCGATAAAGTCCTCAGCAGATAGCGCGCTTCCAGGTAGTTGCGAGGCCTTGGCAGTCTCCGCGGCCGCCACTTTTGCCTTTGGGAGATGGCGGATACTACGAAAGCTGGGCTGACACAACGGCAGCAGTGCGGCTGCGTCGAGAATTTCGAGTTTTTAGTATGACCCTTACAAGGCTACAGTCAGGGTAGGAATGACAGGACCTGGACGGAGAGAAATGAGAAACAGAGCTACGCTCGTTCGCACACCGAATCGACACCCGACACAACTGTCGACTGGACTCAGAAATGAACAAGCAACCGCTTACAGACTGGATAACACGGCAGTCGCGTCATTATCATCATTACCACCGTTTCCATGACTGCGATAAACGTGCTCATCGTTTTCTTTACAAAAGTTCACAACAATCTGTATGACGCATTGATCATGAGAAAATCAGCTACACGAACTGCGAGCGCCTTCATCATCGCAGGACGATTGCTGGCAGTAATGGCAAGAACAGCGGTAGGATAGTTGCAGGCCATGCGCCGGATGGCAGGCCCCCTAACGAGCGACAATTGCAACGACGACGGCAACAAGAGCTACAACATTTCATTTACGGTAGTCACAATTTCTTCGAATCTTGCTCTTTTAATGCTGCTGTCGCCGTTGCTTCTAACAGTGGAACTGTGTTTGTATTGGTCTACGTGACACAAAGTTAATATAATGGTCATATCATTTGGGTGGATGTTGCTTAGGCCTAAAAGAAAAGCGAGTAATGCTGAATCAATTAATTAAATCAACCATTAGATAGACATCATATGCGGCATAGATCGCTGTATAGCTGTAGTAATTAAGCAGTTCATCAGTTTTAGGGAAACTATTACACAAAGGAGCCAGTCGCCATAGCGGATTGCATGTAATTCGATGTTGCTAATGAATTCAACGATGTCAACTGACGATATCATAACCGCTATTGGATGTCCGGAGCGACAGGCATCTGGGTTTATATTCTCAAACGGGAGCATATTAATTAACATATTAAGCATGTCTTTCGTTGTTAGTTGAGCTTGAAATTAAAGCTAATTTGGATTGTAATGTAAGTGAAATTGTATATGGATGCAATTTTATCTTGTCATGACCTTGTTCTAGAGACTGTAACTTTTAGGAAGCGCTGATTAATTCAAAAATTCACGACACCTTATTCAAATAGACCTTGCTGTTATACACGTAGAATTGACAACCAGGGTACCACCAGTAAATTTTTCTATTTATATAGCTTAACGTTGTTAGTCTTTCCAGTGGCCTATTTAAAAAAATATGCAATTTGACTCATTAACATCCAATTTTCGGTCTTACAAAAGGTTGTTTTTAGGCATTAATTGGCAGAATCTGAATTCGTACCACATTTTTCCATGAGTCGACACTTTGACGAGCTTTGACAATGTGCGTCATTAAACATGTCTATATCGAATATTTTTTTATGTAAGGACGAAAGAATGGGACCATTTCCTCACAACCAGCGATCTAAGGTCATTGATTCTTAGGAATATCTTATTCAACCTAAGATCATGCCGGTCTGAATTAGAATTCACCTTACAAACCTGACAAGACATGAACCTACCGTGTGAATAGTTCACTCATATTGCAGCGTAACTGAAATTGACCAATGAGCGAGTGTCGGTCGCAATCACCTATCAGTGCTCATAGATCAGAACGAAATATTGAGTCATCAAAAAACCATCATTGTTAATGAAAATCATCCATCAAAAACTTATCCCTGCATGCCAGCAAATATTTCTACCTCTGTTCAATAGAGCAACCAACCTATGATTTATTCTTAAGGGTTGGGAATTACGATTCGGGATACAAGAACAGATTCAGTAGCAACCTACTTAGTAGACCCGACAAGAACTACTGCATGCTACAAATTTAACTACCCACATATATCAAATACAATTTAATTTTATGACCGTGACATTTAACTACTCTCCTAAGTAAGTAAAATTTGATTTAATTTCATGACCGCGAATTACGTACGAACAATTAATTATATAATCGAAGCTGTGATGAGCTTTAAAAGACATGTTTAATCTGCTGAATCAGCATGGCTTAACAGACAACTTGCTCTGCTCACTCTATCTTAAATAAAAAAAATTAAATCTAAAAGCTAAAATAATCTAATTTTATTTCGAAAATATATAAAATAGGCGATTTCCCCAAATATCTATCGTTTGATCTATTGTGAGATATTACACTGCATTTCATTTTCAGTTGGGTTCTTTATTCGTAAAGTCGCCCAGGCTAAATTAATCAAATGTTATTGCCACTATTTTAAAAAGTACGAAATCCAAGGACGTGCTTCGCTACTCCAATTCAGCATTTCTGGTGGGATCGGGTGCCCTTAACGAAGTGCGTCGCGTTCGTTCTTTTAGTGTTGCTTGTTTGCTGGTTGAGCTGCTGTTTGGTTCTGAGTCACCTACTTCTGCCGTTGCTGCTACTTCGAGGCCAGGGTTGAGTGTCACTCCATGCTTCCGGGAACCGCAGCATAACGAATCGTTACGCGTCGTCTCTGTGGTCGTCAGTGGACAGGAAACAGATAGACGGACGGACAGACAGACCACTTGGATAGAAAAACAGAGAGGCAAGAGAAAATTATAGAAAAGGAGAAGACAGGCGCGCTCACCGATGTAGGCAGAGGACGCTACCAAGAAAAACAAGCGTGAATATTTGTCCAGCCAGGAAATGCTTTGACACGGGGTCTTAGGGACTTAAAAAATGAAATATAGAGCATCCCTTGAATTCTTCCGTTTCATATGTCCTTATGTAGTAACAATGCGCCTAGCTTAATGGAATAATGATAGAGTTGTACAGAAGCACTTGTGAAAAATGTACTGTTTTAATGCCCAATAGGAATCAACTCTAAATGAACGGTTTTGTGAGATACTGCAGCCTTACCTTAGTATGTACGTATGTACATAACAAGTGCTTTGGGATTCGTGGTTGGTCCTTGGGGGGCTGATAATGCAGTAAACAGAGTATTCCTTCGCGTGTGCAAAATGAAGCGTCAATCTCTATATTACCGCAAATAGTTGAAATTTATTGACTTAGCAGTAGTACTTCGGGATATAAATGGTCATGTAAGATATATCACCTTGATTGTGACGGTGAATACATGTACGTGTGGGCAAGCATCCGTTTTATATATATACCAACCTTGTAGTGACAAGTCAAATAATGAAAAATCATAGTTTGAAATTAAAATATTTTGAGAATTTTATTGCTTGAAATCTTTAAAATGCGGCTGGATGCCTGCGGACTTTGCTTTTCCATTTGGTACTACGTAAATGCCAATAGAGCTAGCCAAACTTAAGCTGTGGAGTGTGATAACCCAAAATGCAATTTTATAATTTTTAATAATGATACAATTGAGCAACTTGGCAAAATTCAAAATATAAATTATGCTTCAATTCGGACATGAGGTGTCACATTATAGACAGTGCTCGAAATAAAGATCATCATTATTAACCTAAGCTTGATACATATAGGAAAGACGTGATATATTTATGAGGATGTCACGTATTTTCAGCTGATGAAGACAACCAATGAGAAGGAGTTTTATTAGCAAGAAATGATATAGGTCAAAGGCAATTCTGCGAACGAGACACTTCATTTACCCTTATGAAAAAGCCGAAACCTGGGAAGTCGGGTTATCGTAGTGATCAAGCAACAGACCCCCTAGACTGACAGACGTTTGTACTCAATTAAATCCCATGCAGCAACGTTAAACTGCGTTGAATCAGTTTCAGCCTTATTTCATAGATTCGGACATTTTTTGTTTATTGGTTCTACAATGTAAATGCTATTCACCATGTGTGTTACATCGTCGTTGTTCTGCAAAGTGAACTGAATCAAATATAACGCCTTGGGGTCAAAAAGAGTACCAAATAGAACTTCACAACTCTAAAAATCTATTTTGAAGAGCATCGATTATTTTTTTTTTTTGTATGTCGCAACTCCCGTCTTCCTTAGTTAGTCGTCCGTGGTGATGGTTATCAAGCGCTTAGGCTGACGTAAAAAGGCGCGTTTTTGATATGCAGCATAGTTGCAACATAGGAATTGCAGTCGACACTCAATGAAATGTACACGCTTATATATTTTAAATACAGTATTTCGTCATACTTAACTTAGCCGGCCATTTTACGTATGACACGTTCCTTGTATTTCTATTAAAAGAAAAAATACTAAAATCGTCAATCGTCTTGATCATGATGCGACCTCACCTTAACGGTTAAACGGCTCTGATCGCATCCAGTGTGTAACGTATGATTCATAAATTGATGGCAAATGCTTGATACTATCAATTATGCAGTACATCTCTCATCATTATTCTTTGACTGAGTAAATCAAGTCGGATATGGGTACAGCCTAAGAGCATCGTAGCATCGCCAACAGAGTATACACGACACTACGTGAAGCGTTAACCTACTACTATGTAGTCACATCCGACCAATAAATGGTCAGAGTTAAGCGGCGGGATAACACCTAGCTAAGTAAGATATTTGTTAATATAATTCGGCTTGCCCGGCTGACTTCATAGGAACTTTTCAAACCGAGTACATCTAACGCAAAACATTTAGATAAAGTAAAGCGGCTATATTTCGCCAACTAATAGTAGCTAACTGGATAAAGGTGATCCACATCAGATAGGTATAACCATATTTTTACAGAATGTCTGGATTTGATTCTGTGAAAAGCAGTTTTGAACTTAATACATATATGATCAGCTTTTGAGGGCTTTAAGCTAGTAACACGTCCAGGTCCCGCCATTGACGTTATTTTTTAGCTTATTAGCAGTTATAATAGTAGTCGATTGGAGAAAAAATAAGTAACATGGGTTCGTACCTTTATGGCAAAATTAATAGTTAAAGTAAGACAGTCGTGCAGCCAAAACATTTATGATTGGAACCAACACTTTCCACGAAACTGCTCGGCGTTGCATCGTTGCGACTATTTAACAGACAGGTCTGACTAAAAGGGAAAAGATGTATAACATTACATATGCGAAAATCAAGCATTTTTTGAAAGGGCAAATATTGTATAGGCCAGTCTTCTCATATTAGTGCCAGGTCTTTTTTCCTCAGTCAGGTTACTAAAATGTACAGAACTAACAGGTGTTTTAGAGTATTCCTTTAAACGTTAGCTAAGGATCACTCTGTAATTCTGTTTAGCTGTATCATCACAGACAACATATGATTTCACTCGTTTGCCATTTAGAGCCAATGATTAGTAAAATCCGTCTGGTCGATGATAATTTGCATACACTAGCACACAACTGTTCGGGTACAATACCATTCCGAAGCAGCAGAATAGTCCATCTTGTTACTGCTGTTTCACAAAGTATATTCTGAAGGTCATCTTATCATACACGCCTGGAGGACGTCTGTTGAGTTGACATACGAACCTTTTATTAGATTTGTCTGCTGCAGTGGGGTTAGGTTATCGAGGCTTTTTATTCCGTATTAATAATGATTCAAAAATGTTAATCCTATCCTAGTAAAGCCGTTATATATACTAAGAAAAAAATATTATCGCTTATTTCCATGCGCCGAGGGTTCTGTTCTAGGCGTCTTCGAGTTTGTCCGATAAAAGCTTCGAGGGTGTAGGACAGCTGAAGCCGTTACGCAAGGACACCCATGTACATATCAAATGTAGACAAGCCCATTATCTCCTACTTATTTCGAAATCTGAAAAAATAGACGTTGTTATGCCTTCTGTAAAAAAAGGGTACCAATCATTTCGGGCAGAACATGCAGTCGTGCTCTTTGTCCGCTTTGTCCGTGGATGTACCATGTACACTTTATTGCTTGGCGGTTTTAGTCTGTGGGCAGTTGCGGCTCTGGGTCGTTAAAAAAAAAATTGTCGAACCAGGGGCGTGTAATTTATGCTTGGACCCGTTGTTCACAAATTAATGATTGAAAAATACTTAGCTTAAACTACGCAAGCTTGCGCAGTTGTTATCCAATACATAAAACACAAATCCAGACATCCAACTAACTGAGAGGTACTTTTTAGATTTTGACGCTGTTTCGGACGTAAAGTACCCAAATGCAAATGATCAAAATCAAGCAACAAACAATGTTTGCTATAAGGTACAGTCATATCTAGCTCGCAGTAACAGTATATAGCATCCACCGTACATGTATGTAACGTAGAGTGCATTGCAACAACTTTAAGCCTAAAAACAAATAGTTATATATAATAATTAAGTAAGAACTAAGAGTCTTGACCTTAAAAGTCCAAGGTGGGGAGTGTCAAGCCATCTTAGTAATTAGATACATTTTCCTAGCCTCATCGCTTATAGACAAAAGTCCTTTAGTAAAATGTTTGGAGGCATTCTGTGGGCGACAACATTTCGAGTATCTTATCATCTGAGCACAGCCGCGAAGTTCATTTCTTGTCGTTTTGCGAAAGGAAGACACTCATCTGTGTTGATTCTCGCGGTTGTTTTTTACTGGACGACTTTTAGCTGATGAGCTACTGCTGCTGCTGCTGCTGCTGCTGCTGCTTTTAGCTCTAGTGCCCTTTGCTACGACTGTTCCTTGCTACAATTTCACGATTACCATCGTTCCCGCAAACGAGTCGCATTTCGTAGAGCTGCCCGTACGGTTACCGTAGGACTGATTGCTGTTTCAGCGTGCGTCGCTAGAGACAGGTTAGAGAATAAACGAGGCACAGCGGTTTTATCGGCCGTTTGCAGCCCACGCAAAATTTGGAGTGGTCGACCGAAGCTGCCCCTGCCGCAGCGGCAACAACGATCACCAAAACCACACGATGCTTCCTGCTGCTGTCGCCGCCGCTGTCGATTGGGGATGACACCTGGTAATTTTGTGCTCAGTCAGATCACTGGTGTGCGCGACGATAACGAAACGGAAAACATACCCGAGAGTCAAGTAAAATGAAAAGAAAATGATAATAATGTTTCTGACGTCCTCTATCCTATCTCGTCCAATTAATTATAGGTCCTTACTGCCGTACTATTGGGCGTGCGTGGCCAATCTAGCTGCGGTCGATCTCTACGAGTAGCTATTTGACATTTGGCGCTGTTTTTCACCACCATTACCAGCGGACCACTCGAAATGCAAGCAACAACTCATGCCTTTGTCGAGTCTTCCCCTTCCTCGTTTTTTTCTGCTCTTATTTTGAACATTGTCGCCGAATAGCCGCTAACGCAAGAAACTTCATTGGCTTGATAAAAAAGGAAACGTATGTAGCGAGCTAGGCAAGCACTAGAAGAATAAGTGCACTTGTTTTATAAGAGAAAAGTATCCCTTTACTGAGTCAAAGATTAGCGTCTATACGTGAATAATATTCATGGCGCCATTGGCTACAAGGCCAAATTGTAGCTTTCAAGAAAAAGTAAAACATATCGAGCAAAACTTAGCTGCATAACTTAGCCGAAAACAATTTCTATTTGGAACTTTTGCATAATAAAGCCTACTATTATGTTCTCCTAGGTCAATCTAATTTCCACAAAAGTAAGTTGCTAATTCGAACAGTTCTCACAATTGCTAAACTTCGGATATTTGCAGCGTTGCACAGACCGTTCCTGTGTACGATAACAAAGTTATCCGCTATGTTAAGGCTATTTAGCCTTTGAAACATTTTTAGATAAGCTGCATTCTCAAGTTTTAAGGTGGTATTTCTGCCAGCGCCATACTTTCAAATAGCTCGAATTCTGCACATGAAACACCTTTTACAGGTAAAATATGGACGTCGAAGTTCACAACAGTATGTAATTTTTGAGATAATAAAGTTTTTGTAAAAGAAATACAATTTGGGTCTTTTCATTGTGAAGCAACGGATTCAATTTTGCCAGGTTTTCTTTTTTTGTGACGAAATAGGTGATACTAGTATGAAGATGGTGATACTAGTAGAAGCACTCGTGTTTCTTCGCTTGCAAAAGATCTTGTAGACAGTTCATGCTATAATTTTAGTCGCTTGGTTAGGTAAAGTTGTAGGTTGCAATTAGGTCACCCGATTAATTGCGGTGGAAACGCGCGCCCAGAAAGTTGTTGCTGTCACTCTCGGGTAGCTGTTGAGCACTATCTAAGCTCACAGTGTAGCTGAGAAAGTGGTCCACTTATCATCTTATGAATGTGAGTACGTTTCCAGTTAAAACTTGAAATAATGTCAAGGTGTTCGCTAATTGTTACAATGTTTACAACGACGACTGTCATTAGGTGGTAGATAAAGAAGTTTAATTTGAGCTTCAAATTATTTTATCATGATGCACAATGGATAATGTTATATTGCCAATTGTTATGGCTGAAACCTCTTAGTGTCAACAGCCGCTTACCGTACGCCGAGCATATTCTACTTAATTTTTCTAGCTCATACAGCTTCGCTGTTGATTTGTAAGTTTTGATCAAGTTAAATTTACTTTATATTGGATTAAATGGCGCCACGCTAATTTTTCCGCCGCGTGCGATGTTTCCAATTGACTGTCGTAAATGCAAATATTATAGGTTCCCACAACTCATTTTAGGAAACGTTTGACTTTTTTTACTATTTCAAAAAAGAAACACAGTTTAGCCAGTAGTTTGATAGTGTTTTTTTCCTATAAATGGGTGTGGAACCTGCCTGTTAAAGCGTTCCATAAAATGTGGTAGTAACTGAAAACAAGATAAAATACCTAAATAAACTGAAATTGCGTATATGAGTGTTTCGCAATTTCTAGCTCTGGAATCTTTTTGCCATCATAGGGCGGTAGCCGTGAGATGTTGTATCCACAAAATACCCTTCGTATCCTTCTTATAGCTATTTTTTCTGCGAGAGATATCTTTGTAAACATATTTTGCGGGTTTCTACATTCAAATATATGGCTTATGTAGAATTTGTTTATGGTCTCCTCGCTACCGCCTTAGCCATCACTGGGACATCTAGTGATCATTTTGTGAAGCACACGTTCGCATTCAGACCTCGATAATAGCTGTTAGCCACCAAACGATTTTCACTTGAGCGGGTCCTTTCAAATAAAACCAGCTAGGTGATATTTGCTGCAGTAACTGTCATGAATGAATGCATGTCTGTCGTTTTCAAGCTTTTATGCAAGGAGTAGACAACATGTTACGCTTGGAAGCTCAGTTAGGCGTAACAATAACAGAAGGCAAACGACAACTGCGAAGTAATTGCTGAATCCGTTCGAAGCTACAAAAGGAAGAGCTCGTAGTCACTTTCCCTGCCTATCCTCGACTGGCCCGCTCCTTGCTGGCCTCCGTTAGTTTGTCGCTGAAAAGAGACTAGACAATGTCTTACTTCATTGCCACTTCGTAAAACAGCCTGAGGGCTTCCGATCCTAGCCCGCCCAAACCGATGTCGAGTCTTTTGGTCATGCCTATAGAGCTAAAACAAGCCCTGCTTGGCAGTAACAATCCTGATTTTGAAGATGGAGTTTCTGTCGACAGCTCGACGAGGTATGGCAGAACAAGGTGATAGACAGTGACGGATACGGGCCTGCTGACGTGGTGCTGCTGTCTGTATTCATCCGTTCTCTAACATTGGCCGCCGCCCCTTCCTTTCGTATGGCTCCTTCGCTAGCCTCTACGACGCAGGCGTCGTACAACTACTTTGGCATAGAACTGTGTCGATAGGCCGAACACATAAAATACATTAGGCCACTGAGCTCAATCGGGCCAAAAAAAAGTTCGGAGCTTCGTGGCGCCGCCACTTCTGCTGCTGCAGCAGCAGGTTCTTCCCAGCCGTTGTAAGCACCTTTAACCCGATACAGTAATCATGGCCGGCTGACTACTTGCGTCCCTGCACTCTCTTTTTTCTTGAACCTCCGCGTCGCCCGATCCGCTACGAAAGGCAAGGACACAACAATTCTCTCATAGGTTCTAACATACGTTTATGGTACATGCGAGAGAAAGACAGGGTGACAGATCATGACAGTGGAAGGGCATGTTCTATCATCTAATTTATTTATATAACGGCAATTAGTGGCCGATATATGTCATGCGGTAGGAATTGATAGAATGCTTATCATTTAGTTAAAAAATGAGGCCACCTTGGTATGTGAGTGTTTAGTTTTTGCTTAAGCTGACTGAAGGCGTAATTGGTATTCATGAAAGAGATTTCATCTTCTCTATCGAATCAAAGCTAAGCCTTAGCATAGAAAATCCAGTATTGCAGATGTAATTCGCATCGAACTCTATTTATAATGAACATTACGGCTCGATGCAATACCCTGATCACTTTCTATGTTTAAATATATGTGCTATTGAGGCCATCAAGCTTTTGGTCAAATGACGTATTGTACGTCATGCATTGTGCTCGCACCTATAGCCGCACGGGCGCATATACGGGTTTGGCCAAGCCAAAATTATAAACTGCGTCATGCTATATATGCATAGAGCGTATGGCCTTACAAAACAAGCAACGGTCCGCATATATTTATTGCATCCAGACATACCCAAAAACAAGTGAAGTTTTCAAATACAAGGGCAATAGATCAGCCCGTCTTTTTCCCACACCCTCTGAAGGGGGAACAGTCTTTGATTTGTCGAATCCAGATAGGCCTCGTTGCAAGTTGACACCAATAGAGCGTTGAGAAAGGATCTAATCTCCCCTACAATGTATATAAATGAGCATGCTCCGGTTTTAACACATTTTTAAAAACTGAGTGTTTCCTAGGCTATTTTCAGCTTAGACAAACAGAGGTTAGGACTCGAGGACGAGTCCCTTATGACAACGTAGGAAGGCCCTATTGTATCAAATAAAACAGGAGCTAAAGAAAGGTCAACAGGCTTTAGCCTAGCCCTCGCTAAATAGGGCTCTAACGATCTACCAACACCATATCCGACTGGTTAACGTCTGCGATAAAGACGGAAGACGAACGCGCTTAATTAAAGAATGAAATTTCCACTTAAGCTTGGCGATTAATTATTGAATCATTAATATTTAACTCAATAAGAATTAGATATACGCCCTTATCCACATTGTGGGCGCGTGATGCGTGTCGGCAACAACAGACCTTAAGGAAACATATGGCCACGATGATTCGCCAGATGGCGTACTGAACAGGTAACATACATGTATCAGCTTGGTCAGTCTGTGAAATCTAACCGCAGCTTCGCTAACAGCTTTTATGGTGCTGTAATCGGGGTTATGTTTTACTGGTTAAACAAATCACAACTTAAGCTCGACAGATTTGCCGAGTTAGTCTCACAGTGGTGAGACATCTGTTTGGCAGACGATATACCAACCTACGCCAAAATAGAGGCCGAAAGTGTTTTGTCTGGACTTGGCAAGGGGTGCTTTGGCGTACCTGGGCTAACGGCACCAGCTATATGACTGCGTAAGCAGACGTCTAGTAGATGAGCAACGCGGCACAACGCGAATGAGGCAAGCTATTCAAAAAGATTACCGGAACCTCTAAGGCGGGCGTCGTCAACGCTGTCTATCGCTCAGCTGCCCTTCCTTTTCGTTCCCGTCCGCTAGTGCTCGAAAAATCTCTGCCAGTTGCCGCTAAACAGCAATTGATCACAGATCTAAATACCTAACGAGGCGCCGCGACAGAGTACCTGTTTGTATCTTCGAAGTCGATTTCGTTTACGGCACATGGTTACAGAGACCGGATATCTGGTTAGTAGTCCTTCGACCCTTTAGTTGTGGTGCCTGAAAAGGTACCAAACCATTCAAGTCAGTCGGGGATTGACGAATGTGGTGTGATTTCAGGTCTGGATCACCTGGACAAAGGTGGTGAAGGCCGATTCGATATCGGCATTCTAACTTAATCCAATAAAAAAGCCTTGATATGAAAAGCAAACTATCTGCCTTGTCTCTACATATGAAGCGCATTGTTTATCGGCATAACGAAGAATTAAATGACTCGGAATGTTCAAACATTTGTCGAGGATGCTTGCGTGTCAAATGTTGACAGTGAGGCTTATTGAAGATAGAGTGTTTAAGTTAAAATAGTGTAAGACAAAGGTTAAGACCCTAGTTATGACTGTATCTAATGTTAACAACTTTCATAAAAGCAAAAAATCTTCTCAAAATGTACCTGCAGTAGGACTAGGGTTAAACTGGAAAAAGAATAGGAAAATTATTGAATAAATTCGAATATTTTGCAAATGATACAGTCCGATGTGGAGAAATTGAGATTGTCACATGGTGCAGACTTCGCACCTGCACTAGACATTAACGTAGTGAATTACAATTTAATTAAAAATGGATAATTATTTTTAAGTAGAACGTATTTAAAAACCCATGCTGTTAACCGTTGCTAAATTTTCCTAGTGTCTCAGAACAGTATCAAAGGAAATTTGCGAACGTGACAAAATGTACTATTTGGATACTAGAGACGACAAGCACCGTTTTGAAGATCAGCTGACACATGAATTGTTTACATACGAAAATTTTTCTAGAGTTTCGAAAAGAGGAACACAAGTTAATTTTTTCGTTCATCTTTCCCAATAGCAAAGCTACATCTTCCAAGAAAGATAAAAAAAAGGAAAATATATATATATATATATATATATAGAGTGTTTTTTTTCCATTCACCATCTTGATTCAAACATTGGGCTACAATTAATTCTCGTTGATACACACGAAATGCAGCTAACTATCAACAACCTGTGGAAAATGCTGTTTTACCGCCTGCTTGAATCGAAAATTTCGGTGTTCGGTCTTATAAAAGTCAAATGTCAACCTAGAGGCTTAAGGCCATAAACGATACAATGCGTCGTACAGGTGCTCAATATGGCAAGAAGCAGCCGTGACACAATGCTGATTTTGTCTCAAATATCGTTCCCTCGAAGGAAACGCATTTCAGTTTGATTGGACGAATGATTAGATGGGGCAGTGGTAAATGCCCTTACGGAAGCTCTCGTGCAATTTACAACTTTATATAGCTGAAGGACTCACGGAATGTGAGCTTTTGGGGCTGAGGCGCTGTAAGCCTGTTATTTTTTTGACCCAACCATTTATGGGTCTTGCTACCGTAACGTGTTCGTTGACTCTCTGTAGCTGGAATTGGATGAGTTTCAATTGGACAATATGTAGTTTCTGAGAACGGTGCCAAAGAGTATTGACTATCCGGAATGTTCTTGAAGTTTTTGAAAGAGAAGTTTGCTAAACGAGGATCTCCCGCAGGATACCGATGTCAAGACCATACAATTTACAGAACTTCATACCACTGAAGTTTTTATGTTGCTTTGTTTAAAAGCAAAGTCTATAAAATTGCGCCGTCTACATTTTTTTTTGACGTTTGAGAGAGTGTACGTTTTAGTAGTTCGGTGGGTCCGGTGTACTTGCTGAGGCGGTCGCCTGCGTGATGATATTTAAAACGTACCTGAAAGCACTACTGTTCGTAATGTGACCCCCATATTAAGTATTTTCGACAAACTGGTCTCGTTTATCACAGTTCGAGACTGATTATCTTCTCAAGGGTTGTGTGTATATGTCAAGCGAACGGTGTCGTGTTTGTTAAGTCACAGGGTCAAAAAATGTTGTGATCACTTATTGTATTGCCATAGAACTCCTAAGGGGTTTCTATGAGTGCCAGAAAATGCATTAAGTGCCGTACAACCTCCACCATGGATCATGATTAATTATTGATAAATGTATATGCCAGCGATGGATAACCATGGTGGCTGCAGAGGCTTCAGTCTAGCTAAGTTAACCTGAAAGACAGTGAGTGCATTATACAGTGTTCCTTAATTTCTCGAACGAAATAAAATCTCTAAGTGTACCAAAACCGGGGTCATTCAAAACCCAGCTTCATACTACCCAGAAAACCTCACAAGGGCCTATCATGAAAACGAGCTATGACTCGTCATTATCATCATCAACATCATATTTGAGACCCACCTAGATGGTCGCTAAATAATTATGATGCGTCGCCTTCTTGAGCCAAGATCACATTTTATTATTTGTTAGAAAAGCGTTTGCTTCCTAGCTTTGTTGTACGACCCACTTACTTTTTGCACGCAGCCTAAACAGTTCTGATTCTGGCCAATGCATGCGATGTTGCAGGGCTATGCAGGCCACCGACATCGACATCTTTAATTAATATTGTAGCAAAAGTTAACACCTACTATAAAATAGAGGAGTTTTAGTCACGAAATATTCCATTGTACTAATGGTAGTTTTTCACAGTCACATTAATACATTTTGACCAATATGCCTTCATTATTTTTATCTCGGCTGACTGCCTAGGGCATCTTATACAAGTTCATTTTTCTATTTCGTGACTTCAGCAACAGTGGTAACTATTTATGGATCGAGTTCAGGCTATTGGAATTGTTTTGTTGGCGTGGAGGTCGAATTGTCCAGGCAGTGTTAGACGGGACGACGCAGTAGAAGAAGGCGCAATTCACGGTTCGTTCCGTACACCGTACGTTGTTATCAGAGCACTTAACGAACCTTCAATTATATTCTTCGAAACGATTCGCAGGCGTTTAGCGCACATTGGCGTTTCCTAGTGCGCCATCTACTGTGAGTCAGCGATGCCTGAGTCATACGGTGAGTTGGAACTGGTTCATAAGCTACGTCCGCGCATACACATTTTAGTATGATGCTTCGCTCACAGATTAATGTTCCGCGTGACTTCATAGCGTTCGTTAAAATGTTGAATGTTGCTAGTTGAGTGTCACGGCACATCACATATCACAGAAGCTTCGTCTCGACAACAGGATTGCCTTCTGCGGCTATCTTGGCTTAGGGAAGATAACGACACAGTATATTGAAGAACACAATACGCTAATTTGTGTGCGAGAGGTCTAATGTAAGCTATTAATTGAGGTTCAGTACCCGCTTGAATGAGAAGGCTTGCCGGTGGTTGGAGCCTGATGTAGGGATATCGTACTCATGCTCAAGGCGCTCCACGTAAATGAACCTAGTTCCGAGCATAAAAACGAGAATAGTTTCATCTACAAGATTCAGCTATTTTATTTTCTATGTCGGAAAGATATTATTACTAGAAACGAAACTCACATTGTGTGGAGGTAAATAGCACTATTCACATCAGAGTCTCCGAATTATGATCTTTTTTAAACCAAAATTATATACGAACGCGTAGCCTCCCCGCACCAGTGCCCTACTTCCGCCGCCTAGTGTTGAGATAAAGAACCTTCAGACGTTAGTAGACAAAACTGGATTGTATAATATTTTTTTGAAGAACATTAAATTCGTCAAGCTTTCGATGCTGTAAACGTCTCGCGGTTCGATTGACAAGAAGGTTTCCTTGTCATAGACGGTTAAATGAATGACAAAACGTAGGCCGCACTATCAAAAAAAAAAAAAAAAAATGATAGTAATTGATATTGTTAAGGATTGAAAGCATATATACACATTACCCCTATTTTAAACCCCTAGCTATTTTAAATGTTCAAAAACAAAAATTCTCACCTGCAGGCATGACACTATGTCTGATTAAATTTTAGCCTCTGGCCGTGCTGAGCGTAATCCGCCTCACTTAATCATTATCATTCATTTCATCCTATTGTAATATAGCATAATGGCTTTTACATTTAGACATGGCTGTAATACCCTTCAGCAGCAGTCGGGAATTACGCATGAAGTATGATCTCTATCATGTTTTTAACGAAACTGAACGCTTAATTAAGTCGTCCCTTAGCGTATTCGATTAACACACGGAAGTACAATAGGTGTTTGCCTATCTAGACACTGCATAGCCGCAGTGGTTAGGATGTTGGTAGCCCCCAACCGGACTGGGTCTAATCTAATCTAAAAACGAGAACTCGACATTGAAGTCACGTGCATTCACTGAGTGTAAAAGTAAATCTATTTAGAAAGCCTCTGGAAGAAAGCCGCTACAGCATTATATACAGTTGCATATAACAATGGCGGGGAGCGGGGTGCTTTGGTGGTCGCTCTCGACGTTACCATTAAACATTTCAGTGAACATTCATACCGTAATCTAATGTAGATGTCTGTGTGTACTTGAGCATAGTCTATCGTCGTCTATGTAGTCCAAATTTACTTTCTTACAAAACCATTCGCCGTCATCAAGCAGCTTGGAGACAACGCACTTCCCCAGTTGTCGATCTCGTCGTCGTCGTTGTCGTAGTAACTACATACAAAGCGCGTGTATTATGCCGACAGGCCGCATATTGTCAGCTGACCATGACCAAACGGGCCTGCTGCTGCCCCTGGGGGGTTAGCAGCACCGCTTCGTTGCGCTATGCAATACAACATTCATCTCATACACAGTGATGATGCTTCGACAGCAAAGCGTGAAATATGAGACACAGAAGGACGATATATCCTGAGTGAGGGGGCCTAAAGGAAAAGGTTAGTGGCTGAAACAAACCGTGTTTTAGTTGCTTAACTCAGCTACCACTAGATGAGAATGCAGAGCGTGAAGAATCCTAAAGGAGACGCGCGACTTAGATCATAATATGACACGGCAATGTGCGCCAGAGGGTGCGAACGAGCCGGAGAGAGCATAACGGACAGAGGTTAAGGGGAAACCAAGAGTTGGTTATTGAAGTTTACTAAGGAAGGATTAGAGCGCTCACGGACGCCGCAAACGCGCTACTGATTGGACAAGTATCGTATTCCTTGTAGGATTAATTGTATATATGATGCCCTCAATATTGCAAAGGGCGCCTTACCAGCAATTTCCGAAGGGATCGAACCATCGCTGTTCTACGGCGATTTGCACGTATGCCAAATAGCATCCGTGTATATGTATGTGGGCGTGAAAGGTATGTCTGCAAGGGTATTAGTACGACGACAGATGTTATTTCAGCTATCTGATGGAGGAGTATCGCGAAAATGGAAAAAAAGAGACAGTTTTTTCAAGATGTCGATGAAACGAGTGCCGTGTACTGTTACTCTGCAAACTGATCTGAAGGTCCATTCAATTCGATGATTCACATATTGGCTTTTCTAGCATGCTGTGTATCTGAACAGATCGACACAATGGTTTGAGCGGTCAAACCCCTGCCTGAGTCAGGCCAGTAGTCGTTGCTTCAGGTCACTCCGACGACACTTACTTTTAAACCACTGTCAATGAAGAAAAGTTAGTTATATTGAGACAGGTTGCCGCCTTGAATAACAGAAAACGAGACATCATTCAGACGTCACAATATAGGAACAGACCTGACATCTGAGGAGCCTAACTTGAGTACGCTAGCAGTAAATAAGAAACTGCAAGTGCTGTTTCAACTTAAAGATCGCATAAGAGAGAAGTGTAGCAAATCAAAATAATCAAGTGTGAAATATAATTTTTAGCTAAACAGGCGAGCGCTGATAGTTGACGCAGGTATTTACCAAATTAAAAGCTCGTAAATATTACAAACATTAGCCATGTATCAGCATAAGTATGTCGTAGTAGCTATTTTTTATCATTAGAGTTTTCTTAAGTACATTTCACTGTGCACACACGTGAAAGCAGACGTTTGCCGGTTTAAGCATTGCCGGGAGGCAACGCTTCGAACGTCTGCTTATTACTAAAGGGATTGTGAGTAAATACGCACATTTACACATTGTTGTTATGTTTCATTTATGGTTTTTAACTCATAGCAGCAGAGGAGCGCTTTGAAAAATGAATGATGAGAACGAAAGTTACCTATCTATAGTACCTGAAATTAGATTCATGGAAAAGATCACACATCGTTGCTATATATATATA